>NC_139617.1:20912322-21338337 GCF_964270895.1 Podarcis filfolensis
CTGTGATCAGTAAAATACATTACAAAAATACATTGTGTTAAGAAAATATTGCTCTGCAAAACTTTTAGGCAAACTTGCGCTAAAATGCTCAATTTTATGAGGACTTTTTAAAGAAAAAAAGCAAATACAGTGGTACCTCGGGTTACAGATCCTTCAGGTTACAGACGCTTCAGGTTACAGACTCCACTAACCCAGAAATAGTACCTCGGGTTAAGAACTTTGCTTCAGGATGAGAACAGAAATCGCACGGTGGCAGCAGCGGGAGGCCCCATTAGCTAAAGTGGTACCTCAGGTTAAGAACAGTTTCAGGTTAAGAACGGACCTCCAGAATGAATTAAGTTCTTAACCCGAGGTACCACTGTAGAAGATGGGAAATTAGAAACTGAGGGAAACTGGCCCACTCAGGTATGAGAATCTATTATCCTTCTATCACAATTCAGACCAGTACAATGTACCATAAGAAGTATGGTAGAAACGTGTATACAACAACTCAAACACACACAAAATTATCCACAAGATTACACATTAACTCACAAAACATATAACACACATGTTGTTAAATCTGGAACTTGTTGGGCCTGCGGAACTAGCAAGTAAACTTCGAGTACACAGTACAGAATACATGATTGATAGATGGATGACTCCATGTTGGATGACGCCATGACATTTCTGTGAAATCTCTGCCCAGAATGCAAGCCAAATGCACCAGAAGCATCTGGGCAGGGCAATGTCACAGAGAATGCAGAGATGCCCAACCAGCCAGAAGATAAAAGGTGGGGCTAGTGGCATGCCAGCTGCTGGTCCCAGAGAGGGAAAATGTAGAGAGAAAGCAGGAGAAAGCGAGGGCAAGCAACAGAAGGCTGAAAGTAAAGGCACCCAAAAACAGGGCAGCTAACAATCTTAGCCTCAAAGAAGTAGTACCCAGCAGAGTAGAAGAGCAACATAAGGAAGTTGGGTGGGGGGTGGGAGACACACCCCAGTGTTGAATCAATGAGGGGGAGGAAGGAGTGTTGGGGTCAGCAGGGTCTCTCTACACTACAGAAATCAGAAGCATTTCTGGTCAGTTAAGTTGCTGGAATAAATACAAAAGGCATTTGATGCTGACAAGGGTCCCAAGCTCAGTGGAGTTAATCAGGTGGTATATGGAGATAAGAGACACCCTGGTGTTCTGAGATCTCTTGGACTTGTAGGCTCAGGTGGATTTAGTCACACTGGGCACGGAGCCTTGGAGGTGCCACAGCTATGATGTAGAATGAAAGGTGGGGGGCATCAAATTTGGGTGACGCTGAAATTTGAGACCCCAATATCTGCCACTGCTTGTAGGCCTTGCAGAGAAAGAGTTCACATTCATTTTACAGATAACACTGGTGAGAATAAAATTAGTTCCATGGGCAGTGAGTGAATCACTGACAGAAAACTGAGTCAAAACAAGCAGAGAACAGTAGATAATCAAGAAAAGTGAACCAAGAAGCCAAAAACCACATATCAACTTTGCTCACATGCATTTAGGCTGCAATCCCTAACCCTGCTTACCTGGAAGTAAGTCTCATTGAATTCAACAGGATTTACTTCTGAATATACATGGTTAGCATTACACTGTTGGTCAAGGACTTGAGCATGCAAACATACAGGCAGGATAGTTATGGCCTAATAAATATGCCCACACCTTTAATTTCCTTGCCAGAACATTTTAACTGAGGTCCTGTCTATGGATTTTGCCTCCCCCGTGCAACAAACTGCAATATTCCTGGAACAATAATGTAGCCAAGAGTGATTTAAAATGCAAAGAAGTGATTTATTTGGGGAATAATGAGAAAGAGCCATACAAAGCAGGAAAGTAAAAAATTAATGCTTTTAAAAACTCCCTGACGTGAGCCTTTAATTTGTCTTGATATTGTCAGTTTAGTAGAGGGACCAGCCTCTCCTGTCGCAACCCACACACTCAGGGTTACCAGGTCAACAGCATCCCAAACTCTTGAGTTTCCAGGGCCCAAACCTGAAACCTAGGGGTGGCCCCTGGTGATGTCATTAAGCACGACACATTAAGCAATGACAGTAACTGCCGAGAGCAAATCATTCAAATAAAAAACAAGAAGTATAAAAAATGAGCAACTATGTCACTAGATGAAAATTAAGACACAAACCTTAGCTAAAGGGATGTTCCTATGAGTCCCATCCCTACAGAGAGCCTGGATAATAATTTGCAGTTGGCTGCAGCCATTGTTATTACTGTTGTTGTTGTTGTTGTTGTTGTTGTTGTTGTTGTTGTTGTTGTTAAATGGCACTCATCCACCTGTAGATTCAAGCCCTTCACCTGCCACCTGGACCAGGAAGACAGGCAAACCTGGAGACTCTAGGTCAGTCCTGAAGATGGGGCAACCCTACCTACTCACTCCAATTGGCCCTCCAAAAACTTGGTACCATATTTTTCGCTCTATAGGATGCACTTTCCCCCTTCCGTCTTGCTGTTCTAGCTTGGGGATGGCTGCGCAAAGCCTCCGCAGTGCAGCAGGGTGCCTTCACCCCGCTGCCCTGCGGAGGCTTCACAGGCTGTCCCCGAAGCCAGAACAGCAAGAGGCTATCCCAGAAGCCAGATCCCTCTTGCTGTTCTGGCTTCTGGGGTTCAGAATTTCTTTCTTCTTGTTTCCTCCCCCCCAAACTAAGTGCATCTTATCATCCAGTGCGTCCTATAGAGCGAGAAAATACGTTATTTTACAAAAAGTAGTAAGCCTACCTGTGGTCATAGTTTCGAACAGCTTTCAGTCCAGCTTTTCAAAAGCTCTAAATGGATATTCCAAAAGAGCAATAGATCTCCCTGAGCCAAAGTTTTCTTCCATCCAGGCTCCTGAGCCTCAGTTTGCTTCTCAAACAAACTTTCCTACTCAGAGGTAGAACTGCTGGGAAAGCGGAAGGATCCCAGCAGAGGGGGCTGATGGGAAATGGAGTTCCTGGCTCAGTGTTCTATTAGGTTCTATTGTTCTTTGCTACAGAGAGGGGGAAACTTCCTGTGATTTCAGTGCTGGTACCCAGCTCTCAGCTGTGTGGCAGCAAGGCTCAACCCACATAAAGTCCTTGTGTAAGGGAGCAGATAGATCATTGTTGTTAAAATTTCTATACCACCCTTCATCCAAGGATCACAGGGCAGTTTACAATATAGAAACACACAAATGCATGGCATAGTAACTAAAAAAACAATAACTCCACACACACACACCCCTGCAAACACAGTTTAAAAGGCCATAGATTGTTTAATTAAGCAAAGGCCTGGAAGAAGAGAAATGTTTTTGCCTGGCATCTAATAAGAAAGGGTACATATGTTAACTATTCTTTCCTGTAAGCTCTTTTTAAAAATAAGAAAATTAATGCAGAGCATTTTAGTAATATCACTTTGCGCAGTATAAAAGCTTATAATTAAAATATCAAAACAGCAATTGTTTTCACTGCAGTGTACTGAAAGTCATTAGTATGATGTGACTTGTGTAATGTGCACACACTGTCAACCACAGAATTCATTCTAAATCATTCCCTGGACAGATTCTAATTAACTTCCCGAAAGAAAAAGAGAGAGAGAAAAGATTCCTGTTATAGTTAGAATGAAATTATGTAAAAACTTTCCTGGTAGGAAATTCTCTCAAACAATGTTGAGAGCTCTCCTGATTTGTCATGAATGAAACACAATTACTCATTTCAAAATGGGAGCTTGGCTTTTATAGCTCTGTACAGAAGAGTGGAAAGCTAAAGAAACAGGTAATTAGTGAGAAAACAGAGTACTAAATTGTATTATGATTGAAATGTTTAGAATTCACACACTCATAAGCAGCTCACAGGCAGAAAGATCACCTCACTGAATTGGTAAAATAAATGAGATATCAGCAAGAAAGTTACTGTCCAAGCATTCTTGATGCACGAGTTCATTAGCATTTTCCCCTTGATCACATTATGAACAAAGTCTGGAAATGTATTAAGTCATAATCAGAACATAATCATAAAGAACCTCCAAAAAGCCAAAAGTGTTGTGGCTGTTCATCTTCACATCAAAGTCCATTTCAAGCAGACATTCACCGTAAATGCACAAACTGCAAAAATAACATAAGAGTATAAGAAGAGCTCATGGATGAGGCCAAAGGACCATCTAGTCCAGCATCCTCAGCTCACTGTGGCTAACATTGTTTCGTTGTTATTAATTATTGTGACTTTTTAGTTGCTTGTTCCCTAAAGGTCTCCAAGTTACTTACAACCATGTTAAAAACACAAATACATATTTTATCATAAAGCAGAACAAGAACAAAAACAAATCATGCAGGACCTGAGTGCAATTGCACCCTCCTGATTTGTGATTTCTAGCAACTGGTTTCAGAGGCTTACTACCTCTGTGTGCAGGTGGAACACAGCCATTGAGGCTAGTAGCCACTGAGAGTCTCATCATCCATGAATTTGTTTAATTCTTCCCCAAAGCCATCTAGTATATAGATGTATTAAGCTTCTTCCAAGTGCCAAGGCTTCTTGCGAAGAACTTTAGTTAGTGAAGTGCTAAGTGTGGTTCTTGGAAGTAGTCTAGGGTGATGGAAAGGTTGTTAAAACACATGGGAATATAACTACAGAATTAAAAGTGGCACTGTATCCAAACAGCTTTGACTGGAGCCATGTTGATATCTTCTAGTCGATATGTGGGTGAGCGGTGGTGGTGGGGTTTGGGGAGCAGGATTGCAGATGCCCCAAAGTGTTCATGGAAAGGTCTAAAATGAACCTCTGCCCAGCTGTGTTCTCCATATGATCAGGAAACCTGCTTTTCCTGGTCTCCTGATATTTTTCCTTGGCCTAGAATCAGTTGAGCAATTTGGATATGCAGAGTCTTAAGGAGAAACTGAGGTCACGTTTGGTGAGGTAGTCCAAGAATAGGCATGGTCCAATGGTAGAGTTGAGTGCTAAACGTAACCCAGCTCTGGTGCCCTGGAAGCCTCTGACTCCATGATCGGATCTCTGCTGGATCCAGTGGTCAAGAGACCCTGATCAACACATGGAGATTGGTGGGGTGTTGGGACAAGAAGAAGCATGCCTGCTCCCCACACCTCTGCACATGAGTGTGCATGCATTTGCTGTTTGAAGAGCGTGCTTCCATAAGGGTGGACAGATCCATCATTGTTGGATTTCGGTGACATTTGCTGGTGGCTCACATCTCCATGACTAATTGCAATTATGATGTGTTTCTATCAGCAGACATAATCTATTGCAGCAAAATGTACTGGTTCCTATAGCCCCTAGCAATTACTTTCAGACATATTTAATTAAAAATAGTACCACAGGATTTTTTATTCTTCTTTTTAAAGACCACTGGATAAACGCCTCATTGTTTTAGGCATGCTTCAGTCTTTACCATAAATGATGTACATACAATTACACAGCAACAGTTCATTAATTAAAACCATAATTAAAAGCACACTGCAAGAGTGTAACTTTGATTAAAATTAGCACTGCCTCTGTAATTTTATTACAGAAACATGTATCTAGAGTGACACTTGATATGTGAAATGCTAGACCAACTTTCTGAGTTTTGTGTCACTTGAGTAAACGGAAAATATTTTACCTTATTTGTAAATGAGTCATTCAGAAAAAGCAGGCCCGCTTTGTGTTGGCATTGTTAAATTGTTTGGTTTGTGTATGATGCGAAAATGCATGTTATTTCTATGCTTTGACTCTAAAATTTCCAATAATCCAAATATGAATTAAGAAGCCTATTCCACAGCTTATAAATACAGTATACACAGAGGGCTCGCCCCATGCTTTCTAGACAAAGGTCCTCACATTAAAGTGCCAGATAGAAGCCCCCCCCCTTTTTTTTGCTTTGATCCCAGGGCTTTCCCTACAAAAACCCGCTCCTTTAATGTGGAATTGGAACAAACAGCAATTCAGGTTTTCTGTGGAATTGTTTTCAGCAATAAAGAGCAAGTTGTTGTGGCAAAAAGCACCAGGGCAAAAAAAACCCCACGAAACAAAAAGGCACTCAGACACAGTAGTCTGTAGTACAGTGAAGAAGAAGAAGAAGAAGAAGAAGAAGAAGAAGAAGAAGAAGAAGAAGAAGACGACAAAACAAAATTCATTTGGCCATTAAGTGCACTGAAGCTAGGTTTCCGCAACTTTAAAGTTTGTAATAAAGTTCTCTTACCAGACTAAATTTTATCTGTATTACAGGTATATAAAATGCTCCATTGTCTTCTTCTGTACCTCTTAATGACATATTAAAATACAGATATAATGCTTTTCCTAAAAGCGAACATATAACCAAGCTCAAGCAAAATGCTTAAATATCCCACACGAAGCAGCAGCAAGGCCTTTGCGCGAGATCAAGTTGAATGCAAGTTCTTTCTAAGAGCTTAGGTAGAAATGAGGCTTGCAATTTTACTTCAACCTACTGCCTGGGGCTCTGCACTAGGACCACAGTAGCAAAATACATCCAAACCCGAATTAAACATGCAATTGGGAGGGGGGAGATGCCCTCAGAGCTGCTTGCATGTCTTCTTCACCCTCTTCTCCACTACTCCCTTTGACAGCTGTAGATCACTCTGGGTGGACCTGATCTAAACAGGGGTGACCCAGGGCTGCTGCAGCCAAATCCTGAGTCAACCGAATTTGGTTAGATATATAGGGTTTGACCAGAGCCCTAGTATACCCTAATAACAGAGTGATTGTATCTTGAATCTTGAAATTATTGCCTGTGTGGATCTTTATGTAACAAAAATGGCACCATTTACACAGAAGAAGGAGATATTATCAGGCTCGGGAGGACCACATGGTTTGCAGAAGTATCCCCCCCCCCCCAAAGAAATAAAACACCCCAAAGGGTTTACCTCCCCAAACAGGTGACGGAGGAGTGAGCGTAGTTGTGGTTGCAGAATGTTGATATTCATAGAACCATAGAACTGGAATAGCCCACAAGCATCATCTTGTCGAACTCCCTGCAATGCAGAAATTGTTTGCCCAACATGGGGCTTGAACTAACATCCCTGACATTAAGAGTCTCATGCCCTGCTGACTGAACTATCCCCAGGATAGTCTGAGTATGTGAGTATTGGATGGGTAGGAAACAAAAGAGAAAACCGGGGGGATGGGGGTAGAATGGAGCTTGCTAGAAAAGGCCTGGAACTTTGAATAGGAGCCTTCCTCACTTCAATGTTTTGTTACAGGTCCCACTTGTTCCCCTGAACACATTGTACAACCCACTGGTCCCTTTCCTTGCTATCTAGTCCCTCCTTTGCAATTGATAGCATTGTAAGGCCCAGTTCACATGCTGAGCAGGCTCCAAATCAGCGCATGAATGAGAGGCTGGGACCACTGGGATCACCTGTGTGGAGGCACTCACTACATGAATTGGCACTTCCATGCTGAACATACATACAGTGACCACAATTATTCTGAATGGCAAACCTTCTCACTCTCTTTTGCAGCCACCCCTGAAAGAAACACTGAGATAGCAGCAAATGTTTTTCACAAACCATACTGCCTCCCATTTCAGCTCCGCCTAAGTTTGCTGACCCAAACCTGGGGCAGCACATAATAATAATAATAATAATAATAATAATAATAATAATAATAATAATATTTATACCCCTCCCATCTGGCTGGGTTTCCCCAGCCACTCTGGGCGGCTTCCAACAAAACACTAAAATACAATAACCTATTAAACATTAAAAGCTTCCCTAAATAGGGCTGCCTTCAGATGTCTTCTAAAAGTTTGGTAGTTATTTTTCTCTTTGACATCTGGTGGGAGGGCGTTCCACAGGGCGGGCGCCACTATCAAGAAGGCCCTCTGCCTGGTTCCCTGTAACTTGGCTTCTCGCAGCAAGGGAACCGCCAGAAGGCCCTCGGCGCTGGACCTCAGTATCATCTCATTTCAACACCTGAGCTGAAACAGGAAGATGCCAAAACCTCAATGAGATCTCTTGAAATCTCACCAGAAGTCACTGCATTGCAACCCTGGTGACCGGTGCAGGAGGGGTGCCCAGGGGGTCACCACCCCACCACACAAGATTCTAGTGCGCAAGGCTTCAGCCCATTAATGGGTGAGCCAGCCCTGAGTCCAAAACACATGAAGACTGCTGCTTCCTGCTTCAAGAATCCAAACTAAATGCAGCATTCCTTGAAGGAGTTCCCTGGAATTCCAACTCAAGGCCATTTTCTTGGAGCAACAGTGGTGCAAGAGCCCCCATGTGCACCAAGGAAAGGTTTGGCGCAAGTACTTAACACATGTGCAGCTGCCCCCACCCCCGAAAAAAAGAAGAAAAAGAAGAAAAGAAAACCTTCATCGGCAATTCATCTGAAAAACATTGGCTCAGCAGATCTGAATGCTCACTCCTGTTGTATTATTAATGGTAGCTGCTTCAAGTGTTCTTTTCCTCACATCTCTCTGGGGAAGTGGGGAAGCAAAATAACAGATTGTTAAGAGGATGAAACCAAATTAAAAAATAAAGCACATGGAAATGATTTGCTCTTGGTATGGATTCGGGAACTTAAGACAGCACACAGCAGAGCACAGCAGTAGCACTGCACTGAGTGTAAACCAGGGCAAAATTATGCCTACAACCAAATCTATTGACAGCATATTTAAGTCTCTGAACTTTTTAGCACAGATGGGCTGGATTGGCTGGAGCACTTGCATTTATGTGTGTGTCGGGGGGAGAGATTTGTAGATAAGTGGCCTCTGGTGTTTGACAGATGAAAATGGCCACATTTTCTTTTTCTAAAACAAAACATTTTCTTTTAAGGTCTTTATAAAAGGGGAAACTATTGCACTAATATCTAACACACATACCCATATCACTTAAATATGAAGCATTGTATAATTAATGATCCCTCTTAAAAATGTGGATGGTTTCGTTAACAGCTGTGATGCACCCAGATAGAAAGCATTTCTGTAGCAGACCAAAGGGATGGCTATACGTAAATGTTTACTACATTTGCCTAATTCTAGCAATTAAGCAAAGGGGCCTATCTTACTTATAAGACTGGATGCTCTCTTTGACTCAGAAGAAGCTTGTCAAATGCCATAAAAGCTGCAAACTGATGTTGGCATCACTGCAGTGTCGCTCAATGCGACTATTCATCCTTCCTTCGATAGCTGGGATGAAGCGGTAATAAGTGAAATAAGCATCAAACCTGACAGATGAAATTTTTGTATTGCCTCAGATTTAATTGGTTATCTGTTGGGCCAGTTCACACATTCAGTTACGAGTCACGAAGAGTTCATTAATCAAATACGTGGGTCAATTGTCCCACAAAGGGACAACCTTGTCATCCTTTCCTATAGGGACGACTTTACAACAGGCTTAAATAGAACTGGCAAGGAGATTCTCAAATCATTTGCCCCAGGCTTAGAAGCCCTACTGTCTGACATCTTCACAAGTGGCCGAAAGAGTGATCATGAGAGGCAGCTGCTGCTGTTGATTATTTTAATTGCCTCAGTTTCACCCACCTCCATTCTCCTCTTCCTCTCCATTTCTTGCCTCATTATTCTCCCTTGCAGCTGGACCATTTATTGACATCTCTCCACCCTTTTTCTCCATCTTCCTTCCCTAGGTGGAACGGCCATAGCTCAGTTATAGAGTATCTGCCTTGCAAGCAGAAGATCCTGGCATCTCCAGGTAGGGTTGGGAGAGGCCCGTGCCTGAAATCCTGGAGAGCTGATGCCAGTAAGTGTGGACAATACTGAGCTAGGTGGACCAATGGTCTGATTCGGTATAAGGAAGCTGCCTATATTCCCATGTCTCTTCCCTACCCACTTCATCCATTAAGTCTTCCCTTTTAACTGGGCCCACCCACTCTCCTCTTCCAGCTGAGACATCCAATTGCTTTTGCCTTCTTCTGGGTCAACGTGCACCTCCCTTTCAGTGTTAGCCCTGCAGTCATTCACACTGATGCTGATGTAAACTGTACAGATGCCCTCAATCAACACTTAATTGGCCATTAAGGAGGCTGCAGCCTCCAACCCCCAACTTCAGGTGACAGTAACACACGTCATGCTAAACGTGTTCAGTTTAGCATGTGAACATGCCTAGAGGTACTTGCACTGCAGCACCAAATCTTACACTGAAGGTCTGTGCTGACTTCTTTTTTAACAGTGGCTTATATAAACTTCTCAAGTTTGTTGAACTGCAATTATGCAGTTCAGTTGGGGGAGTAACACAAATGAACCTATGCTGCAGTTGGATTTATGGTGCTCTGAATCACAAAGTTATATTGACCTTATGAGTCGGAAATCCAATGTTTGGCCATGGATGATGACAGGCTTGAAAGATAGCATTTTGCCAATGTTCACAGAACAAAAGGACTCTCTCTCCCCACCCACCCTTGATTGTCTGAGCCAGATGTATAACTTTGACCCAGTTCCATTTACTCTTGGCCTCAGGCTCAGGGTAGACAATCTCCTGGACAATCCGCTATTGATTAACCCCCTCAAATATTGTTAAATCTTATATTCCCTTTTTTTCCAAATCACCCAGAAAGATAAAAGTGTACTCTTTGATTCTCCTAGTATCCTTAATGTGTATAACTAATTCAGTTAGGTAGCATTGGTCCCTAGAGCAAGTTGCCTATATTGGCTTTAACCAAATCTGCCTGTTTCAATTGGACCTTAGATACCAAGCAAACAAGATTAGTATTGGCTAAATGGCGATATGACTTGTAATGTCAACAACCTCAGATTGCTAGCAGTTTTGTGCTCTATCTCTTGTGCTCTCTCTGTCTCTCTCCCTCTCTCGGACCCCTAGGCTGTATGTAAAATAGGGCTCTGTTTGCTAAAGTCCCCCCCAACTGTGCTTCTCACTTCAAGCCACCCCTAGTTCAAATCACCACTGATTCGGGCAAATATTTCCTCCTTGGGGGCAGAACCCAACTTTCTGTCTTGACTTTAGACCAAGAGTTGCCAGTGGTACTCAGAACTCTCTAGGTGCTTTTGGGCTACAGTTTTCATTCATCCTTAATGATTGACCAGGGGCTGATGGGAGTTGGAGCCCAACAACATCTGAGGGGCACCATGTTGGCAACCCTTGCACTATACTAGCTATGCTGTTTGGAAATATGCCCATAGAACTTTTAAATGAAGAACTTGCATCCTAGTGGGAGATCAACATAACCATTGACAAAAGGTGTGGAACTGGCAGACCTCCATTTAGCCCCTGGCAGCGCAAAAAAATGGACAGGGATTATGTAGCCCACAACATCTGGACAGTCACATGATCCCCACTGCTAATCTATCTATCATCTCTCTATCATCTATCTATATCTATCTATCATCTATCTATCTATCTATCTATCTATCTATCTATCTATCTTTCTGCATGTGCACAGTGTACACATACTCAGTGTACTCCTTTTTGAGGGAAGGGTGAATTTTAGCTGATGCAGCTGCTTGATGGTGCTGTGTGCCAATACCATGGTTAAACTCTTTGCAGAAAGCCCTAGGGTTTGGGGCTGGATATTCAATGCTGGCCGCTTACTGCCTTGCATAGACCAGCAGCGGGGAACACCTGAATAGGTACATAAGGAAGGGACACAGCACAGTATCTGATTTGAGTACAGAAGGGCTCAGGTTCAAACTTCAGCATCTCCCAGTAAGGGAGGGTCACTGCCAGCCGTTGTGGACAATAATGACCTAGAAGGACCAGCGACCTGACATGGTAATAAGGCAATTTCATATATGGTCCTCCATGCTGGCTGGTGCTGATGAGAGTTGGGGAGGCTCACAGGTTCCTCTCCCCTGCCCTAGATCAGAGGAAATTGTAAATGACCTCCCTCCTTATGAGAGACCCCATCAGTTTTGGCATTCCACTGGCTCCTGCAAGCATTCCAATGAACAGAAATTGTGATTTTATTAAATGTTTTAATTGTCATGCTTTTAATTGATTTATTTTCTTTCTAAATTCAGGATTTAAAAAATGTTATTGTGTATTTTAATTATTGACTTTATAGTTGTGAACCACTTAGGATATAGATGGTATATATATTAATTTCATAATTATTATCAACCTGTTGCAAAATAAGCACTGCTGGTAGTGGTGGACTTTTGATTGCTAGAACGACTGTCTCATGCATCATCTGGGCATTTTGCATTTTTCCTAGCATACGGAGGATTCCATGCAGCCCCTATATGTGTTGGCTAACTTTGCAATGCACCTTACTCAGTAATTAAACACCACAAGGTTATCTAATAGGACAGCTTGTAGCTGAAGACCTGTATGTTTTTATATTTAGTGGAAATGTAATTATTCCATTTGACAAGTTAATGAAACTTGTTGACTCACATTAAGAGTGTTATTTTTCAGGATATTCATTCTGCATCCAGTCATCTAGTGACATTCATTTATAGTGACTCAAATAAACCTTTCCAAATATAGTTTTAATAAGGTTCGGGTAGCAGAGGATGTCAGCAGAAAGGTAGAGGTATTATAATTGCCTCAAAACTATAGCAGCAGCAACCCAAAGCGTTTTATTAGTTCATTACATTATTAAAAAGTTTGCCCTTCTGCGTGACAGTTAATAAAGAAAGCTGGTACAGAAGAACAAAGCTGCACCAGATACTGTCCCTGTTTGTTTTAACAAGCATTTGCACTGCATTCGATTTTTCAGTTTTAGGGCACAATCCATTGGTGCCTGGGAGGGTATGCCAGGACCATAAGATCTGGTGAGTCTCCGTCTCCATAAGTGAAGATGAGGCACACCCTTAGAAGCCTTCTTCCAGCTGACATAGGAGGACTTCCACCATGGGCCATGTATCTGTGCTCTGATGGCAGAGAGCACGAAAATGCAGTGTTTCCAGGACTGAACAGGTCAGACTTGGGATCCGCTGGATCCAAATCCCATCCATTCCCCAGACACACATAAGAACATTGGAAGAGCCTAATGGATCAGTCCAATGGCTCATCTATCCAGCATCCTGTTCTCCCTGATGCCTGTGGAAGTCCTCAAGCAGGAAACCCAAGCATAGGAGTTTCCTCCCCTCCTTTGGCTTCCAGCAACTAGTTCTCAGAAGGCTGATGCCCCCCGACTATGGTGGCAGCGCATAGCCAAGGTTTTTGGCCCTGACAACTGCAGTGAACAAATATTTGCAAGCACAGGTTAATAATGGTGCCACATTTGTCCATGAACTTGGAGGGCCAGGCTGAGGCCACAGGCCTCCATATCTACATCTGGAAGTGGAGAGTAGCTTCTCCAGTCTAAGAACCCTGAGGTCAGTTGTGGAATCTGGAAGTTATCAGCTAGATGGGGGAAAGGACCTGTGGACAGGTGTAGTCAGCACAGAATCATTGTGATATGATTATAACATGGTAATATGATTAAACAACATTGTGATGTGTTTGTAATATAATAAGGTTTTGATTTGCATTTTGATTTTTTTTAATAACATTGTGATATGATTATAACGTTGCTTTCATCTGCTTGTTATATTGCATTTGCATGTATCTCTGAACCACCCTGGGAACATTATATGCTGAAGGTTGGCAAGCACATGCAAAAGAAGAAGACATTTCAGGGTAGGGTGGCCATTTCGGAAAAATGCGTCACGCCAAAAAGACAAAAGGGGACACCAATTTTCATGTGCTAATTCATAAGCATAAAGGCACATTTAGAAATAATTGCTATAATTTAAATAGAAGCACAATTGTCATAGGGAATAATGTGAGCAGATAATTGCTGTCCCTGCTCAGTCTGCTGGCCAGGTGCTAAATGTTGGCTACGATTGTCTGTCGGTTGACCTTCCTGCCTTTTGTCCTACCAGTCTAAATGGTCATCCGGTACCTGCTGCCTTGTGGACTTCTTTCCAGCTGTCCTATTCAAGCTCAATTTCTCCATCAAGCCCAGCACCATCTACTCTGACTGGAAGTGGCAGCTCCCAAGTTACCAGGTAGATGAGCACTTTCCCCAACCCCCTGCTATGTGGTGCTTTTAACTGGGGAGAACTGGGGATTGAATCTGGGGCCAGAATGTCTGAATCAGTCCTTTTTTTCTATAAAAAAAAAGTTTAAGGTACTCTCATTTTGACTCAAGTAAATCACCATTTTATAGTTCAAATCAGGGGAAATAAATACAGTAAATGGACAAAAGTACAAATATTCACAGAATGTTTAGGGGTATGCGTATCCCTGTGTACCCCCAGAAAAAAGCAGTTGTCTGAATGTAGCTGTTACTGTTGCTGGGAGGTGATGCAGCACAAGAAAACTGGGACAAAAAATAAACCAGATCATTTGTGGTATATGAAGTGATGGGTCTCTGCAGGAAGTTACGGGATGCGCTCTGACTGGAAATAAAGCAGTGCGACCACCAGAAAACTTTTGCAGGCACAGAAAGTATTGAAAGCAGGATTGGATGTGACAGCCCTGATAACATGATGAGCACAAATACAGTGGTACCTCAGTTTTCGAACGTCTCTGTTGACAAACATTTTGGTTTTCAAACGCTGTAAACCCGGAAGTAAATGGTTCTGTTTTCAAACTCGCCTTGGAAGTCAAACATGCCATGCAGCTTCCATATTGAATTTTCCATATTGAGGCTTCCGTACGGAGTTTTCAGTTTGCAAACATTTTGGAACACGAACGGTCTTCCTGAACGGATTACGTTCTCAAACCGAGGTACCACTGTACTCATGAATGTACACTGAAATGGATGTGTGGGCCAAAGTCAATCTGTCTCATGCAGCCTTTGACTCAAGAACCTACTTCTAATGCACTGCTATAACAAAGCCTAAAGCAGTGGTTCCCAGAGCTGCCCCCCCCCCCAAGACCAAATTGCAGATGATCTTGATGGGCCACTTAATGATTTTTCTGTCTACCATAGCAACTTTGGTGTGCTGTGCTAAATACTGTGTCACCACTATTTTGCCAACCAATCAAGTCTTCATTCACAGGGAGAAGATACATGGGCATACTTTCATATGTGTGTAAAACCCTCTTCACATGCCAGCTGAACACACAGAAATAGCTACATACAATGGCAGCAGGATGCAAGGCTAGGCCACATGTTCCTGATACTCCCCACGTATTTTTCAATATGTGGAGGGGTATCTGAATGGGGTGTGTGTGTCTTTCTCAGCTTAATTTTGAGGATAACACGGGATGGGAATCCCATGTACGCATTCCTTGGAAAAAGTCTAGGAAGAAAATGTTAAAAGAAGGAAAAACAGAGGGATTCAGTTCAGCAGTTTAAAGTCTGTATTTTGCTGGAAGGATCTGCTCTTAGATGCACGCACACACACACACACACACAAACTGAATGTATTAAAAGTACAAGAAGCATGCATGTTGCATAAAAGTTTCCCAGTGGGTGATGAATAGGCTGCAGAGGAAAGAAGTCACTTAGGTTTAGGAGACGGTGTCCTCTGTCCAGAGCAAAAAAAGAGAAAGAGAATGCTGCCATTTCACCTGCACTGTCAACAAAACAAAGCCAAACCAGCAATCATTTCAGTTCAAAATCTGCCATTTTACTACGACAGTGATTAAATCTGTGGTTCTTGGCTATTACTGTAAGTCAGTTTTATTGTGCCTTGTCTTCTTGCTCACCATAAATATGAATGACATCAAAAGGAGTTGCTGCTTGAGTGCCCACCCAAAAAACAGAAAGTCTCTATCTGCACCATACATTTAAAGCATCACAAAACTACTTTAAACAGTCATGGCTTCCCCAAAAAGAATCTTGGGGACTGTAGTTTGTTAAGAGTGCTGAGACCCCTATCCTCCTCCCTAGAGCTACAGTTCTCAGAGTATTTTAACAATGAATCTCTCCTTCCAGGAAGCTTTAAGAGGAGAATAAGGGCCTCTTAACAGCTCTCAGCAATCTTAACAGACTACAGTTCCCAGGATTCACTGGGGAAAGGCATGGCTGTGTGGCATGATACTGTTTTAAATGCATAGTGCAGGAGGGGCCTTGGAAGTTTATTGAACCAGGAAAGTTGGAGAAGTTAGTTTATATAGTAAGCCATCAGCCTAGTGGGATAAATGATTTGTTCACAAATGTTAGATCCTGTTGGTAGTTTGGGGTTTGTTTGTTTTCACTTGGTTTAGGAAATAATTCTAAATCTCAACACCTGACAAAGGTGATTGGATGAAAAAGGTAAAAAGGAGGGTTTTTTGTTTGTTTGTTTTTTGGTAACTGCTTGAGTCTGCAGGCTTTAGGCCTGCTTTCAGGAATGCTTTACTATAATCACTTGGTCATATACATGCACTATGAAAGCCTATTTTTCTTTATTCTCTCTCACTCTGTTTTTTTAATTGAACATATTGCCGAGCCTAGAGCTATGATAGCAATCTGCCATGTGGCTGATTGAACTGTTTCGACAACTTTGGGCTTCATTTGTTGAACTGCCCAGAGAGCATTTTGACCAGGCCATAGCGACCTTTAGGCACAGAAATGCATTACTTGTGCTCATGTTGTCAAATACAGTAGGGCCACACCATTAATTATATCCCAAGGTTATGTGGCTTCCCTCAACATCCATGCACAAGGTGTTCATTTCTACAGGAGGGAGATCTATGTGCATAGGCTTCTCCAATGCCCAGAACTCTGACTGCACAGGTTTTCATGTCCTACAGGAAGCTTACATACATAGAGATTTCTTTTTGTGTAGGCTTTCTGCTGGTAGATGTGGATATTGTGAGCAGAGGAAGCTGTGTGACTGCCCAAGTCCACTGCAAAGTTTGTCACCCCCAGTAGGCAATGTCTCAAGCAAGAAGACATTAGGTAAGGCAGTTATCTGAAGCAGGGCGGATTCAGCACCATGGACACTGCTGCAGATTTTGGTCCAGAAAGCCTTGGAATGAGTTCAGGACCATGGCTAGAACCTCTTGAGCAAGAAACAGTTTGCTTGTGCAGCAGCCTGCAGCAACTGCTAGAGTTTTATAGACTGGCCAAAATGCCCCATCTGAAGTTACACTTCATAACACTGTATCTGACTAATGTAAAGGGCTTGTTCCATAGTTGCTAGCTCCCTCCCAGGTTGTTCCCTGAGTTTGGAAGGCCAGGAGGCAGAAGGTGCTCTTCCTTTGAGCTGCTGCTGCTGCTACTGCTGTTATTGAAGTCTCTGAAGGTTCTCAGTCCAGGGCTATGGTTTTGTGGGTGAGCAATCTTTCACGTTAGTAACACTATGAAGGAGCTTCCCATCAGACCCAGTCAGTGGGCAGTGGTCGGGGATGAGGGACTTGTAGTCCAAAACATCTAGAGAGTAGCAGATTGAAAAATGCTAAACCATGTGAGCAGTGGCTGCTCAAGATTCCAGGCAGAAGTCTTTTACATCATTTGCTATCTTAGATCTTTTAGAGTGGTATGAACCTGAGAAATTTGTGCTCTGTCAGCAAGTTATATCTCTTCCTCTGTAGCTCTACAAAACATAAGGGTTTCCATAGTGTGTTAAAGTTATGTGTACTTTTTTTGATGGTTAATTGGCACTGTGGTCCATGTACTCAGTTGTCCCATCTTCAACGACTTTGCTAACCATTTAGGAGCATCAGAAGCTGCCTTATACTGAGTCACAGCAAGGGTCCATGTAGCTAAGTATTGACTACATTGTTTGGCAGTGGCTTTCCAAGGTTTTAAGCTCAGGTCTTTCCCAGTCCTAACTGGGGATGCCAGGAATTGAACCTGGGAGCTTCTTAATGTAATGCAGTTCCTCTACCACTGACCTACAGTCCTTCCATGAACAGCACCAGGAAAGAGCTGGTTGTTTTCCCAGTTCTGATTCTTCCCAGAGGAACCTGGTGGGCTGCTGTGGGAAACAGAATACTTGACCATGTGGGCCTTTGGTCTGATCCAGCAGGGCTCTTAAGTGTTACATCCCATTTCCTGTTTGTTTGTTTGTTTGTTTGTTTGTTTGTTTGTTTGTTTGTTATATTTCTATATCACCCTTCATTCAAGGATCTCAGGGCAGTTTGCAATATAAAAAACCATGAGAATACATAACATAGCAACAAACAAAAACAATAAACCCCAATCACAGCTTAAAGGCCATTTTGTTTTCTTTACAGAGGGATTTTTTAATTTGTATTGAGGAGAATGATCGTCACATTGCAGAATCAGGTTTTGTACCTCATTGGGGATTTGGCCTCAGGAAATGAGTGCCTCCTTTGCAAGAAAGGCTGCTAAATGTTGGAAAAAGCATGTAGGCACTATTGCTGCAAATTGCCCTGGCCTGAGCATTTGAAAACATGAGAAATGTACCTTTATGTAAGTTTATAATGTGGCTAATTTAAGAATATGCCACTGCAACCACCCAAAGAAGGACCAGGCCACATCCTGGTTTTTCTTTCAGAGAGGGGTGTTCGGTCCATTGCTGTCACTGTCTGACACCAGCCCTGTCTATCCACTGTCTGGGGATTGAGATTTCACAAAGCATTCATCTGTTTTCTGGCTTGTCTAAATAAAAAAAGAGGAAGCACATGTGGAGAGGGAAGCTCCAAGCATATGCTTGATGAGGGAAAGAGAATTCTGTAGCACGGAGGGCAGTAATTTTGTCCACTATCACTGACCTCAGTGAAGGACTCTTGGTAAACTTCCAAGGAAGCCCAAGGCACTCCAGACCACCTTTTGAGAAAAGCACTGAGCTAGAGAAAGAAGTCGGTAAGACACTAGGGTGAATTATGAATCGGAGCCAGGATTCAGCATTTCCTACACGATGGGAGTCATTAGTGCAGGAGATTTAATGACCCTTTGTATGGGTCTTGCAATCATGATGGTGTTCGAAGCTGGCATATGGCTTTCATTGGTAATGACGGCAAACCATCTACCAGAGCAGAATTTTGGCATGTCAGCCATTCCCGGATTCTACTCGGCAAGGGTGGAGGCAGTTTTGTAAGAGTCATTAGCATTCTGCCTCTTGCAAAATTAATGTAGAAAACAGCCTTTGGAAAACAAATACTATCCTGCCAACTTCAAATGGGAAATTAGGTCACTAACTCAAGAAGCAACATCATTAGCTGGCTCTGCAAGTAATATATATATATATATATTGTCTTTCTGTCAGATTAAACAGTAATGGACCATGAGATTCGGCATCTGCAGTCTTCATGACAGAATCCTTACCATTAACTGTCTGCAAAAGACAACTGTTTGAATTCGTTCTTAGGGTAAATAGCTAGGAGATCAGCAGCAGTATGTAAAATCAGGACCATGAAAGAGCTGAACTGATCATGCTTGAAACAAATCAAGGTTAGCATTCAGGGTGGGGGTTGCAAATACTTTATGGTACGATGATTGAGGAATTCAGTTCCTATGGATTCCAATGTCAGCTGACCTGATCCTCATCTCCTGGACTAATGTACATAAGAAAAATAATTATCCTTTAGATTTTGCATTTTTCTCTGAACTTTGCAATTCAGTTCTCAGCTTTTTAAAAACATACCAAAATGCATTTTGAAATGCATATTTTAAAAATGTATCGAATTCCTTATTTAGCAGTGAGAACTAAACTACTCTCACTTGCTACACCAGCCATCCTCAGCTTGGCACCTCCAGATGTTTTGGATTTCAACCTCAATCATTTCTGACAGTTGACTATGCTACCAGCATGACAGACTCCCTGCCCCTGGTGTATAGGTAACACACCAAACATAGCCATAGTCTTCTGAATTTTGCAGCACCGTTCTCCAGTCAAGTAATGTGTACAAAAATGCAAGTAACTAGAGCAAAGCATGCATAAAAATGCATATATTAGTTAAAATACAAAATACGAAATGCATTACATCAGAGAAAATTAATTTGCAAAGTTGTGTATGTTAGGCAAAATGGCATATGAACAGGAGAAATTCCCCCTAAACTGATGTTGAATTTTTATGAGGACTTAAAAAATAAATTACAAACTGATGTGGAAAATTCAATTTAAGATTAGGAGGGGGAAATGAGAAAGTGAGAAAAACCAAAATGGACAGATTTACTCATCCGTAACTGCATGAGATGGACTTTTGGTCTGATCCAGCAAAGTCTGCTCTTATGATTTAATTATTTCAGTTCAGTTTCACCACAATGGATGTGAGGTTTCAGGGGCTGTAGGATGCAGAAAGGGAAAGGGAACAATGATTTCAGTTGCTGCAATTTTATTCACTCTTACTTGATCAAAGGGGCTTACTTGAGGGTAAACATGCTTAGCATTGGGCTGTGAAACTATTTATTTTTAATTAACTCTTCATGAATCATTTTATCTTTATTGTGCTGACCTAAATACTAAACCATTTGCAATGTATGTATGCTGGGGAAAGAAAGAGAAAGAGAGGAGAAGAAGGAACTCTTCCTATTTAGTCTCTGTAATTGGGTCCTTTGTTTGATCTTGCATTTCACTTTCCCCCGTTTCGAGACTCCTTGCAAGGATTAGACAAGCCTCTTCCAGTCTAACTTCAAAACCGACTGACAGCACTAAGACTTGCAAGGCTGTTTGCTTCTCTCAAGCAATGCCACCCATTGATCCATGAATAAATGTTCTGGCTTTAAGGCACATCGTGGCTGCAAAGCTATCCCTTCACATTTCAAAAAGAGAGACATAGAGAACTTCTTGTCTGGTGCCTGCTGTAGTTAGAGGGGGATGTCGGAAAATGAAAGTTATGGTGCATGCATGAGCTTCAGCTTTCTGTCCTACTTGCTCCAGCAGCCAGTTTTTGTTCTTGAAAGAAAGGAATATGTGCACATATAAGGCTTGATTTCTGGTTTCACATGTGCACATTTAAGGCTTGATTTCTTTACCTTTTGATTCTTGTACACTGGAAGCCTGTCAACGGAATGTGTGAAAATTTGACTCCATGATAAAGCACAGTTGAGCTTAGCAAGATCGAAGGTGATTTGCAGGTGTTATCTGTGATAGGTTAGGGTTGTTGTTGTCTGGTCGTTTAGTCGTGTCCGACTCTTTGTGACCCCATGGACCAGAGCATGCCAGGCAGGTTAGGGTAAGCGACAGAAACTGGCAAAATTAAAAATGTGGCAATTTATTTTGCAAGGGGGAAGCAAAGGAGGGCAGGAGGGCAGAAAAATTTAGTGAGTGGCTCACTGTTAGCAGAAGCAATCAGCCTTCTATTTCTTCTTCCTCTTTGTTGCTACCTCTGATGGTCATAGCAGCAAAAGCAAAGTCCCCTCCCCTAGTGACCTGGACACCACTGGCCCTTATACACTTTACATTTAAGGGTTAAAGGTACTGTGAGTTGTTAGGAGACTCCTATACCCCCCCCTCAGAGCTACAACTCCCAGAGCAGTTTAACAATCCCAGAAAACACTGAGATTTGTGCCACCTCTACAGATTGTAGAGTAGATGGTTCAGTGTCTTACTGAACAGCATCACTTCTTCTGTGGCATAGAAATCTCCCT
This sequence comes from Podarcis filfolensis, assembly GCF_964270895.1. Taxonomy (NCBI): domain Eukaryota; kingdom Metazoa; phylum Chordata; class Lepidosauria; order Squamata; family Lacertidae; genus Podarcis; species Podarcis filfolensis. The sequence continues at coordinate 20,933,644 of NC_139617.1, forward strand.
AGCACTAACATTGCTTAGATTATGTGATTATTCCCTAGCTTTCAGTTTTGTTCAGCAATATGGTTTACTCTGACTGCTTGTATTAGTCAAATAGATGATCCAGCTCAATCAGGCATTTTGCAGTGAAATGTGTTGTGTGGTGCACAGCCCGTCAGGTTAGACAACTGTGGCAACATCACTTAGTGCAAAAGAGAGAGATGGCAAAATAAACAGAAGAAAACAATTTCACAAGGTGTATTCTTGTGTGTGCGCGTTGGTGGAAATTACTGAAAATTGTTTGCAACCTTTGACACACACACAAAGAATCTGTAAGTCATTTTGGCTCAGCAACAGTTATGTATAAGCAAGTTAAGTAAGACTGACTCCAACAAAGAAACTTTTAAAAATTGGGAGTAGATTGTACCACTAATCCAACAATTACATGGCTGTTTTATAGCCTATTGTTTTGCACGCTTAGAATATTAAACATTATAATAATTGGTTCTTATAGGAAGCAGTAAATCTTCGAAGCTCTTCCCCAACATTTACTAAATAGCTTGCCAAACACGCATGAAAGCTACATTTGAAGAAGTTGCTAATTACCAATTCACTGCACAAGCCACTACGACTTCTTAAGAATAATCATGTAATTAAGCAGCTTCTCAAAATGTTTAAAGGAACTTTGTCATATCTTTAATTACATAAAACTAAAAACAGTGGTGTTTTATAGCAGCATAAGAGAAAGCTCTACTGTAATTGCCCAGAGATGTAAAAAAATAAAGAAGCTGTTATGTTTTCTCAAATGTTTGCGCAAGTGCAAAATTTTGAGCAATTCTCTGAATTATTCATTGCTCCATGTGACAGCAACCTGATGACTTAGAATACTTTTAAGTATAAAAGTGATCTGTGTCATGCATGAGAAACATTTTTTGTACCTGGTTCATGTCATGAATATGATCAAATAAATTTCTACTAGGGCCAAGAAGATCCATTTCATTCCCCCCTCACTTTGTTCACATTCCCCCTGCTCACTTAGTCTTGTTTTTCTCTTCTGATGAATATTGCTTAAACTAACATTTTAAAATGAGCTCAGGAATTGGAACTTGCACAGGTTCAAACGTCTTTCAGATACTTGCATTCATCTACATCTTCTTCTACACTACACTACCAAAACAGGCGTGCACATAGATGAAATACAGCCCCCCCCAGGCAGTATCTTTGTGGTCATAAGTTTGAATCAAGATTCCTTTTGTGTACTGTTTTATTTAATGATCCCTCTGAAACACATCTCTCTAATTTCAGAGGTTCAAGTTGCTAAGGAGCAAAAGCAAAGGAGAGTGATTGCTTTCATGCCTTGTATGTCACTTCTTGGAAGCACTTATTTAGTCACTGTGGGGAGAAAGGATGCCATACCAGAAGGACCTTTGAACTGATCCAGTAGGACTTTTATGTTCTAAAGGTGAACAAGGTACACCAAGGAAAGATGCTTTCAAAACCAACAGTTTAAGAGAGCTTGATCAAATGAGCAAAGCCAAAATGAATCATCTGAGCAAACCTCAACTAAAAGTCCTAAAATGGTCTCCCCCCCCCCGCAACCTCAGTGCAAAATATCTTTTATCCTCCACTTCCACAGACACCATTAAAAAAATTGAACAGATGAAGTTTCTCTTCATTTTCTGCAAGTGATCAACACAATTATGCAATTAACTCAAGCTAATTGCAATATCTGTGCATAGCACCCATCAAAGGCAATGTGCCAATCTACTTCATAAGCCATCACTTCCAAGTTAGCTACAAACAAGCACAGGTCTTCATTGTCTGACAAACAAAAGAGAATTAAGTTAGCAATTTCTCATTCAATTATGATCTCCCCCCCTGTTCAACAAGGCTTTTGTAACCTGGATCAAATATGTCTTGTCAGAATATTCTTCAGGTGGGTTGTTCTCATTTAGTCATACATTTCAAATTGTCAAGCAAATGAGATTAATGCTTCTGTCCAGCAATCAACTGTGTTCAGATAATTTCTTCCTCGATATAGATAAATATAGATTTCAACCCTATGTATAAATCCCCTTCATTTATGTAGATTCCCAGCAGTGAAACAACAGCACTGATTTACAGAAATATAGACGTTTTATTTTGTTTAGCAATTACAGCCAGCATTGACTTCTTCACACAATGGGTAATTAATTCGCAGAATCTTTCAGTGACTTAGATCTTTTCTTTGTTCTGTTTAAAAAGGATTAGCCAAAATTGTACAGCATAGCTAAATGGAACCTTTGGGTTCGAAAGCAATATACCTTTTAATTTCAGGTGGATGGGGCCAAAGAACAGGGAAGGACTTTTGCCTTCATGCCCCATTTGTTTCTCTGGAGCTTCTAGTCCTGGGGTAGGCAAACTAAGGCCCGGGGGCCAGATCTGGCCCAATCGCCTTCTAAATCCGGCCCACAGACAGACTGGGAATCAGTGTGTTTTTACACACTGTAGAATGTGTCCTTTTATTTAAAATGCATCTCTGGGTTATTTGTGGGGCCTGCCTGGTGTTTTTACATGAGTAGAATGTGTGCTTTTATTTAAAATGCATCTCTGGGTTATTTGTGGGGCATAGGAATTCGTTCATATTTTTTTCCCAAAATATAGTCCAGCCCACCAAATGGTCTGAGGGACAGTGGAGCGGCCCCCTGCTGAAAAAGGTTGCTGACCCCCTGTTCTAGGGGATCACTGCTGGGAACAGAATGCTGGACTAGGAGAAACTATTGTCCAAATCACCAGGGTGACATGACCCCAGAACCCAGCAGTGGCCTGGACACAGGATCAAGGCGGTGGTGGTGCCAAGGGAGGCACTGAGCCTGAGCACCATCATTGTGGAGATTCCTCTGCCCAGGGGCTTGACCCCTTAAGGCTTCAACTTTCCAAGAAGGAGTAGGCACCTTGAGCGAGGGTTCTGAGTGTCAAGACAAAAAAAGGCTTCTGGCTGGTAGCAGAGCAAGTTTCTGGGAAATGCAAGCTAGTAGAGTGCTGTTGCACTTAGGTCCTACTTTTCAGCCTCCCAGAGGCATCTGGTTGGCCACTGTGAGAACAGGATGCTGGACTAAGTGGGCCATTGGCTTGAGGCTCTTCTTATATTCTCGCTAAGTACTCTGATTGGTGCTCTGAAAACTGCCTTACCCAGTGGGCTCTTTCTTGGGACTGGAACAGGGCGCAGTTCTTCCTCTTACATTCTTGTAGTAGAACCTACGTATGTTGCACCAAATATTAAGGACAGGGCAACAGGGAAGGATGTTGTATGTTCTGCTTGTGAGCTTTCCAGGAGCCTCTTTCTCCACAGCAGCTGAATTGTATAGCTGCTGATTTTCTATACATGTCCTGGCTCCCACCCTGCCGCTATGGAATTCCTCTGCTCCAGCAGGACTTCCCCCTCTACCTTGGCCTTTAAGGGCCACTTCACCCCCCAACAGCATCTTCTGTATACCTTCTCCTCAGACCTATCGGAAAGCAATGGCCTCCCAAACCCTGAACCAGTCAAGATTTGGGGGCTTATGATACCATGGAGGGGTACAGCTGGATTAGGAAGTATGCATGAGCCCCCCCCCCCCCCACTTTCCATGCATCCAGATAAGTACAGAGCCTTGAAAGTCTGTTCATGGGTTCATTTGCCCTTTGACTGCATCAGGTTGCACATATCCCATGCAATGAAATTGGTTCTCCATTTGTTTTCTAGCAGAACATGTTACTTCTAAACAAAGTACAAAATCCAGCTTGTGTGTGTGTGTGTGTGTGTGTGTGTGTGTGTGTATGAGAGGGAGAGATGTAGAGAGAATATGCCCAAATTTTATTCCCAACGTTTTAGAAACAAGGTTTTAGAAGTTTCTTAATAGTTACATTTCAATATTTAGTGATATAAAAGTCTCACTTTTTTAAAGGAACAAAATAACTTTTTTTTTCATACATGCATGAACTACAAAAGTTGTGATGTGTGTTTAGCTGGGCATGCCTCTTTGGTACACCTGCACACAAAACTAGATTTCATTAATCTCTATTAAGAGGCTTGTAAGGCCAATAGCTACTGTCATCATGCAAAATCTTCCAGTACAGTGCCACTCAAAGTAGATAGTGCTCTATTTACCTTTTTCTGGCAAACAGTCCATACATTAGTCAATATTCGTTTCCCAGAACCAAATAGACCTCTTTCTCCTTACTCCCCCCAAATATTTTTGCTTCAGGGTTTCAGCTGAAATTCCCTCTTCCAAGTTCAAACAAACTCCCAGAGTGAAACGAAAGACCAGCCATATTACCCACCCATGCGGCCACCGCTCATTGTTATGACCACATTTTCATGCATATTACCATCACTGAAATACTCTCAGTCATATCACAGCATCTCCAAACAAGAACAAGCAACTGAGGTTTCCACTTCACTTTAACTTTGATCTGTGCTTTAAATGTTGGAACTAGTTTTATTAGGCAACTAAAACCAGAGTGGAGGGGAGTTGCTGGGTGCAAAGTTGCCCATTCATTCCATCACACTTAAGCATGAGATGTCTCTATGGTACCACACTGCTTGAAGACTGGATGACTTGGACACACACATTTAATATAAGAAGTTGATCTCAATTATCTGCTTACTTGACATGTCATTAACAATCGATAAGAGGACACATGGCATTTGGTAATGTCGTTTGTAAAATACACATCACAATTAGAGCATCCGTCTACGATGGCTGATCGTTAGTCTTTACTGGTGCTCTGAGACCAACTGCCGAACCACGATGATGCAAGCGGACTTTTGCAAGCTGTTGCAGCATGTCACCCACTGAATAGAATTTAAATTACCTGCAAGAGCCACCTAAATAAACGGCAGGCTCCATGGAAGTATTGAGAAGGGCTGCGTCTTCCTGATTCGCAAGCACCTCCAAAGCATCAGAACCAACATGCACCCATGGTCCACTGTGGTGTGGTAAATAGAACTGAAATACTGTGTACTCATTTGCTCTGTTGGCCATGGGGAAAGAATGCTATGAAGTGGAGAACAGAAGTGGAGAACCATGAACCATTTTTTTCAGCCTGAGGCCTGTGTTTCCTTCTCGGCATTCTTCTGGGTGCTATATGCTAATGGTAGTGAGAATCAGAGGCAGAAATGAGTGGAGCGACTAAAGTAAAATTTAACTGTATAGGCTAGTTTACACCCACACCCACACACCTGTTCATTCAGGAAAGAAGCTGGCATTATCAGAGTTCAGGGCCACGCTCCAGCCAGGCCAAAACACTCCAAGCAATGCCAGTGAGGGGAGTGGTCTGAGGAGAGTGTGTGTGTCTGGAGAGAAATTCAAGGGCCAGATAGAGAGACCAGGAGGGCTACATCAAGGCCCCAAGGCTGAGGTCCCCCATCTTTGAGAAACCAAAAGAACAGAAGAGGAGCCCTGACGAAACAAAAGGTCAACAATCCTGTTTCTGACAGTAGCCAACCAGGTGCCCCAGGGCCTGTGAAGGCCACAATGCTCCTCCATTGCTTGATAGTCAGAAGGTCTGTTTTGTTTTCCTACACATCTACCCCATCTACTCTTCCCTCTCCAAATTGCTGGATCCATGTGTGTGGCTGTCCTGAGTGGTGGACCACTGAACTGGAGGTGGCCATGAAGCACTCAAGTTCCTTTGGGTCCTGGAATGGTTCTTCCCACCCGGACGGGGATTCCAAACCTGCTTCTTGTTTTGACCTCCTTATCTTGGCTTGCTATTCATTGCTGATGACTGACTTGTCCTACGATTCCAGGCTCACTCCAGACAGAATGTAAGTTCATTGGGGTAGGAGCAGATGTTTTGTGAATGCTAGAAAGTGTCGTGCACATCAACAGCACAGTATATAGATGATCTTTTTGCTCCCAAGAGCTAGGGACGGGGGAGAAATTTGATTCCATTAACATTTAAAGGAGAATCTATAAAATGGGCACTTTTGAAAACAATACGAGAAGTGAAACAGTCATACTTTGAAATTGCCCCTATCCAAATTTTGTGATGCAGTTCTCCAACTGGACAATGTTCACAAATACAGAAAAATGAATATATTTGTCACAAAAAGGCATGATATTATATATGAGGAAACTGCAAGTGTCTACATTTGTCAAAACAGCATACAAAAATGTGATTATTAGAAAAAATGTACTAAAATGCTGACAAATTTTCATGAGGATTTTATATAAATCAGGCTGCTGCAGAAATATAGAGAACTGATTTTAAGACTGGAAAGAGAGAAGAAAAATTAAGAGGGCCTTCCTTCCCTACCAGCAGCTTAAATATTCCCAATTACCAATATTTGGTGCAGAGCAGTGAAACTCTGAAGCCCAGTTTATAAGCAAAATGAACTGTGCTTTTGCACAAATAGGTGCAATTGGAAGGCATGATCCTGCATTAAATAGAAGTACGGTGCACAATTGCAATGCAGTGCAAGGAAACAGCCTGATCTGTGCATGTTTATTTGGAATTAATTTCCAGTCAGTGTGATAGAACTCACTCCCAAGAAAGTATTCAAAGAATTGCAGCCTTAGCCAATCACCAGAGCTGTTGAAAGATGCTGCTATCTTATATATTATGCACAGGATTTGCTTTCAAATATTTGCTACCCGTTCAAGTGCAGTGGAATAAAATCAAAGCCACATAAATAAACAGAAAAGTATTTGGAGTCAAAGAATAGAAAATAAACATCCCAGCACCCTCTATGCATCTGTTAGAGTGAAAACATTAAGTTTGATGAAATGAAATGAACTATAACTTCTGTTTCTTTCTGTTTGCTTTTAAGTGGTTATAGTTGTCAGAGGTTTTTAAACTCACTGATTGTTCGGCCCAACAAGTTGTTGTTTCAGGCAGTCCTCTGAGGGGCACAAACATTTTATTCCGATGATTTCTAGCTCCATAGGTTTTCTCACAAAATGTAGAAACTGGAGGTCAAGAAACAGGCAAATATAATTGCTTCTGCCACAGTCCAAAGTACCTGTGGGGATAAACTGAGAACGACTCTACAAATTGTCAAAAGGAATTAGCTGGTTTATAATGGTCAAAGGGAGATTCTGAGAACAGATTGCCCTAAAAAGAAACGTCCCTTTAAAGCTAGAAATTTAAGATTTGCAGTATTTGTAATTAAATATCTGCTTACATCTTTCCTTTTTTACTTTCCCACCTCTCTTTCTTAAGGAGATATTCCAAAGAAAATAAGTGCCCTTAATTCAGGATTCATGAGAAGAATCATGAGAAGTGGTAAAGCATCTACTTTGCATGCAGAAGGTTCTTGGTTCAATCAGAGGCTGCTTCAGGTAGGTCTGGGAGATTCCAGTCTGAAATGTGAGAGTGCCACTGCCAGTCAGTGTAGTCAATAATGAGCTAGATGAAGCAACCATCTGCATTTGGGATAAGGCAGCTTCCTAAGGGTTGAATCCAACTAACATCTTCCTCAGTGTTTGGATGCCAGCCGCCATTTTGAATCAAGGTAGCAGACAGAAACGTGACCTATTCAGTACTTTGCCCAAGCAGGCTCCAATGAGTTCAATGGGATTTATTCTCAGATGCATTATCTTCTGACACATCTTTTAGTGCACTACCACAAATGGGGAGTGGATCAATACACAATTAGCTCAATGCAGACTTGTGTAGATGGGAGCCAATGCTGTGAGATTCCCTGGAACCCAAAGGCACCATATGCTAAACACCAGGGCCGTCTTAAGCATATCCGACGCCATGGTGCAAAGATTCCTCCGCGCGCCCCCCTTTCCCAGAGTTGTCAACCTTTTTTTAGGACAGAAGGAGGTGGGCAACAGCTGGAGGGTAGCTCTTCTGGCGGGGAAGAGGCAGAGGCTGGATATGGTGCCTCCTGGCTCAGCTGGCCGCTTCGTGCCGCGGTGGCCACAGCAGGCAGCACACTGAGCAAGCAGGCCTGTACCGAGCAAGCGAGGGTGCATGCACCATTCCCCCAAGCGTTGGCTCATGTGTTTTTTTTTCTTTTTAGCCTTCTGGCGCTCCGCAGAATTCGGTGCCTGCAGTCTAAAAGAGAAAAAACTGAGCTGATGCTCAGCAGGAGCAGCGAACGCACCCTTGCTCACTCAGCACACTTTTTCGGTGTTCCCCGGACTCTCGCCTGGCGCCCTCCAGAACTTGGTGCCCTTGCACCCCACGCCACTAGCCTCTATGGGTAAGACGGGCCTGCTAAACACCACTTTGTACCACTTTGGTAAAAAATAATTAAAAAATCATATGCTGCATAGATAATGCAGGGGGTTCAAGTTATCTGGTCAAGAGCAAAAAAGCAAACAGACCCCAGCATTTCATAATAGAAAGATACCCAATTCTCTGGCTTTCTGTCCCAAACCTACATTGTAAGGACACCTTATCAAATTGCATGATCCGAAAGAAACATAAACTTAGAGCTGAGGGAAGACAGGTAGGGAGAGGAGGCATATAAAAGGGAATTCCTATTAAATCAGTGATGTTGTTAAAGGTCTCCTAAGAAAAGGGAGTAGTATAGGAGAGGATTGCCCCAAGAAACGTTGGATGAATCAGTGAAGCAGTCATGTGACATAACTAGGATGCTCTGATCTTTGCTTAATGTCTTCCCAAATATGCTTACTGTACACGGATAAAAATAAATCAATACTGCATGTGCATTCTGGACTTTGACAGTAGCAAACAAACAGACTAAAGAGTTTCTAGTTCAAAATCCTGAGACAAAATCTAAGTGGCATTTTTGGTGAACAATTTATACAATATAAGCATGCTATATTCTGCAGCTCTTTTGTAAGACATACATCTAAAAGAGGCCTGTAGGAGGGAGAGATGTTATTTTTATCACAGTGAACAACATATATTTAGGTAGCTGTTTCTCTAAGGCGGATTTGGACAACCTGTGGCCCTCCCAATGTTGTTCAACTCCCATCAGCCTCAGCCAGTATGGCAAGGGAGAAGGATGATGGGAGTTGTGGTGCAGCTACATCTTGTTCTAATGTATAATAAAGATACCAGGATACACATTAAGATTGGAGCACAGCAGAAGAGCCTCAACACAACCTATGAATAGAAAATGAGGAGAGATTGCTCCTTATAACAAAACAATTGTTCCGCAAACTTTTCCTGGCATCTTTATTTAGAAGGATCAGGGAGTCAAACCCAGAAGAGCCACTGCCAGTCAGATTAGACCAGGAGGTGGGGAATCTGCAGCTCTCCAGATGTTGCTGGACCCATAATTCCCATAATTCCATGCCAGCAGGGGCTTCCCATCCCTGGGTTAGGTGACACAGAATTAGACAAAAGAAAATTTCATCTCAGTATAAGGCAGCTACATATGTTCCTGTGGCTTCTGGTGTGCAGAAGGGATGTAGGACCACCAGGTGTCTTATGGGAAGGGGCCATGACTCAATGGCAGAGCTCCTGAATTGCATGCAGATGGCCTCTGCTTCAATCCCTGGCATCACCATGTTTAAAAAAGAGATCCCCTGGCAACCAATAGCAAAAAGAAGAAGGACTTTCACCCAGCAACAGAGGAGCTGCCTTGCATGGGGGTTCAGTCCCCAGCATTTCCAGATAGGTCTGGGAAAGATCCCTTGACAGCCTCTCCGTGTGGACAGTACTGAGCTAGGTAGACTAATGGTCTGACTTGGTATAAGGCTGTCAAGCATAATTGATTTATTTGTCACTGAAATGGGAAAATGCCTATGTGTATTAATGAAGGCTTTAACATGAGGGTTTTCCACAAGGCTATATCGAAGCCAAGAAGAGCCCTCAGGGCTCTTACTGAGTTGATAATTAACTAATTATTGTTTTCTACTAGCTAATATATGAGTGTTGTAACCTTAGATCAGGTGACAAAAGTATTGAGATACAAATTCACCATCTAGAAAGGGCGGTGGCTGTTAGTCTTTCTCTGAATGCCACAGAGAACAAAAACATGTGATATTGGTTTTCCAAGAAGCTGAATAGCTTGTCAGAGGCTAAGGCAGGCTGGAATGGGGGAGTGATACAGTTTGGATTTTTGGAGTTATCTTTTTTTCTAAGATTCTGAGCCTGCGCTGGACAGCACAAGATATTGAAAGGATATTTTTGTATGTATCATTTGATGTTTCTCTTTTCTTTTGAAGAGTTCTGCAAGTAAAACTTTGAATAATATTTTTATAGGTCTGAACAATGTGTGTCCTGCTGAAATTTCTGGACAGGGTAACTTTGGTCCATTATGGTCAATAAGTCTACTCTGACTAAAACTTAGTTAATGATAACCCTTTCTTTTGCAGCTCCAGAATCTATGCAACAAATTTCCCTGAGCAAGGGAGCTGGTGAATATCACCTCTTTTAAGTTGGTACTTCAACCTTCAAACTCCATTTTGGAGACTGCCGTTGGGGACATGGTGCTGATTTGCTGTATATTTTTTATGTAGCTATTTTAACTTGCCGCTGTTTGTTTTGTTCTTGCATTTATGTTTCTAATTGGTGTTATATTGGTTCTTATTAGCTTAGCAAGCCACCTCAAGCTGTAGAGGAAGAGAGGTATAAACAAATAAACAATACACTTCAATAAAAAGAGAATTAGGGTTATTTGTCCATCCAGTGTATTGTCTACTCTAATTGCCAGGAAGAAAGAGGGAGAAGCATTTGCCACCACACCCAAGAAGAAGCCTTGAGATGCAACAAGTAAAGTGAAAACATGTTACATTTATTAAAACATAACAAATTTAGAGGCTCTGCAAAAAAATCAATTAGCCAGATCAAAGTAATCTGGGCAGAAGAGTTATCCAATAAGGAGAGATCTGAACTATGGGCATGTGAACATGATGCTCACACTGTGGCCCCAATGTCCAGTATTCACATTGGGGTGTGAATGCCAAACCTAAAGGGCAGCCTAAGGATCGTCCAAGCCAAAGGCAGTGGACGGTGGCTCAGGAGTGCCCATAACCCCAAAATGCCTTAGGTTTTCAACCATCCAGGTTTTAAATTTTCTCCCCTGCCCAGACTAAATGCTAATTAAGCCAAATACAGTCGTACCTTAGATCGCAAATGCCTTGGCTCCCGAACAAATCGGCTCCCAAATGATCAAAACCCGGAAGTGAGTGTTCCAGTTTGCAAACGTTCTTTTGGAACCTGAACGTCCGACGGGAGCTTCCTGCAGCCAATCAGAAGCCACGCTTTGGTTTCCAAATGTTTTGGAAGTTGAATGGACTTCCAGAATGGATTCCGTTCAACTTCCAAGGTACAACTGCACATAAAATGCCACTCCAATTACATATCAGGTCACATCCACACCATGCATTTAAAGCACTATGATACCACTTTAAATTGTTGTGGCTTCCCCAAAAGAAATGTGGGAGCTGAGAGTTGTTAGAAGACCCCTTACTTTTGTGAGTGTAGGTTGTTTTAAGCTGTTTTTAATGTTGTATTATAATATTGCAACCCACCCAGATGATGATGATGATAATGATGATAATGATAATAATGATAATAATGATAATAATAATAATAATAATAATAATAATAATAATACTGTGCTTACATTTTCTTCATCTCCCTATTCCACATGGACTATTGTTGAATGACCCACTAGACACATTGCAATATGGTTTTGGCTTGGAGTGGTGAGAGGAGGCAGAATTCACACTCCTCTTTAAATACTATCTCTGTTTGCACCAGCATGTGCAAAAGGTCTCAGGAAAATCATTGCAGCTCCAACTGGAAGTGCCTTGATGGCAAAGTACAATAAGAAAGGCCCATTACAGGCACTCTGGGGGTAAAAATAGCCTGTGCAAAGGGGGAGAAGGGTGTAAAGCAGAGATGGAGAACCTGTGGCCCTCCAGCAGTTGCCGGAATACAACTCCCATCATCCTTGACCATTGGCTGTGCTCTCTGGGGCTGATGGGAAGATGAAATCCAGCAACATCTGGAGGGCAGGCACCAGGCTGGGGAACGCTGCTTTAGAGCCCAAAAACTTACATGCCTATATGCTTTGTATGCTCACCCCACACCCATAGATAACAGGCAAATATGATTAAAAGAGGATAGCACTCAAACAAAGATATTTAACAGGCAGATGCAAGCTGCACATTATGTAAATGTGGGAGTTTCACTGGCTGAGCCAATGTGCTTCAAAGCAGGTACAGCAATTTAATAAAAGGCAATGAGGGAAGAAGATTTTTTAAAGGGGTTTGCCAGAGCACTGTGTGTGTTGAATAGTAAATAGCCTACTCACGTCATCAGCATCCCTGCAGTCCTGTCCCCCCCCCCCCTTGGAAGCCAGCTAGAAGTCAGTGGAATTACATGCTAAGGAAAACCCTTCCACTAAACCTATAATTATTCTAAACAGAATCAATGCGGCACAGTTAATCAGTTTACCAACTGAATTAGGTTTTATTTTTGTCATGTCTGTATCTCCTGGTGAAATGAGAGAGGATGCATGAGTCTGTCTCTTTCTCTCTCATAGTAGTACCCTTTGGGGGTTGCAGAAAAATGATGCACACTCTCTAGATAACACAGGCCCTTGTTCCCTGATTATATGACTGAGGCTGTGCTTAAAGTTCTCACTAGAGAAGCACATTATGCATTGTTCCAGTGGTGGACAATAAAGTCTGGGAACTGTGGTGGAAACAGAAACAGGAGTAGAAATTTCTGGCGCTTGCTTATTTATCTCACATCTAGAATGGAAATCAATCCAGTAAATATGACCAGTATTCATTTTTGCTGTTATTATTTTTGTGCACAAATGATATGTAACTGATTACATCCCCCACCAATTTGAATTGCATTTCCTTTGCATTGAAATTAATGGGGTGGAAAACCATAATGACAATGTTTTTAATTATATAGATTATATAATTCTGCCACAGCAGACGGTGAGATGAATGATGTAGTTTTTTTGGTGGAAGATGAGCTGCAGGACAAAAGAAGCGGTGCTGCGTGCATCAAATACATTGCAGAATGGAAAATGCTGCCTTCTGGTGGCAGAGTTTGATGAATCTGTCAAGTTTCGGTTTCTCAATTTTCCAAGCTTAAGTTCCGCTCATTCTGTTTCTGCATGAATCTGCGAATGTATGTGGGGGTCTCTGGGGGAGATGTGCATTTGTTCTCTCTGTGTATGTGCACATGCGCACGAGAGTGGGTGTGGGGTGACCACACAACCTTCCACTTTGGCCCTTGTACCTCTGGCACTGTGGAAGTTTGGCCAACATTGAATAAAGCCCTCAGGCTGAAAAGAACTGACTATGCCAGCATTACAGATATAAATTCTATGCCAACTCACATTATATCTCAGACATAATGCTTTGCAATGGAGCCAGTACACACATTCAGCTGCGAGTCAAAGGCAGTATCATACCATTCTAAACAGTTACGGCTTCCTCCAGAGATTCCTGGGAACTGTAGTTAAGGGTTCTTCAGCTGTAGAGTGGTTTATCAGTTAATTCTCCTTCTCAGGGAAGTCTGGGGACCGCAGCTCTGTGAGGTCCTAACAATTCTCAGTTTTGGCTTCTCTCAAAGAATCCTGGGAATTATAGTTTGTTTAAAACTATAACTTCCAGGATTCTTTGGGGGACGCCATAACTGTTTAAAGTGATACCACTTTAATACTTTAAGTGCATAGTGCAGATGAGACTGGTGATATATTTTTATTTATTAATATTTGTGTGTGTGTGTGTGTGTGTGTGTGTGTGTGTGTGGCTTACAACCAGAATTCCTATATAGCAGGGGCACCAACTGTAGGGGGCTCTGGAAGTCAGGTTCCGAAGCCAGGGTGCATGCATGACATCATGATGTCACAAGCACCCATAACCTGGGGCCCAAGTCAGCTCCCCTCCTATATACTGCACTATAAAAATTAAATCAGAGGCCTTCAACTAACTCTTATAGAAATTTGTTTTCTTAATATTTTTGTGCACCAAGGATGTTGGCTTCTCCTGCATATAGGCCATGGGGGTTTCAGATTTTAAATTGTTTCCTTCTCACACTACTCAAACCAGAATCAGCTCGTTCCAGGGATTAAATTCCATAGAGGAAACACACATCTGAATCACGGGTTCAGAAAAAGCATATGGTGCATTCCTACTGGGACTGTACCATTTTAGAATTCAGAAGTGTGGCAATGTCTGGATGCTTCCCTGCACTGAAGATTAAGCTAATACATGAGAGGAGAAGCTAGGAAGCCTTTTATGCAGGAGACAATTATGGGACCACCCTTCTGAACCCCAAAGTGGTACGGCCCTGCCTCATATGCTTCTTTCCCCTTGAACACTGTTATCAGTTCTTGCTTTGGAGTTTGGAGGGGCAAATTGTGGAGCACAAGAAACAAAAACAAATAACAACTGAAATTATTAGTAGGATTGGAATGACACTTGTAGCTAAAAGCTGGACTATGGTGTTATTGAAGACTTCAATAGAATTGGATTAACAGAGAATATGCAGGAGAAAAAGTTAACATAAGGAACCACAAATGGGAAGGAGAGAAGTCAAAGGGGATTTATGGATTTTTTAAATTTGTTCTCTTTGCGATTGTTTGTAAACCTAAAAAAAAATCAAAAGAAACTATAAAAAAGAAACAGTAATCATCATAAGCCACAGCCTCAAAGGCCATGCCAGAGCAAAGATAGGCAGCAAAAAGTGTACTAAACTGCCCCACAGTGAAGCTTTAAAGGCGGGTCATTCACAAGGTTAATTCACCAAGGCAAGAAAGAAATGTCAACAACTAAGTCCCCAGCATTCATAGTGGTGCTTGACTATAGAAACCAATTTACTATTTCTAATCTGGGAGTGTTGCAGAGGAGTGAAGAAGGGGGCTCCACTACCTTGTGATTTATTCCAACCTGACAAGGTCCCTTTTAACATGTAAATTGGCTTAACAATGACACTGTCTAGATTGCGGAAAGAGATTAACCCTCAGTGCAGAGGCTGCAGCTATAAAATCCTCCTGGTTTTCAAGTGCCACCTAAGCCCCAATAAACTAAATGCATATCTTTCATAAAGGAAAAAAGGAGAATATGTCAGAATATAATTAGCCAGGCTGCCTTGTCAAGCTTTCTTGCAGGAAGCTATTTAGAGGGCAAATCCTTGAATGTAGGATATGTCCTAAGTGAGCCATTCAGGCAATACTGTATATATGAACACACACATGCAAAAGAGATTCCCCTATAATAATCTAAATCAAAAGTTCACACCCTTCTCTTAGTATTCCACCATAAATTATCCTAATCCCTATTTGTGCTTCCAGAAGGGTAACTAAGGGCATGCTTAAGGAACTACTGCAGGGGTCTGCAACTTTTAAGACAAAAAGAGCCACTTGGACCCATTTCCGAAGGAAAAAAAACTGGGAGCCGCAAAACCATTGCAACATTTAAAACAAATATATCTCTGGAGCCATGATCTGACAGCGGGCGGGGAGGTGACGTCGGGACAGTGCGTGACTAACGCGCGCACCGCCCCCATGCAACGTCACAGCCAGTACAGCGCCCGCCACAGTGGGGAGTGTCGGGGCGCACAATGCGCCTCCTCCCCTCGCTAGTATCCGCCCCGGAGCCCCGGCAAAGGTGTAAAAGAGCCACATGCGGCTCCGGAGCCACGGGTTGCTGACCCCTGAACTACTGAATGAGAGCACATGGCTAGAAATACTCAATGAGAAGGGAATCCAAGATGGATGGGAGTTTCTTAAAGATGAATTATGAAATGCACCAAGTCAGACAATTCCAACAAGACAGAAAAGTGGAAGGCATCTAAAGGAAGCCAGTGTGGCTGCGTAAGGAGCCTACAGATGAGCTGAGATGTCAGAAGATATAAGAATTGGAAGAAAGGGAGAATCATGAAGGAAGAGTGTTTACAAGTAGCCAAAAGTTGCAGGGAGAAGGTCAGGTGGGCCAAAGCTCAGAAAAAACTCAGGCTTACAAGAGAGGTTAAAAAAAACCTTAAAAGGTTTCTTCTGCTATGTTTGAAGCAAGAGAAAGAACAAGCAAGTGGTAGGTCCTTTGTGTGGAGAAGATGGAGAAATGCTATTGGTGACAGAGAGAAGGTGGAACTGTTCAACACCTACTTTGCCTCTGTCTTCACCAAAAAAGAAAGCAATGCCCAGCCTGGTGATAACAGAATAAAACTTTCTGATGATGAGCTGGTTTGCCAGTGAATCGGACTCCCTTTGAAGATAGTGGGCTCTCCTTCCTTGGAGGTTTTTAAGCAGATGCTTACATGAAGCCCAAAAACAGAACCTATGCACAACAGCTTTATCCACTCCAGCAACTGATATTCTGAAGGATACTACTTCTGGGTTGGAGAACCCCAGAATAAATTTATGGGGTGAAAAGGGGGAGTGTATTCTGCTGCACAAGGTGAAATTAATGTGCTAATGCAGCTTTAGACTTAAGACCCATGTTGAATACATCCATTGCTATTTTTCAGCTGGAACTGAGTTCCAGCACCTCTCAGGTGGCTGCCATTGCCATTATAAGAGAACAAGGGAGGTGCTCGTGGAGAGTTCTGGCACCTCTTTTTTTAGAAAAATAGCACTGAATACAACCCATTGTGTGTGTGTGTGTGTGTGTGTGTGTGTGTGCGTGCGCTTTGGGGTGTGTCATATGAAGTGATTCATAAATGGAATTAAAGAAATAAATGAATAAAACACATAGACATATTGGAGGGAAGCCAGACAAATGTCTTTAATAATGTTATTGAAGATATTTTTGTAGACACATTCATACATTATTTCAAATATCTAATTAAATCAAACCTTTATTTTGATAGCATAGGAAGTAAATTCAAAAGTGGAAATAAATATGCACCCATTGCCAAAAAAAAGTTCCAAATAAATGAATCAATGTTTTTTGAAATGCCAGGGAAACTTGGCTTCTCATTGCCCATTTGGATGTTAAAATTGGGAGGGGAAACAGTTTTTTAAAAAATCAAAAATCAAGTCACTCCTTTCCCTAAAAGGAGAAAGAATGGAATATCCTAGTCACATAGACAAGTTTTAATCTGGGCCAAGGCCCATGAGTGCTTGGCCCTTGAAATCTGAAACAGTAACCTCAGGCCATGGGTATAGTAGCTCTCATCATGAGGCCTTCATGAGGTTGTATCCAATACTAGTCTTACTCAGAGTAGACCCACTGAAATGAATGAGCATGACTAACAGGTCCATTAATTTCAGTGAGCCACCTCCAGTTTTGAGGGTAGGACTGACTCAGTTAAAAGCCAGGGACCATAAAGAAAGCAGCAGAGTTGAGGCATTTGATTGTTGCCACCATTGCGGAGCTGCAAGCATGAAAGTAGAACTCAGCAAATGCAGTTATACAACAAAGGCAAATGAACAGAAACACAGGAATACTCTAGTGAGAAAAATTGTCTCAGGAAATTTCCTTCAGAGAACATGGAGTTAAGGTGCATCTCCCTGCTTTGATATGCAATGAAGGGAAGCAGGGTCCAAGAACTCGAACAGGTTGAGATAAAAGCCTAAAATGCTGTCCAAGCTACAGGTTGCCTCATTGCCCTTTGCCAGCAGGAAACAAGTACCTCCTACACAGCTAGACATGAAAGAGCAGTGGATGGGCCCTTAGAGAGGCCTCAACCACTGGAGGTAGCTTCCTGTGATGACCTTAGCAAGACTGGGTGGGAGGCACCAACAATTAGTAGGGGTTGGTGGCAGGGACTTGCTTGCTCTAAGCAGGCATAAGGCAGCCAGGGTTGTCACATCACTTACACTGTAGCAGACTTCTCCAACCCACTTCCCTCCAGATGTTTTTTGTTGCTGCTTTACAACAACTCCCAACAGCTCCAGCCAGCGTGGCCAGAGATTATGTTGAAGCCCAAAATATCTGGATGGTACCAGTCTGAGGGAGGTACCAGACTGCACTATATGCCGTCTTCTGCCCTGCCTAACTGCTAACTTGAGATGTCTTTCATTGTTCCCTACCACCACCTTTGATTAGCAGGGTGGTAAGGGAGGCGTCCCCCATCTTTCACCCTATAAATGTAAGAATAAGAAACATTTGGCCCTCCAGATGTCACTGAGTTATGATGCCCAGCAGTCCCAGCCAGCATGACAAATGGCCAGAGGATGATGGGACTTGCAGTTGAGCAACATCTGGAGAGCCAAAGTTCCTCCATTCTTGTTTTAACGGAAGAGCTACTGCTGATTTTCAAGATTCACTGGGGAAAGTGGATGGGTGTTGAAGCAATTCCAGTCTGTACAATAGCTTCACCCAGAAGAAAGAACTACTTAAACATATCAAAATAAAGTGCTCCTCTATTACCCAGATATTGCTGGATTACTTATAAACAAAGTGTTATCTTCTTGGACCTATTTCTGTAACCGTCTTACTTTATTTACACAGAGTATGCATAATTGCACTGATATTCTTACAGAACTATTAGTTCTTACAGTGAGGAAGCTCTAAAAATAAATCTGTTTACTTCAGCTGAACTCAATCTGCATTGATTGTTACAAATTGGTTTTGTACAATTTTAGAAGCACAGTGTTCTATTAAGAGCCTTTTTACGGGTTGATAAAAACAGGAACTCAAATGAACTGCCCAGTCAAGAATGGAACAATCTCACAAGCCTTACAAACAGTGCTACCCTTCACCACGTCTGCAACGTTCTCTGTGAAAAGCTCGGTAAAATATGTGAACTATTGTTTGGCCTAATTTGAGATGTATTACAAGGACAAAAAGAGGAAAATAAGTTTTAGCCCAAGTATTTATTTTTAAAATGGAGGCAGATTAGTAGTAGAATGGACATAATTAGCATTTCCCCAAAGCTTCTGGCACTCTGTGGCTGGCTATAGAATGTAGCTACTGTAGAAAAGTAAGAATCACATCCATTGTTCTGCCCACTTTTTCCTCTGGTCCTTATTCACCAGCAGCATGTGGCCCCCAGAAGGTTGCCTCTAAGGCAGTGTGACCCTTGGGCTTTAAAAAGTTCCCCGTCCTTACCATTTTGTCTTCCACACACCTTCTTGATGCTCAACCCAGGCTTGCAAACTAACAAGCTCTAGCTACCAGAAAGCATCATGTACGTGGGAGCAAGGCCACCATAAGAAGCCCTCCGGAAAAACAATAATCCAGGAATGTATTCAGGAGGCATGCTGAGTCAACTTCTGAGAAGAGACACACATTGGCAGTTTGAGAGTAGAAGTACCAGTTTCGGTAATTTGTTTAGCAGGTGCCTGAGGATGCCTGAGCTGAATTCAGGAGTGGAAAAAGCCACCATCTGTGTCATCCACTTGCTGGAATCCTGATTTTCTGGATTTCTAATCAGTAGGAATGAGCTTCCAAGCTTTCCTATTATGGTGCAGCTAGACCACCCTAGACCATCCTCTCACATTCTGGAGTGGGTTCTGATATTTGGAGGAGCTTTGTAAGGGTTGTTGGACTCCAAGTTCCATTAGCCTCAGTCAGCATGGCCAATGGTCAAAGACGATGAGAGCTGTAGTCCAGCAACTTCTGGAGGGCCCAAGGGTTCCCCACCTCTGGCCTACAGGGTCAAGACCCAGAGACAGTAAAAACCAGTAAAAAAGAACTACCAAGCTCTACCACACTCCGATTAGATATCTGCAGGTCATACATCCCTTCCTTGCACCAGTGGGATTGCTAGTGAAGATGCAGTTTGAACTGGGATAATAACTCCACTGACTGAAATCCTTTTTGAGAATCAGGTGACCTTAGACAGCAAATCCTATGCCACTGCATGTAAGATCTACATCACTTCCTCAGTATGGGAAACACATTGCTGAAGGAGGCTGTTGGGTATTCTTGCTGTGCCTCTCTCTGTGTGCGTGTGTGCGTGTGTGCACCTGCCTCTATTCAAGGTACTTGACACTTCTCCAACTCAGGGTTTGGGGGAGAGGAGGGAATAGCTGGAGTTTGTCAATGCTCAGACCAGAATGTAGATGTAGCCAAAGTAAACATCCTTGTATTTATTTATTTTACAATGCTACTGCTTAATTCCTATTAAAAACAAAACACTCAAAGCACCTGCTTGCATTGGGACTGTGGTAAGGCAGGTGTCAGAGAGCCCAGTGGCGTAGCGTGGGGGGTGCAGGGGGGGCCGGCCGCACCGGGCGCAACATCTGGGGGGGCGCGCTCGCACTCGCAGCTCTCTGCCCCTACCTGCCCCTACCTTGGTTAGGGGGCACAAATTACTTGCCTTGCCCTGGGTGCTGACAGCCCACGCTACGCCACTGAGAGAGCCCAACAGTAGGTGGAGGCAGAGCAAATGACAGGCAGAGGATACCAATGCTTCTTTTGACTACATCACTCTCCCTACTAAGTTCTTGAAGGGCAACATGGAGAATAAGGAGGTAGAGGAGGAGGAGGATGACAGATAGTGCCACTTGCTGGTCTGGATGTAGGTAAGAAGGCCGGCAGATGGGGTTCACTGAGGGCAGGCTAGTGTTAATGCAGAAGTGCCTAATTTGCTCAGTGACCCAGCCTTCACTGCCTGCTGTGGTTCTCTGAATTATACGTCCTTACTTTCCACCATGCTCTTCAGCATGTCCTTTCTGGGATACAAGCTCTTGACATTTATACCACCGTGCTTTAATTTCATCTCTAATATAATTACTCTATTAAATATTGACAGGATTTATACTAGCACATTCTTCCCATCCCACATACCTCTTCAGCCTGTCATTAGCGGCTGAGTCAATGGGCACTGGAGTCTAACTCAGAGCTAGCAATTTCGGATTTCTTCCTGAATGGCCTGCTTAGATTAATCAGTATATTCCATAAACAAAACCATCAGATACATAAGTTGCCATTCCCTGTGTCTCTGGCTTCATCAGAGCTGATAAATGCATGTACCCAAACACTCTCTCCATTCTGCTAAATTACAGCGGAACAGAACATAAGAAGTCGAGTTTACCCCATCTCCCAGTTAAATTGTATATGTGCGTGAACTTTCCAAAACTGTGGAGTTTTACAACAACCAAACCCATTTCGTGATGTAAAAGCATTCAAACCTTTCTCTTTCTCATTCTCTTATGTAGCTGTGTGTGAGTTAGGGATGAGGAAATCTGTAAATTTCAGTTTCTCTGTTTCTCATTTTTCCAAACTTAACTTTAGTTCTCTACATTTCCACATCAGTTTCTGGGGTCTCTTTTATAATTTAAAGTCTTCATAAAAAATCATCAGCATTTCAGTGCAAATTTCTTCTAATGTACACATTTTTATATGCGGTTTTGTGTAATATACACATTTTTTTGACTCAATGTTACCTAAAAAAAGATTTTTGGATATTTTCATAATGGTTCATAATTTATGTATTTTTAATGCACATTGCATATGAATTTCTGTGCACATTATTTGGCTGGAGAAGTGGACTGTTAATTTTGAAGAACAGCTATGTTTTGATTCTAACATTGTTTTGGATAATGCAGATTGGGTAGGTTTGCCTTTAAATTTAAACTGAACCAGATTTCTCCTATCTCCCTAGTGGCTTGCAAGTAAGGGACCTACGCATGTGAGTAAGTAATCCTTGCAACTCCTACTGGGCTTGAGGTTGGGGTCTTCTTCTTTTTCTTCTTCTTCTTCAGCGTCACTCGTAGTCGAGTAAGATTGTCTTCCATGACACAGTCTTAACAGTGAGTCCGTAAGTGACAGTGGAGGCCAATTCTGGATTCACCCGTCCCTCCACAGTGGGGACATAGCTTTCCGGGTGGGAGTTTATCATCGCGAGGGTTTGCCAAACGTGCCTTCCTCTTAGCACATTTCTCCCTTTTGTCTTGAGTTTGAGTGTCTTCAAAGCCCATCCTCCCACTATATATTAGGGTCTGGTGACTTCTGTTTCAGTGTATCTGAAGAATTGTGCATGCACACAAAAGCTTATACCCAGAACAAACTTAGTTGGTCTTTAAGGTGCTACTGGACAATTTTTTTTTTATTTCAAAGCCCATGACACCTTTGGTAAAGGCTGTTCTCCAATTGGAGCGCTTTCAGGCCAGTGTTTCTCAGTTGTCTGTGTTTATACATCATCATCATCATCATCATCATCATTAGGGTATGGTCTAAGAAGCCACGGTCTCCCTCTCTGAGCCTTCTAGTTGCAGAATGCAACATAGATATCTGGCTCCTTGCTGTATTGTACATTGCTTGAGTACTATTGACTGTGGGCTGCTCTCTATCCTAAC
Source organism: Podarcis filfolensis (assembly GCF_964270895.1). Classification (NCBI taxonomy): domain Eukaryota; kingdom Metazoa; phylum Chordata; class Lepidosauria; order Squamata; family Lacertidae; genus Podarcis; species Podarcis filfolensis. The sequence goes on from NC_139617.1 coordinate 20,955,737, forward strand.
TTCTGGGTCACTTTTTGGGCCTAGTTTGATTCTCTGTGCTTGGCCTAGGCTTGTTGAGACTATGCTGCACCTTGAACCCTGCCTTCTTGGGTGGCTGCTTTGCTAAAAAATACTTTTACCTCCTGGACCCTAGAAGCTCCAGAGCATCCCTTGGAGCTTAACTCATCCTTGGAATTGGGTGGTCTGTTCCTTTGTGATGGGAATCCCTGCATGAGGTGCCAGGGTGTATCTAACTATGCACTGAGCACACAGAGACATATTGCACCCTCCTGGTCCTTGCAAATACACAAAACTGCTTTGCAAACACACACCACCTGTCATAAGGGACACTTATCTTTTCTCTCAGCATTAATATCAAGATTGGAATACCTTTTTTCTGGATTGTGTGTTGTAAGAGGTGAGCACCTTAAACTATCAAAGAAAGCAAAGGTCGCTGAGGTGATTTTTGATTTTTTTTTTTTACTATTTGTAAAGCTCTCATAAAGTGATAGTTTTGTGATATTTTCATAGCTATTAGCTAATGATCCCCAAACCCATATGGCTGTGCCAGCTGTCTCTGAGCCTTCCTCAATCAGACACATTTTTCCTCCCTAGAGGAGCCATTTTTGAGTGCTTGACAGCAAACAAAACCACAATTGACAGAGCCGCTAGCCACCAAAAAAAAGTCATGGCAGACCTAGGGGTTTCTGATGGGGAATAAGTGTCCATAGAATTTCAAAGGAAGAAAAACCCCCAACTCCCGTAAGACAGGGGTGAGGAACTGTGGCCCTGCAGTTGTTGTTGAACTCCAATTCGCATCAGCCTCAGAGGCAAGGCCAATGGTCAGGGATTGGGGGAAACTGAGCCCCACACCATCTGGAGAGTCACCAGTTCCAAATCCCTGCAGCTAAGATGAGCTAATATCCTCAATGGGTTCCCAAACATGCCCCTGAGTTCCACCATAGGCACCGGTGCCAGCCATTGTGCCATTTACTCTAGAATATGCATCTAGGCGCAAAACAGGAAGCTCGTTTTGGAACGCGTTTCTCATTATGCTCTGCAATAGGAATAGAGCATCTATGGGAGGTGATGCGCCAAGAGTGAGCGTTTTGAGATTTCCCCCTATGATATTAAACACATGAGCAGGCATGTGGGTTGCTAGCTGCCATTTCTCTGCCTTCCAATTCCTCCTCTCTTTCTGTTATTAGCATTAAACATTTATAGCACAGTGGCACCCAAGAGGACCTTGATCAGGACTGAAGCCCAGTTCTGTCTCTTCATATTTCTTTCTCTGTCTGAACTACATCCCATCCAGCCACACTCCCTCCTTGCAGCAGCAAAACCCTTAACTGCTTCCTTCCCCTTTTCATCAGTTCAGCTTCTCCCCTGACTGAATTGCCATCTTTTGCTGCTGGTTTCCTTTTTTCTTTTTGACCCACATGTTTATGCGGTCTGGAATGATAGTGGAAGCACATAGTAGTGGAGGTAATTAGGTGGGGTGGCAATTTTTAATTAACAAATGATGATGACAATGATACTGACCCTGTGGTTGGGGCCAGGATCAGAGTAGGAATTTCCCAATCTGTCAAATTTGGTTCTCTCCTTTTCTCATTTTTTGCAATCTCTAAATTTCTGCAGCTATTTGCAATTTAAACTAAAAAGAACTTACGAGATTTTGACAGTATTTTGGACAAGTCTCTCCTAATATATTGCATTTCCATGCTTGAGAAAGCTGCACTACCTGAATTTCCAGTAGAAAGAGGAGTCCCTTCTAAAAAAATAAAAACTGGATCAGAGTGTTAACATTCTTCCCCAAATTTCAGCTCAGACCCTTTTCTTTAATTCTCTCACCACCTCCAAGTACTGTAGACATTTTGCACTGTGCACTTCATTGTCTGGGTCGTATTTAGCTATGCTCCACTAAACTCATCACCTATCAGCACAGAGCTGGCTGCATTTCATTTTGATATAAAGCTATCCTTGTACATTGTGTAGAGTGCTTCCTTGTACCAAGGGACCAGCTGAGATCAAAGGCATTTTGCAATAATGAAAAAACATTGTTTTACTGTATAAACAAGGTCCTTCATTACTCTACGTTGGACACAGACAAAAAAATTCTGGATATGAAAGGCTCTCACTGTTAGCAGCATTCCCAAGATGCCTACCAAATCCAGAAGTAGCAGCAGAGCCAATGCAAATGGCAGAAGACCAGATGCAGAACCTGGTAGGTTTCTTAGTGTTCAGCAGCGATGGAGAGCTTGTGACTCTCCAGATGTTGTTGGATTCCAGTTCCTATTGTCCCCAGCCATCATGAGTTGTGATCCATCAATATCTGGAAGTTCAGAGCTTTCCCCCCTCCCCATGCCTGGGATATAGAAAATTTAACCTTTATTTAATGAGAAGGGAGATATAGTCTTCTAGAAGGAGCACATTTGCAGCTTGGGGGGATGCTCCTGAATTCAACAGTCATTGGAGCTTAGGTGGCTACGAGATCCTTTTTTCAACTCTGGCTGGTTCTCCAACCATAACCCATTTTGGACAGGGGTTACTTGACCATTGGACTCCATGCTCTGGTAATTTCCAGAACGAGTTACTGCAATGTGCTCTACTTGGGCCTGTCCCTGACAATGACTTGGAAACTTCAATTGGTCCAAAATGCAACAGCCAAATCACTAGCTGGGGTTCCATTTAGATCCCATATGTTTTAAAACAGTTGCAGTGGTTGCCAGTTCATTTACAGGCCCAATTCAAGTGCTCACATTAGTCTTTAAAGCTCTGAACAACTCCGTCCCCAAATATCTGAAAAATCACCTCATTCCCTACAGAACCTCTCGGGTGCTAAGATCAGCACAGGAGGCCCTCTTAGTAGTTCCAACTACCTCAGAAATTGGGTTGGTGGTGGTGGCCCAAGAAAGGACATTGTCTGTGGCATCTGCTAAGTGGTGGAATTCCCTCCTGATGGAGGTGCATCTGGCTTCTTCATTGTACACCTTTCAGTGTATCTACTTCTAAATGAGCTGAGTCAGACTATTTGATCATTGAGCAACAGCTCTCTGGGGTGTCTAGCAGACAGGAGCCTTTCCCATCACCACTTATCTAATTCTTCTAACTGGAGATGTCAGGGTTAGGCACTTGAAACCTTCTGTATGCTCAGCTGTACAGCGCTGCTTTGTAATGGCCCTACTCTTGAACAATGTCCTGATCTTTGCACTGAGGTTGAAATACATGAAGGTCAATTGTTCACAGATAATGCACAAGATTAGATCATTTGACAGATTTGCCTGGGCATTTTTTTTCCTTGGGGAAAAAAGCTATATAATTTATCATTTATTATTATTATTTAAAAAAGACCCTTTGTGTTAATAATATTTTCAAAGCATATGAGAGGAAAAAAGCAAACTGTAAAAATTCCCAAGATAGTTTATCCAGGTTTCTCATTGTTATGGACCAAGAAAAAAATACCAAACTAAATTTACATTATTGCCAAATTCTCCAACAGAGGTGTTTTTCTGGAATTAAAGGAAGTGCAATCCAAAAAAAAAAAAATTCTGAGATAGTGGAAGGTTTTACAAATTTAATGGGGGTGTAATCAGTGCTTTTCTTCTAGATAAACAAGGTGCTGCATACCCTTGAGGACCCCCAGCAAAAATGCACTGGGTGTAATCTGACTGGGCAGGGCAAGCATACCAGTAGTCAAATCACCAGGCTGAAAACCCTACCAGGCTTGTCAGAAAGTGGGAGAGTCCAGATGACCTATTTATTGAGCATTCACTCTGATTTGTTCGCAGGGAAGGTAGATGATGTTGCATCAAAACAAGTGTTATCCCACACCGTTATCCAGTGAATTTCCCCATCACTTAAAGCAAAACAACAACAACAGTCTGATATTTTGCGGGAGGAGGTTTGTTGCCAAATAACCACACCTGTGCAACTGGAATTTGCCAATGCATGATTGAATCCAACCTGAATATAGTGAGAGTCTGGAAGTCCGCTGCATGTGTATGTATGTATGTATGTATGTATGTATGTATGTATTGTCCTTTCTGCTCTCTCTTTGGGGACTTAAAAAAAGATTCCCAATCCCATTGCTCCCAATATATATGTTAAGGTTTAGTGTGTGTAACAGCCTGCTATTGTGCACATTCACCAGTCTCATAATCTTTCCATAAAGAGGGAACACTGTACACATTTCCTGGTCAATATACTTCAACTGACTGAGTTTTGTACAGTGGTACCTCGCAAGACGAATGCCTCGCAAGACGAAAAACGCGCAAGACGAAAGGGTTTTTCGCGTTGCTTCGCAAGACGATTTTCCCTATGGGCTTGCTTTGCAAGACGAAAACATCTTGCGAGTTTGTTTCCCTTTTTCTTAAAGCTGCTTGAAGAGGTGCAGTTGCGACGGACCGTGCTTCGCAAGACGAAAAACATCGCAAGACGAAAAGACTCGCGGAACGAATTAATTTCGTCTTGCGAGGCACCACTGTACATTCTCCGGTTATTATGCGTACACCCCAAAAGACTTTGAAGAATGTGCGTATCTCAGCTGTTTTGTTTTTGTTTTGTTTTGTTGCATTCTCTGAGTGATATGCACATTCTCTGGTCAGTATGCATAGTCTCCAAGAAACATGCCTCCCCCCCTTTGGCACTCCCTGGGCTGTTTCTGGCCCACTGCCTAATCTTACAGGGTTTGCAACATAACCTTCCACTGATCAGTCAATCAGAGGGGGACTCCAGATACGGCTCAACCCCACCCCCCAGTCCAGCTCTCTTTTGCCATTCTCAGCTGTTCCCCAGTCAGCTGGGGCAGCCCAAGGGTTTTTTTCTCCCTGTTCCCAGGGTACTCTAGGAGGTAGGGGAGCTTTGGATCCAGCAGATCAAAGGCCTCTCTCAATTCATCCCCCTTTTGACCTCCACACTGTCTGAGCACTGCCAACAGAGGTCAAACAGCCACACGTCTTTCTACTACTGGTGCAGGGAGGACTCCCATGATTGGGCCACCCTCTCCACAGTCCTATGAGCCCCTGAAGCACCCTCCCAGGAACCACTGGATCTCAGCCTTAAATAAATCTTCCACTCATTGCTAGAAGGAACAACAGACTTTTGGGCCTGTTGAAGTTCACACACCAGAAGAGTCACAAAAACAGAAGTCTGCTCTTATCTTGCAATCCCTATCGCTCACTTAACTTAAGCTTAAGCAAAAGGGAGGGACACGGGTGGCGCTGTAGGTTAAACCACAGAGCCTAGGACTTGCCGATCAGAAGGTCGGCAGTTCGAATCCCCGTGACGGGGTGAGCTCCTGTTGCTCAGTCCCTGCTCCTGCCAACCTAGCAGTTCGAAAGCACGTCAAAGTGCAAGTAGATAAATAGGTACCACTCTGGCGGGAAGGTAAACGGCATTTCTGTGCACTGCTCTGGCTCACCAGAAGCGGCTTTGTCATGCTGGCCACATGACCTGGAAGCTGTACGCCGGCTCCCTCAGCCAATAAAGCGAGATGAACGCTGCAACCCCAGAGTCGTCCGCGACTGGACCTAATGGTCAGGGGTCCCTTTACCTTTTAAGCAAAAGGGAGGGGGTGGGAGAACAACAAATTGATAGATTCAGCATTGTTGCCTGCATCCACAAAAACTAGTGTCAATACCTATCCTAGCCGGTTAGAGGATGCAGCTCTAACACATGCAATTAGAACTAAAATCAGCCATCACATCTCAGAATAAACAGAGAGAGAGGTTTTGTTTGTTTTGTATAATGCATTAGTCTGATGCCACTGGCCAGCATTTAGATTTCATTAAGATAGAGAGCAATATATTCAAAACCTTGCAGCAATAAAAGTCTGAATCATATATAATCCTGTGTCTATTGTTTAGTACCTTCTTCATGTCCTTTCCCAATTCACACAACACTGTTTGCTCACTCAGTCCAACAGGGCTTGGCCACGGGGAGCAGCAATATCAGATGAAGCAGGAGCTGCAAATCAGAAGCCATGTAACAAGCCATGATGGGACCAAAGGACAAACTAGGAGGCAGAGTTAAAGAACAAAATTTAATTAATTAAATTTAATAAGTAAGGGCCACAGAATAACCATGGATATAGCAACAGACTACAACGCAAGAGGACAGTGCTGCTCAAGCAACAGGAAGCCCTTTATACTCCTTCCTGTTCCAGGAGGTTCCAGTGGCCAAGCTGGGTATGTGAGGTCAAGTTGAATGTAGTTCGCCAAGATGCTGCCATTGCAGTTTGGTGGTTTACCACACGGGGTGCTGCAGACAGATCCAGCAGCTCAGGATAAACTGACTCCCATCTCCAATTCCCTTTCCACCAACATCTGTCCAGAAGACTACTATGTGTGCAGAGTTTTTTGTTTTTGTTTTTAAATAAACACCCCACAAAACCTCAGCAGCTTAGTCAATATCTATAGGGAGAAGGGAAGGCATTTAAAACAAACAAACAAAAAACCCTAGTCCTCTTACTGCTAATAGCCAGGGAGGTTTTAAAGAACATCCTGCATTCAACTCCAGTTTTCTATCTCCCCCCAAAATCTGCACCTTCCAACTGCATGAGCCTCTGTCTCTCTTTGATGAAGGGTAAACATCCTAACAGATTATCCAAAGCTACACCAAGTTCAACATGTCCAAAAAGAAACTAACTCCAATTCACATTCAGCCCTTTACAAAATGTTCTAGTTTGGTTCACAGTTCAATTCAAATTCATCCAAAAGACCCTAGGCAACAACAGCAAAAATCAGCATCCAGAATGTTACAAATATATAAAATATTCTTAAGTAAGAAAAGATTAACACACACAGTGTAATGTTAATTTACTTCCAACAATTATTATCTTTAAGTTTAAAGGTGCATGGATGAGTCTTAAACATTGAAAACATGTCAGAGAATGAATGTGAAGATCATCTAGAAATAATTCAAAGTTCTCCCATAAAATGAGCTTAATTCATATTCAGCTCACCCAACAATTATGGGAGGTACTTTCAATTGTAGTTCAGAGATTTTTGAACAAATTCAGCGAACTTGGTTAAAACAAACAAGTTTATTCCAAGCACAGCTTTATGTGCATGTGATCCCTAAGAATATGAAATATAGCATGCATGATAGATACGAAATACTATGAGACTGGAACTTGGGTATCTGCTGGAGTATGTAAGTGCTCCTGTTTTTAAATCTAAAAATCCAGAGGAACTTCTAGGTCAGTGTAGTATAAGAACCCAAAGTACACTGCATGCCTTGATTTTGTAAATCTATCTCTGGACAGGTCATGGTTCTGAAAGAGGAAAGATAATTCATTGCAGCCATTAGTGAACAATTTAAAAATAGCAAACATTTATAACAAATGTCTTCTGAACACATCATGATTTGAGCCATTTAGTAGCTCGTTAGAGCATCCACTGCTTGGTGGTGAGCTATTAATGATGAGGTTGACATTCACGCTGGAGTAGGGGGGGGGGGGAATCAGTCTTGATCAGAAGCCATAAGGGGTCCTTTCCTCTGCACTTCAGAGACTAGGGGAATAGGAATATACCATAATAACATAAGATGGGATGGTGTCTTCTTTGACTGTGTTTTATTTCATCATTTTGATTCTAGAAACCAATGTGGTGTAGTGGTTAAAGTATTGGACTGGGTGACCCTGGGCTCATCATTAGCTGTCAGCCTAACTGACATCACAGGGTTTTTAGGAGGAAAATATTGGAGGGGGGAGAATCAAAGGAAAGGGTATAAATCTTATGCTGACATCAGGTTTAAAAGTTCTGAAGGATAACCATATCTAGCCAAAATGCTTGGAAACTGTCAACTAAAAACTTAATTGACCAATGGTCTGTGGAAGTACAACCTCCCCAAAGTATGATACTCAGAGGTATACTGCATATATATGTGGAGGTTCTGTTTGACACCATCTTAAAGCTGCCTTTAAGGCATAGCACGCTCAATGTGGTTCACACAATTTTCATAAAATCACATTAAAAAATTCACCCAATGATCTCTCACACACACATACACCCTGGTTAACAAAAATTAACTTGAAAGCACTGTATTGACCAAAGGCAAACTGACATTTTAAAAACAGTCAAGGACCTCTTGAAGGCCAATACGGAGAGAAGGCATTCATAGAATCATAGAATTGTAGAGTTGTAAGGGACCCTGACAATCTTCTAGTCCAGCCCCCTGCAATGCAGCAGCCCCATGCAGGGATTGAACCTGCAACCTTGGCATTATCAGCGCCACACTCTAACCAACTGAGCTATCCAGTCTTAACTCCCTTGGGTTACCAGATTGTAATGATGGGCCAAAAAAGTAGGACTTCTGAAGATGATATTGAAATCCATGCAGGCTTCACTGCCCTTAAAGTTACTTAGAGCTACCACTATGGCTATTCTTGCTGTTCCAACATTTCTATTGCTCCTGCAGTATACCTGGTGAAATTGTTTCTTCAATGCTTAGGGAAAAACTTGTCTGCTACAGGGATGAGGACTCTGACTCTCCATATGTTGCTTAGACTACACCATCCTTTAGACTACACCATCCTTTACCGTTGACCACAGCATCACCAGAAACTATAGTAAAATCTGCAGGAATGGATCCTATCAGCACCGAATGCAAAATGAAGAGTGCCTTTGTGTTTGCTTGGGGTAGCATGGTTTTGTCTACTTCCAAGGATTTTTCATTCTGATAAAATGGCAGTCCTTAAAATAAAAAGTACACCCAACTGTTCACTGCCACTTGTCAATTATGGAACATCAATAGTTCTTCAAGTACTGGATCAAAGCTTGACGATAATGCCATCGCAACATGAAGGAGTTTTTGCTGCCTCTTAAGGCTTAACAAGGATATTTGCATGTGAAAAGTGGAGCAAAAGAGGGAGCAGGGCAAAGCAGCTTTTCAAATAATAATTTAGATGATTATCAGGTGCATTTCTTATCTGGATAACCCAAGAGCAAAAATTATCATGTGCCACAGTGGGGAACCCAAGGCCCTCCCCTCCAAGCCTCTCTATCTGGCCGCATGGGACTGTCTCCAGGCCATGACTCTCTGCTCCAGGTACTCCCTTTCTACCCTGGTCACACACCCTGCCAGCCCTGCTTCACAGCCTTCCTTAATATTTTTGCCTGGCTGGAATGTGACAAAGCCTCTCGCTGGCAGGAATGGAGAAGGGTGTGGAAGTGCTTGCAAAAGCTGTCCTACTGTACAAAAGGTAAAATTCACAGTTGCTGTTCCTCTAGCATGTGCCTCCTGTTTTTTTTAAAAAAAATAATATTTATTAAAGATTTTTTAAAATTATAAAAAAGAAAAAACAGAAAAATAGAAGGAAAAAATACATCCATCATTCTCAAGTTTTTAACTTTCATTACCTTCTTTCTTTGGCCTCCTCCTCCTCCCCTTTCTTGTATCCTGGTTAATAATTATCACAGCAAATCCTATCCATAGTTCATAATATTTTGTCCTTACATTATCTTAATCTATTTTCATCTTGTCTTATAGCAAACCTTGAAACTTAAAACTTAAATCTTATTTTTACCGACTTCTCATAACCATACCATTAACCTAATTCTTTAAACATTTTTACTAGAACCAAGTAGTTCCATTTCAACATTTTTCTAGCATTCATCAATTATTTTAAAGCAGTCCTAATGATAAAAGAAAAACAAGTAAAACAATCCAATCTTCATCCAGCGTCCCTTCCTCCTGGTTCCGGATTTTGTCAGTCCTTTTTGTCCCATTTATCTAGCACATTAACCTGGTGTCCTTATATCCGAGGCCCTCAAGTCTCTTCCATGTCCCTTCCGTGGCTCTTCTTCATATTTTCCTTTCACTCATAGGAACTCCAGCTTAGTAATATTTTTGACCCTTTTCAACAGATCAGCCCCATTTCCATAGTCCAGACTAAACTCCATGTGATATTTAAACACCTGTTTCAGATTCCCTCCAAAATTAAAAGCCCCCACAGCTCCAAACATCTGATGGCCCATTACCAGACTCAGAAAGTCCAAACATCCCAGCATGGGAGGGTCATTCCAACCCCCCATTTCCAAACCAAACCTAACTTTATCTTTCCAAATCTGGTTTTTTCCAAATTCATTTATCAAATCCAGAGGCTCATGATCCTGTAGGGCCGCAGCTCCCTCCATTTCTGACACCCAGGATTCAGCAGTATCCTCTTCTCTCATCTGTGCTGTCATAGCACACTCCTGTTTTAGTTCCTGGGTAGGCTCCATGTAGTTTCCTACTGCCTGTTCAAAATTTCTGGTCGCATTAGTCATCAAGTCCGTCTTCTGGCTTAGCTGATCCAGTAGGGCATTTATTTTACAGAAAGCACCCAACAGAGCTTCTGAAAACATTGTCCTGCAAGGTCACAAGTCCTTTCCCATGATTGTAATCTGTAACAGCTGCAAGCTCCTGAAGTTGGTTACAATTTCACGGTCTCCCTCTAGGGGGACAACTTGTTTATTCTTTCTTTTAAGAACAATAGCAACAAAGTTTCTTTTTTAAAATATTCAGTCAATATTTGTTCCTTTGAAATGCGAAAGGAAACAATGGAGTCACTATGTTACTTTTCTTTTAACTATCTGTCAGAAACATTTGTCTCTGGTCAATGAGCTTCAAACGTCAGTCCTGACACTCCGCTCCAGGATCAGGACAGTGGAAAGTTACTTTACTTTAAACTCACTTCTGCAGGTTTAAACAATCCAAAAAGAGGTCCCCCTTCTTCTCCTGCTACCGAAGGGGGGGTTCCACGATTTTAAATGATGAAAGCCAATCCTTTAAAGGTGAATTTCTATGCTCTAATTACGTTGTCTTTGCTTTATTCTGACTACAAAGAAACGGAAGGCTGACTTCCTGTTTAGACTTTCCCGTTTCAGTACCAAATTGAAGTAAATTTTAAGTCCAATTCCTCTCTACTGGCCAATCCTTATTTAAAGTCCAATTGTTCGAGTTTTAAGTACTCACGGGTGATTCTTTAGATGCCAAATTGTCCCAGGAAAAAGGCAGCGCTCTCCGGCAACGGCTATGTGGCTTCGCTCCACGGAAAAAGCAGTAGACTCACAGCACCGTGCCACTTCCCCCTCTTTGCTTCGGAGCCCATTTATGGGTTCCTTTGCGGGTTGGGGGGGCGCTAAAGGTGCCCGCCGAGTCCCATGGTCACAGGCTTCATCCGCCTGTGATTTTTTAAAGGGTCCCCGCTTCGCCATAGCGGAAAAGACCCGTTTCACGCGGAGCTGGTCCCTCCGGTTCAGAGGGAGTCCGCCATTGCCGATGGCGCCACCCTGGAAGTCCTAGCATGTGCCTCCTGGAAGGTAAATGTTTGGGTTTAAATCTTCCTTGCCCCAGAACTACATTTTTACGATATCTTGCAATGGAAATACTGTACATTAGAGAAAGAAAGATGTTTTAAGCTGCACTGCCTCAACTCTTCTCCTGCTTTCCCGACCGCCTCCTGCCTTGTTGCCCCTGAATCTTGTTAGCATGTATTCCCTTCATTACTGCAGTCTAATCACAGAGGCGATGCCAGGAGATGGTGCACATAGGCAAAGATTTGATTGAAGAAACACTTCACTTCTTCCTAGCTGTATTGCTATAATGGGAATTCATGTAGGTAAACAAGAGTATCCTCTGTTGACTAGTTTTCAGATTCCCATCTCTAGTAGTGGTGCAAATGAAAACAGAAGATGGAAACAGCAGGGAAAATGACTGAGCAGCAGAAATCAAGCTTGCTCCACCTTCCATGTGACAGCTCTTCTGTCACCTGGAGATGGCTGTCATATACCCACTTAAATTGTAGCTTAATCCTGGTCAGAATGATTTCTCATAAAAATGGGCCAAGTCCAACCTTAAAATACTACTACTACTACTACTACTACTAATAATAATAATAATAATGTATTATTTATACCCTGCCCATCTGGCTGGGTTTCCCCAGCCACTCTGGGAGGCTCCCAATAGAATATTAAAAACACAATAAAACTTCAAACATTAAAAGCTTCCCTAAACAGGGCTGCCTTCAGATGTCTTCTAAAAGTCAGACAGTTGTTTATTTCCTTGACATCTGATGGGAGGGTGTTCCACAGGGTGGGGGCCACTACCCAGAAGGCCCTCTGCCACTGAGCCATGGGAGATAAAACAGAAACAGACTACAACACCCATCATCCCTAACCACTGCGTGTGTTGCCTCATGGCTGAGGGGAGCTGGGAGTCCAGCAACATCTGAAGGGCCGCAGTTTAACGTTTTAAAATCTCTGTTTTAAAATTTATGCTCCTGACCCAAACTTTTTTTCCTTGCCTGTTTGGAATAAGGGTTGGACATGCCAGTCTGTTTCTGATTCACTTCATTTTTAATTCATTCACAATTCCATTCCATTTCTACATTAACGTGTGGCTAAAATTAATAAATACACAAATTAGTATTTAAATGCTATTTTATCAACAAAATATGTATTTATTTACAAAATTTATACAAGGTTTGATTGTAAAAAAAACCCCTCAAAGCAGTTTACAAAAAGAATAAAAATAAAATTATTAGAAAAAACAGTTAAAGCAACCATTTAAAACATTTTTTAAAAAATTAAAGTCAATGATAAACTAGAAGCAGATTAAAACACACATCAACATTCTACATATCTGGGTAGGCTTGCCTGAACAAAAGTGTTTTTAGCGGGTGCCAAAAAGAATACAGTGAAGGCACATCTGCCTGGTTTCAGTATGCAGGGATATGTGTCTTTTTTAATGTACACTTTTCTAAACACATTTTATTCTAAAGCCCACATTTAAAATGTATGTTGGTAGACTTTTTGAGCCGAGAACAAAATTCAGAGAAGGGCAAAATCCAAAGGGCATTTGGATCTGCAGAGGTGTAAATTAGGCTTAAAAACGCAGACTGAACAAACCTTAGTTTGAAGTTCCCAGAACGATTCCTGTCAGGAACCTAAAATCCTGATCTTATTGCCATTATCAGCCTCATGCATCCCGCCATAAACTTCCCCATTTGAATCCAAAATTAAATCTCATTTCTGTCTGTGGGATGGACTCTCCCCTACCCCTGCAAACAGATGCGCACCAGCAATTTTCTCTAACTGCTGAAGAAAGCAGAAACCCCTAAACAAAGCAGGCAAACAAAAAATAGCTCCACGTGTCAGAAGGAGCAGTATGATGCAACTGTCACTTCTGCGTCTCTAGCTGTTAGCCTGAGAATCCTTGTCAGCATTTTGCTGGCTCTTTCAATGACACATGTTCTCAGGGGCAATTTATGCAGAGTCAAAGCTGGTTACTGATAAACATGCCACAGACTTCATTGCCTGTTGAAGTGAACAAGCTCAGATTGCTGGGTTAAAAGAATTGGTGGCCCTGCGCTATGCCATGGAAGAGTTTTTGGCACCTAATAACATACCTTCCAAAGGTTCTGGGCTTGTAGGTTGCCTTCCTAATGAAGCTGTTATGACTGCCCTAAAGCCCAGTGAACATATTCTGGGCACACAAGGCCTATTTTCTGTTATCTATTATTCCAGGACTTAGTGATGACTACAGCAGGAACTCCATTTTAACACAGCGTCATTAAACACGAGAGCAAAAGAGCTGCTTTCTGCTTGTTCTCCCTGCAGCTGTGTGGTTCTCTCAAGCAAGCAAAATGGTATGCATGCCATTTTACCAGAGATGCGGGCTTCTTTTGGAACTATGATGCTCAGTTTTAGTAAGAGAACTAAGACACTTTTGCTTACCCCATGCTTCCTAGCCATGGGTCTGAGAGGATTTTCATTTGCTCCACTGCTCTCCCCACGAAAACCTGCTGTTTACCGCTGAATCGGAACAAACATAAATCCACAGAAAACTCAATTGGTGTTTGTTCCAATTCAGTGGTAAACAGTGTGCTTTCCTGGATGAAAGTGGCGAGGCGAGTGGAATAAAACATGGGATGAGCGCAAGTTTGGATGAGTCCGAAGGCTGCTTTCCTAACCTCAGTTACCTGGGAGTAAGCCCCACTGAGTTCAATAGGACTTGCACCAGAGTGAGGATGGGGAGAAGTTTGTTTAGATCACATTTCAATGCAACCTTCCCAAATTCACGCTTTCCAAGCTAATAATCAGTCAGAAGCACAGCTCTCCTTTGAAATTAATACTTTTCCAAATTTTGCAGTGCAGTTCTCCAACCAAATAATGTGTACAAAATGGAGTATATCAGTGAAAATAACATATAAAATTCATTCTCTCAGGGTGAAATGGCTTGCAAAAATACTAGGAAAAACTGTTTATAAAATATGTACTTTAGGATAAATAGATTGCACAGTAAGCCATTAATTCTCTGTGGATTTCCTTAGTTGTAAGACTTGTTGGACACAGTGGAACAAGTAAACTCACAGAGGCCTGCGTGTTTTGGTTGAACCTCATCTTTCTGGTATTGGAAATGCAGAATTGTTAGGTCTAGGTAACAAGGAAAATGCTCTGCTTTGTTGACCAAGCAAGGGAAGATTACTAGGCTCCTAGCAATTATAGGTCCCTGCCTTTGCTAATCCGGAGGGATTAAACAAAGGGTGTAGCTGCTGATCCTTGTTTCTTTTTGAGCTTGGAGAAGACTCTGAGATTTGGGGGAGACAGAACATAGTCCCAGCCGTGCCATTAAAGTTTAATCAGTCAACCACTGAACTCTTTAAGCACATCACAGCCTCAAATTCCCTCCTAATTCTCTCTTTTTTTTGCCTAGGAAGAGGGTGGCCATGCATCCTACATGACAGATGATAGGCCTCTCTTTGAAGGGTTGTCTGAGAACTGAGGAGCATCTAAGAATGGGGGAGACCCAGGTTTAAATCTCCGCTGAAGCTCATTGGATGACTTTGGGTCAGCCTATCATCATTTTTCAGTGGCTGCCAATTGATTCCCTGGCCCAATTCAAAGTTCTGATTTTGGCCTATAAAGCCTTAAACGGCTCAGGACTGCAATACCTCAAGGACCACCTCTTCCCATATGAACCCACCCAGACCCTGAGATCATTCTCTGAGGCCCTTCTTCATGTGCCTTCTTCACAAGACATCCAG
This sequence comes from Podarcis filfolensis, assembly GCF_964270895.1. Classification (NCBI taxonomy): domain Eukaryota; kingdom Metazoa; phylum Chordata; class Lepidosauria; order Squamata; family Lacertidae; genus Podarcis; species Podarcis filfolensis. Next base: position 20,970,744 of record NC_139617.1, read on the forward strand.
AGTGTGGCAGCATGACAACAGGCCTTTTCTGCAATGGCTCCCCATTTGTGGAATGCTCTTCCAGGGAGGTTTGGCTGGAGCCTTCGTTATACCTCTTCAACCAGGCTTTTGGCTGATTGACATCCGATTCCCCTTTAAATGTGTTGTGGGAGGGTGGGGAGATTATTGGTTTGTTTTTGTTTTTATTATGTATTCTGTATTTTTTTTATATTGTAAGTTTATGTTGTGAACCGCCCTGAGATCTACAGATAAAGGCAGTATACACATTTAATAAGTAATAATGATAGTAATAGTCTGATTCCGTATCAAGACACCTTCCTATGATCCTGTGTTGTGCATTTGTATTTAGGTAAGATGCACCTGATGTGGGGCACAGATTGCAACTCTACACTGTTCAGTGTTTATAGTTCAGTGATGCAGCCTATGCTTTGGATGTAGACTGTCCCAGATTCGATCCCTGTCTTCTTAATTAAAGGATCTCAGTTATTAAGGCTGGGAGAGACCTCTGTTGAGACCTTAGAGCAACTTCTCCTAAGCCTGCAGATATGTTGGACTGAACCTCCCATGAGCCCTGCCATTGGCCATGCTGGCTGCAGTTCATAGGAATCCGAAGGCCAACAACATCTGAAAAGCACCAGGTTGGGAAAAGCATGCCTTGCAGCATTGCTGCTAGTCAGAATAGGAAAGCAATGAGCCTGTTAAGAAGTTAGCTTCTTAACATTCTAAAGAACTTCTTTGTGCAGGTGCTGTTTCATGTGATGCTACCACATACACCAAGACCTGATTTTTGCTCCACCCAGAGTGAAAACAGCTGCCAGGAGTGGCACATCCCATGGGGGCAGAGCTGTTGTGCTACTTACCTGGATGGACCTGGGGAGAGTTTAGGGCTATGTGATTTTAGTAGAAGAACTGCCAATCTAGTTCTCCCATTGCTCCACCACTGCAGCCCCAGCCTCCTCTGCCCCTGCCCTGTCTAGGGAAGCAGCAGGTGTGCAGGTAGCAGGAGGGTGGCTGCATCCTTCCACAAGCACTGTCACTGATAGCTATAAGCATCAAGCATTAAATGATGCTTTGGAGGAATATGTTTTTTCGAGACAGTTAACAAGCCCAGCAGTGACTGCTCAACTTAAGGTTCCGGCTCCTCCTCCGAGACTCAGACTCTCCTAAAAACCCTGCCACGGAAATAACGAGGCCTAAAAATAGCTCAGGTATTGCTTGAAGATGCTGAATGCTCCTCCGTCTATGCCTGTCATAATCCTGCCAAAACATTCTCCCACCAGGTAGATGTGCTACTGTAAGGTACGGTACTGGTTATGATTCAGACACAGGTTTGGGGGGGAAGCAGTGGGAGGTGGGGTAGAAGCAGCCTTGTTGACAGAAAAGCCAAGCAAAGTACTGCCTGTGCAAGATTTTCTTTGCTCTGTCTGCAGCACGGGAGGTTAATTCACCTCTGCTCACAGATCATCTCATAAGACAATGTTGATTAAGGGTCCAGGTTACGATGTTTGCACAGAAAAAGCTGTGGGGTTGGTCTGCCCTGATGGAACACTGAATGTAAGAACATAAGAAGAGCCTGCTGGATCAGGCCAATGGCCCATCTAGTCCAGCAACCTGTTCTCAGAGTGACCGACCAGATGCTCGTGGGAAACCCTCAAGGATTTGAGCAAAAAAGCATTCCTTCCTCCTGAGGTTTCCAGGAACTGGTATTCAGAAGTGTTACTGCCTCCAGCTGTAGTGGCAGAGCATAGCTACTATGGCTGGTAGCCATTGAGAGCCTCATACCCTCCAACATTTCTCCAATGAAAACAGGGACGTCCTATTCAATAACAGTAATAATTTTATTATTTATACCCCACCCATCTGACTGGGTTGCCCCAGCCACTCTGGGAGGCTTCCAACATATATAAAAACATGAAACATTAAAACAACTTCCCTATACAGGGCTGCCTTCAGATGACTTCTAAAGGTTGTATCATTGGCGTCAGAGTCACATAACCCCATATCCTCCAACATTTCTCCGATGAAAATTAGGGACGTCTTAAGGAAAAGCAGGACATTTCGGGATCAAATCATAAAACCAGGACAGCTTCTGTAAATCTGAGGCTGTCCCTGGAAATTAGAGACACTTGGAGGGCCTGCAGCCTTCTCTTCTATAGGCATTTGCAGCTTTCTACATTGTTTCATTTAGTCCATCACTGCCAACTCTGGCAGTTATCAGCTAGATGTCTTTCCCATCACTTATTATGTGATTCTCTAAATCAGGGACACGGGATTTGTGGCATGCCAGATGTTGTTGGAGTCCAATTTCCATCAGCCCCAGCCAGTGCAGCCAATGGTCAGGGATGATGAGTTGTAGTCTAGCAATATATGGAGGGCCTTTGGGTTCCCATCTCTTCTTTAGTTGGAGATGCCAGGAACTGAAACAGGGAGGACCTGCATGAAGCATACATTCTCCACCAATGAGCTACAGCCCCTGTCCCCTTTCACAGGCATGAATTGACTTGTTTAACTTTCAGATATGTCTTCTTACAAGGTCTTGAGGTGTGCTACTGCAATACTTATTTTACCGTAATTGCCCTCGTTCACATCACCGAATAAGAGATAAAAAGGTGGTGCAGATTTGCATGGAATTTGAATACACTATCTTATATCTTAATCAGATAAGATAGAATACACTATCTTATCTGATTCAAAATAATTACTGTAATGTACACAGAAATTCAGTACATCTCACCATGATGGGATGCAGCTAGATCACCTGTGTACCTATGTGGTCTGCTGTCCAGGCTCTCATAGCTGATGGACAACTTCAAGGTCTCTTCTCTCCCTTCTTATGGTTCCCGATGTTTAAGCTAGACTTGCATAGATCCTCCCCAGCTACACCCTGCACCAGACTTGCTTCACACTTTTCTTGAGTGTTTGTGCCTGGCTGAAACGTGTCCATGAACTCTGATGATGACTCTAGCTTTCCTTGATGGAGAACTGAGAGAGGTCCGTGCAAGAGTATGTGAAAACGAGCATGCTGTACAAAGGCAAAATTTGCATTTGTTGCTCCACCCACTTTTGCCTCTGGCCCCACCCATGTGGCCCCTGGAAGCTTGTCTAGAAGGGAATTCGGCACCCACTCTTGTTCTAGACTAGAGCAGTGCTATGCTGGTGCATTATGGGTAATTATGGGGGGAGGGGGATAGACAGTTCATAGCTTTGCGTGCTGTCACCAGGAGCTCCCAGAGGCCTTATTTATTGTTATATTTTAGAGATGGAGTTGCTATTTGGATTTTCTGTTTCAGGCTCGAAAATGTCCAGGCCTAACCCTTTGGAGGCTGGGCATTACATTCAAACAGACCAACAAACCACAGGTAAAAGAAGATGGCACCTGATAAGCTGCCAGTATGGTTCAGCTCTCAGGTTCTCATTATACAGAGGTGTCACTCCCTGCTCCTATCTTAACCAGTCAACTGTGCATTCAATTTTCTTTAGTGCACATTTAAAGAATAATTATCTCAGGAGAACCGATCATGATAACCATCTCCAATTAGGAACTGCTTATCTCACTCCTAGCTACACTACCATCATCAATATATGTTGGGCAGTGCAGCTAAGGGCTTAGATAATAATCTCCAACTGGTCTAAAACCAATATACCACTTTTATAGGTCATGGGATTACCTCCAGAGAACCTTGGGTATTGTAGTTCAGTGAGATGCTTGCTGTTAAGATATCCCTACCCATCTTCTCCCCCCAAAAGCATACAATTCCCAGGATTCCCTGGAAAACGGGAATGACAATTAAGTTGTTTTAGGTCTTTCATGTGAATATGCTCTCAGTAAACAGAAATGGCACAGTGCATATGAGAGGATTAACTGTGGAAGGAACTAATAACAGGTACAAAGCCGCTTGGCGAGAATATGGTATAATGTGCTCTGGTGCAGGAAGGGGCAAATATGTCAATTTTGGTTTCTCCCAGAATCTCCTTTTTTCCAATTATCAGTTCAGTTCTCCACAGTGGTTTGCAAGATAGATAGATAGATAGATAGATAGATGTTATGAAAATTCACCAGCATTTCTCCTAACATATGCCTGGGGAAGGGCCGTAGCTCAATGACAGAGCAACTGCCTTGCATTCAGACGATCCCAGGTTCAATCCCCAGCATCTCCAGTTAACGACTCCTGTCTGAAATCATGGCGAGCCATTGGCAGTCAGTGTAGACAATACTGAGCTAGACAAACCAGCAATCTGACTCAGCATAAGGCAGCTTCCTGTGGTCCTAGGTATGCACTTTCTCCTAATATTCACTATTTTGCAGAGCATTTGTGTTCATTATTTTCACTAGTATGTGCATATTAATGCAAACTCTACCCCAGCTTCGCCATTTTTGTACACATCACTGGGCTAGAGAACTGCATTTGAAAATTCAGAAAAGTGCAGATTTTGGAGGGTGGCTATGTTTCAGTTTGCTTATTGATTCCGGAAGAGTGAAGCAGGTAGGTTCCCCTTTAAAATGTGAAGTGGACTGAATTTCTGCCCCATTCCTAGTCTGGCATTCCATGGTGCATTACCATTTTTATGCACTGCGTTCTGCAAATCTCGGAGACTCCCTTTCTATGACACATTGCTACAAAGCAGGTAGTGACTTAATGAGAGGCAAAGGAGAGAGACTGAAGAAGGGATTGCCAGAAGCTGCATGAGGTGAATGTTAACAAGCCCATTCACGTCATCAGCATCTTTGCTCCCTGCTCCCATCCTTCTACCCCCCCCCCCTTTTTATGAACCCTATTGGAACCAGGGAATTACGTACTAAGGAAAACCCTTCTGCTGAGAACATGTAATTATTCTGGGCAAGGATCAATGCAACATGGTTAATCAATTTACCAACTGAATTTGCTTGTATTTTTCTTCTTCGTGGCTGCAGCCTGGCTGAGAAAGGAGGGGAGGTAGAATTAGGAATGAGGGTGAGAAACTGGGTTTTGCATTTGTGAAATGGGGCATTTATAGCTGAGCATTCATTATCACTGGAACCTCCAGAGCTTTTGGCAGGCAAAACACTGCTATCAATCAGCAGGACTTGGAATAAATGACTCCATATGAGGCTATTACTTTAAAAGGTGCATTTAAGAAGGAGCTGATCTTATATATTTACGTGCACACACAGCTGTTTAATCACCTTGCAGGCTGCCGAGAACCACAACTGATTTTGTTGCTGTTTAACTTGAAACACTGTGATGTCACACACAGAACCATTCATTTATACACATATGGTGCTCTCTTGACTGCAAAAGAAACACATCGGAAGGAAAACAAAAATTGGCTGCTCACAATTCTCAATGAAATTTTGCAACTGTGATTCTAAAATAAATGCAGCAGCAACACTTATACCTTTCATTTAACAATAAGCATGTATTACTGGAAGCAGACAGGATGCTGCCACAATCTGGGCAGGGGCTGGAATTCCAGAGGTCTGTTGTGGGGGATTCCCAACCCCTCCCTGCAACAAATAATGGTTTCAGAAGAAGGGTTGTCCTCAGAACTGCTGCAATGGCTGCAAGAATTTCCCTTCTGTGACTGCTCTGATATTGCTGATTATCAGACCCCTCCACCACCACGCCAGCTGAAGCTGTTTGCATTTTGAAAAAATCTGCATCTGAGATACAAAGATGCATATAACTCTGTGCCTGATTTGGCCCTGATTTTCCAGTGGTTTCAATTTAAAACATTGTTTAATAGTTAGCTGTCATTTTATTCTGCAGTATTTCACTTCAAGTGCTACTTGATGGCAAAGAACATTTTTTGGGGGGGGCGCAGTTACCATCTGTGTGCATGTATTTATATAGATATAAAAATGCGATGAGCATAGGAAGCTGCCTTATACCGAGCCAGACTCTTGGTCCATCTAGCTCTTTGCTGCCTGCACAGGCTGGCAGCAGCTCTCTTGGGTTTGAGGCAGGGGGCTTACCTGGAGATGCCCGTCACTGACCCTGTGACTTTCTCCATGAAAAGCAGAGACTCTGCCGTTGTGCTATGGCCCTTCCATGAAAATTTATGGTTTTGCTGAATAGAGGTGCAAACCTTGTGGAACAGTTACTATCTGCAGCACATAGCTAAACTAGGGAGCTCATTCCCACAGGGGGCAGTGATGGTCACATGGTTTCAGCAGATTCATGGAGGAGAGGACTATTGGTGCCTATTAGCCATGATGCCTATGTGCTGCCTCCATAGAGACAGTAATGCTTCTGGATACCAGTTGCTGGAAACTTCAGGTGGGAACAGAACAGCTTTAGGGCTTCCCACAGGCACCTGGTTGGCCACTTTGGGAAGAGGATGCTGGACTAGATGGGCCATTGGCCTGACCCAGCAGGCTCAAGTTCTTATGCTATGTTCTTCACGAGGCTGCACGGCAAACAGGGATTTCTCTCTAAGCTAAAATGCCAGCATACTCCCTCAAGCTGCACAGTGGGAATTGGGAAATTGCAGATTGTTAGACTATAACTCCTCGACCCCCTCGGGGGCAGACGGAACATCAAAGTGCACTTTGCCATCTCACATGATCAGCAAATGCAATAGAACAGCTACAGAATATATCTTAAGAACCTAGGAAACACTGTGCTGGCCCATCTAGTTCAGAATTCTATTCTCACCATGGGCAACCAGAGGCCTCTGGGGAGCCCCAAAGCAGAACCCGATCACAACAGCACCCTTAGCAAATGACAGTTCACTGAATTTCAATTTGCATGCTGTTGTGGGAGGTATGAATCATCTGCCCCATATGTTTAAACCAATACAGTGGTACCTTGGTTATTGAACGGCTTGACTCCTGAACAAATCGGCTCCCGAACGCTGCAAACCAGGAGTGACTGTTCCAGTTTGTGAACATTTTTCAGAAGCGGAACATACAGAGAGAGCCAGTGTGGTGTAGTGGTTAAGAGCGGTGGACTCGTAATCCGGGTTTGCGTCTCCGCTCCTCCACATGAAGCTACTGGGTGAGCTTGGGCTAGTCGCACTTCTCTGAAGTCTCTCAGCCTCACTCACCTCACAGAGTGTTTGTTGTGGGGGAGGAAGGGAAAGGAGAATGTTAGTCACTTTGAGACTCCTTAGGGTAGTGATAAAGCGGGATATCAAATCCAAACTCTTCTTCTTCTTCAGTGCGGCTTCTGCTTGAGTGTAGGAAGCTCCTGCAACCAATCGGAAGCTGCGCCTTGGTTTTCGAATGGTTTCGGGAGTTGAACGGACTCCCGGAATGGATTAAGTTCGAGAACCAAGGTACCACTGTATCTTATCACTGTTACAGTCATGGCTTCCCCCAAATAATCATAGTAATTGTAGTTTGCTAAGGGTGTTGTGAGTTGTTACAATACACCTGTTCCCCTTACATAATCAAAACCCCCAGCGTGGTTTAACTAACGACCCTTCCCCAGGGATTGTTCTGTGAGGGGACTAGCAGTCCCCTCCTAACAACTCTTGCCACCCATAACAAACTACAGTTCCCAGGATTCTTTGGGGGAAAGCCATGACTATTTAAAGTAGAACACTGCTTTAAATGTACAGTGCAGATGGGGTATTAATCAGCATCCCTTGGAAGCTGAACATGCTCAAGTCGTCATTGCTGTTTTGGGGTTCTTGCCCTCTCCACTTTTTAGGGATCAGTTTTGTACTTCTTCTAACCCCAGGGTCCCCTGTACCTACCTCCTGTGCAAGTCACAACCACTCCTGCAAGTGCACCTGCTGAAACTTCCCCGTCATTTTGCTTGCTCTGTGCATACAAAGGCACATACAGTAGTGCAAAGCTATTTTGAATCTCAGAAACAAGTTGTATAGAGGGAGCCTTTTAAAAAAAAAACAATTTCTCCAAGTACAGTGGTACTTCGGGTTAAGAACTTAATTCATTCTGGAGGTCCGTTCTTAACCTGAAGCTGTTCTCATCCTGAGGTCCCACGTTAGCTAATGGGGCTCCTGCTGCCACTGCGCCACCACTGCACGATTTCTGTTCTCATCCTGAAGCAAAGTTCTTAACCCGAGGTACTATTTCTGGGTTGTTGGAGTCTGTAACCTGAAGCGTCTGTAACCTGAAGTGTCTGTAACTTGAGGTACCACTGTATCTCACAAGCTTTGCAGGGCATCTGCAATGTGGAAATCAGAGGGTGTTTGTAAGACATATATAAGGGGGGTATATGTGCCCTATTTGTTGATTCTCAGATGCCCAGGGAATCAAAAGGAAAATAGAAATAATACTCTATTGAGTGGCCATGGGGCTCAAACCAGGAGTCTTATGTATGACACACTGGTTATGAGAACATATTAAGTTGCCTTTTACTGTCAAACCCTTGGCCAACCTGATCTACTCTTTCTAGCAGTGGGTGTCCAGCAAGTCAAGCTCAGGTCTAAATTATGGTAACCATTTCTAACTTGGCATCTGTACATTTTAATTCAAATCAGTCCAGTTCAATTAAATTTATCTACTGCCCATTGGCGTGTATACATATTAATTAGTACATGCAGATGTTATGCAGATATGTGTCCTCTCATGTGTGTGTGTGTTTGTGCAATGCATTTTTTAAAAAAATAAATAAATTGTGGGCAGGGGTATGATGCAAAGATGGGCAATCTAGGCTGCCCTTTGTGCCTCTGAGGAGCCAGACCACCCACCATGTTCCTGCCCATTGCTATTGTCTTCTTCAATGCTTCTGTTGCTCTATGGGAGGCCTGAAGCTTTGAGAAGGTGTGTGTGTGTGTGTGTAAAATGAATATGCAATACATTTAGCTGCCAACTCTTGCCAGTTCCTGCCCTGGAATAGGCTTATATGTGAACATTAATTATCTCCGGCAAGTTCCAAAGATCTCAGAAGCCCACTTTGAAGAAATTTGGAGCAGGCCTTTTAGGGTGGCCACCTCTGTTCTTTGGAATAGCTTTCTTGCTGGGATACAGCAGGTGCACACTGTCTGCGCTTTCCCGAAACAACTGAAGGCAATTTCCCCCACCCAACAGGTTTTCGCAACCGGAGATCAAGTCTTTGCTATGAGTGTCTATTTTGCATTTCTTTAGCTTTGTTTTAAATGTATCAGCTGTTTTTGGGGGTGTGTGTTTTTTTAACTGTTGTTGTTTTGCCATTTTTAATTGTGTATCACCTTGAAGCAATTGTGTGAATGGTAATTAATATTGATGATGATACAGTACTAACATCTCTTATTTTTTAATACAGCATGGTGAATCTGCAGCCACCTTATCATGGAATCCACACCCACCTCTGTCCTGTGACTGGTGAAATCCCTTGTTTAAGTCACATTTCATCTCAGTTTGTTTGCTTGTTTATTCATTTATTGCATTTATGTCCCACCTTGCCTCCCAAAGATGCCCAGGGCAGCGGCAAACACACCAGCAATAAAGTAACAAAATAATAATGAAAAAACTTATCCAAAACTGACCAAACACAATCACATACTTGCACAGATAATACTTTCAAGGTGCTAGGAACAGAAATGTTCAATCATCGAATGCCTGGGAAAACAACACTGGTTTAAAATTCTTCCTGAAAGGGGGGGTGGGGGGTGGAGAGATGCACTTCACAAGGGAGGGCATCCCATGAATGGGGAACCACCACTTTAAAACCCTTTTCGCAGGTCAGGGCCAACTGGGCAGCACTTGGTGACACCACCACCAACAAGGCCTTGCTGCTGATCATAGGGTCTGAGATGGTTGATATTGGAGAACATGCTTTTTGGGGGTACTTGGATCCCAAGGGCTTTGTTAGTACTTACACCTCGAATTGGACCCAGCAGGCCACTGGCAGCCGATGCAAAGCTTTCCAGACTGGTGACACATGGTCCCATCAAGCTGCTCCAGGTTCAGAGTCTTAACTTTTCAAGACTTTGAATGACAGATTAGAGTTGGACCAGGGGTTAGCAAACTTTTTCAGCAGGGGGCCGGTCCACTGTACCTCAGACCTTGTGTGGGGCCAGACTATATTTTGAAAAATAAATAAATGAACGAATTCCTACGCCCTACAAATAACATAGAGATGCATTTTAAATAAAAGGACACATTCTACTCATGTAAAAACACACTGATTCCCAGACCGTCCGTGGGCCGGATTTAGAAGGCTATCGGGCTGGATCCGGCCCCCGGGCCTTAGGTTGCCTACCCATGGATTAGACTTACAAGCTGAACAAAGCTTGAACTGCTCACTGGACTAGGATTCAAAGAGACAAGGAGAATTCAAAGATGGGTGTCTACTATAAGTAGAATGCACTGCAAGAAGACATAAATTTTGGAAAGCTGAATGAGTTCACACTAGCTAATTCTAACCTGAATGAAGTCTCAACAGAGAGAAATGAGGAAGCCTCATTATTTGGCTATCTGAGCAGGTTTGCAAAATGTAGAAGTTGAATTAGTTGCGGGGGGGGGCTGTGCAACTGTCAGGGGTCCTGTACCTTTACCTTTTTTACCTTACCACCACCACTACTTTGCTCTATATGCCATGGACCCCTCAGAGGTGCACGCAATACTAGTGGACATGGATTGACAACTTTCCTTTCTCTCTTCCACTAGTCGTTTTCCATGCTTTTTAACAGCAGCCATATACACAGGCATTTTATTTATGTTGGCAATTATCTATTATCCTACCTTTCCACTCCAGAGCAAAATGCTCAGGGCAGCTAACACCATAAATTTAAAAGCAATATATACAATACAGCAGTTTTAAAAAACACAATGAAAGATACAGCAGTAAATTAAAAAAAGCAAACAAACTTACACTGAGGAGGAACATTGTAAGCTGCCTTAATACCAGGACAGACCACTTGTCTCTCTAGCTCAGTGTTGTCTACTGCAATGCTCTTCTATGTTGGGTCCCCAGATGCTGTTGGAGTGCAACTTCCATCATCCCTTACCATTGGCTAAACTGGCTGTGAATGATGGGAGTTGTAGTTCAGCAACACCTGGAGATGCAAGGAGATACATTTCCATCCCCTGCCACTGGCTTCTTTTTTAAACTGGATACGCTGAATAGATGCTCAGTTCCTCATTTTTCCTGCATTTAGCTCAGTTCTCTAAAATTCCACATCAGTGTGTGTGTGTGTGTGTGTGTGTGTGTGTGTGTGTGTGTGTTATGAAAATAAACCAGCATTTTAGTGTAAATTAGTTCTAAGATGTGCATTTTTGTGTGCAGTTTTACCTAATATGCACACTTTTGCAAATGTATAATGGATTTTAAATGCTAGTTCCTTCAATATGTACCTTTTGTTGCACATTTTACCTGAGTATACGGATTGTTCTACACATTGCTTGGTGGAAGAACTGGAGTGCAAAACTCAGAAAAGTGCAAATTTCTAATGATGGATGTTTCAGTTTGGGATTTGATTATTTATTTTTTTTAAGAGCAAACTAGGTAAGTTCATACTGAAATGAGAACAGAATCAGATTTCTCCCCTATCCCTCCATTCTGCCAGGCAAAGGAGTTGCTCTGCAACTAAGCTATCCTGAAAGGAGCAAAGGGGGTGTGGGGTGGTGGGATCTGGTTGAAAGCCTCCTGAAACAGAAGAGTCTACAGATACACATGGGAAGCCTATAAAGAAGAAGCTAAAAAGATTTCCCAGAACAAGGACATCCTGGGTGCTGCATCAAAGAAACTCCCATAGAGGAGTGCCATGTCAAATCTGAATCCTAAATACTGTCAGACTCATTTGCTTCCTTGGAGTAAGATTGCAATTGAGAAAAACAAATGTGTGCATCTGCACTGAGCTCCATAGAATATTCACCAGTTTTGATTTTCAGAAAACTAGCAATTTTGGCAGAGTAGCACCCCCCCCTCCCCGCCTGCAAACAAGGCTCAGATTCTGCAAATATTTACACTTTTCTGAGTACTATTTGGCTGCTGCTGCTGCTTCCTCTTCCTTCCTTCCTGAGTCATATGGGTGATGCCCCCAATCTGGAATCGCACAGTAAATAGGAAGTTATTGTGATGCTGTGTCTTAACATAGTGGTGGCATTGCCAGACACCTCTAAAATAAAGTCAAGCGGGTCAGCACAATCAATCAGTTTTGGCTACAAGACAATGCTACTGAGGGCGATTTTTGAGCCTCATGCAAAATATGATAAGCAGCTTCAGCTCTGCCCTAATTTGGGCAAGTCCTCAAGTGGCCACACTTAACATTTTAGCTGCAAGATAATATTTAATGAACCTTTTTCTCCTGTTTGGCTGCATAGCTCATGCTATTATATCTGTTCATTGGGATGGAGCAAATGCTAAAGGAAAAATCTAATCCTTTGTTGGTAGCAAGAGCAATAGGGGGCTTTTGTGTGTGTAAATGAAGCCTACATGTCTGTGTGCACTCAGAAAGCACCCTACTGAAGGAAAGTCCTGTCTGCTGCTACACACGCTCCAGTTTCATCATGCAAAATTTCATTTTGAAATAATAGCCCATAATGCTGAAAGGAATCCCCTTGCATTTGTTATATCACGATGTGCAAAGAGATAAAGACACAGAAGATCTATAAGCGCACCATAGCATGTTTTAGCAAGCAACTTAGGGTCAAACTTGATGCAATGGTGGCAGACACATGTGTTAAAACTGGTAAACTGCTAAATTTTTATGAAGTGGTGGGGAAGGGGGATATTTAATCCTTACTTACACACACACACACACACACACACAGAGAGAGAGAGAGAGAGAGAGAGAGAGAGAGAGAGAATTCCCCCTACACATTTTTCTCCTGCTGCAACTTTGACTTGGAGAATAGGGGGAGCAGGTTTGGAGCTGGAAGGAAAAGAGTTGACAGGCAGGATCTCAGCACCCTCCTGCACAGCATTTTTCACCCCCAAATTCCTCTTGCATCACATAAATTTGGCACAATCTGCATCCAAACACGGGGACTCTGCTATCATACTTTTAATCATCATTTTAATCATACTTTGTCTGATTAAATCCTAAGTGTTTGGGATAAGTAAGAATTGTGTCCTTATTTGTCATTCCAAAAAAAAACTGTTTGCACACATAGAGGATGAGAAAAGTGCTCATTCCACTGGTGGTGGATTTTCTTTCTCAGCTATGTTGTAAATATAAAGCCAAGATCTATCTGGAATCCAGCAACAAGTACTATTATTAATTTTTATTTGTTTATTTATTTAGAAAACCATGCCTCCAGTAGTGTTGTGACCCATCATATCACCTGCGTTTTGGAAATGTAAAATTTTCACTACACCCACAAACCCTTTGAATACAGTAACAAACTATCTAAACAGTAGGATTCTTCCCTCTTAGACACCAGTGCTCTATTTCAGTGGTGTCCCAAGATCTTGTTAATTTCAAGACTTTTCCTGGCTTAGTCATATTGGAATAATGACCCCCTCCATGAGGGTCAAGAAATGGATTCTTGAGAAGCCAAGTTTTTGGATTCTTCAGCTGTTACCCACCCATACGAGGGCTTACGTTGAGGGTACAGGTGTGTAACAGCACAACACATACTATCCTGCTGGCAAGAAGAGTTGCACAAAACTGTTGTGTGTATGAATAGTGGCAGTTTTGCAGAGTAGAAGCAGGGAGTACATTCCACCCAACTCAAAAATTATCCCTATGCATAACCATGTAGAATTATGTCATGAAATATAAGCAGTCTTGGATTCCAACTTGGGCCATATATTGAACTGAATTATATTGTGTATCATATTTTGTACATACAATGCACCTTTTGGAGATCAGGGCTATATTAATTGCATACAAATTAAAACCAATGTCTGGTTTAATAGTAAAGGAATTTTAAAAGGAAAAGGTGATGGCCCTTCAGTATAATACTACATGCAGATACACACACACACACACACACACAGCAATATAATGAAGGCCTGTGTATTGCATATGCATATATAAATAGAAGTATATTGCTTGTTACCGTGTGTCCCTACATCACAAAGAAAATGTTCCACCAGAGTTCATTTTGCAAAGCAGAAATTGTTCTTAGCTTGCTCCTTAAGGCCAGCCCTTTCTCGCAATGTAGGTCTCCACAGATACATGCTATTGCTTGCACCCCCCTCCTTACTCGGGAAAAAAGAAACAAGATTCATTGTGTTCAGAAAAGTACTTCAGTGCCTCCTGTCCAAATTAATGCCTACTAATACCATAGGCTGAGTTTCCAGATAGAAAACATGGGTTTGGTATGGTGGTAGTGACTACACAATGCATGGTGTGGGTGCGTGTGTGTGGAATCCGTAATTCCTGCCAAGTTATCCTGAAGAGTTTCTCCTGCAAGGTTGTTCTCAGGTGTCCCTTGCTGCTCCCTCGTTGTACTCTCCATATATGGCAGGGGCTGCACTGTCCACAGTGCTGGGGCGGGTTGTGGGGAGATTGTCACGGAGGATGCATGACACAAAATACAGAGAAGCTACAAGCAAAGCTGGGGAGCCCAGACTCTAAGCAACCTGTACATGGCTCAATAATCAAGGGTGTCATCCTCCCATCACTAGCTATATGCTTGAATCCACACACACACACACACACACACACACACACACACACACATGCATACTAGTGCTGCAACCTACTGCATCAAATCACCTGTTCCGAACACATCAGAGATAATCAGGGCATTTTTTAAAGACAGCCAGGCATAAGATCATTACACTGTGCAATGGCTAAATGGGGAGAGGGAGGTGTCTTCTGCTTCTTAGAGCACGGGCACATTCTACAGTCCCGCCAGGGTTTGGGCTCACACATGCAATCAGCTCTCAGCCAAGAGGTTCCAGTGGCACTTTAGCATTGGAGTGTCAAATTAAACACACACACGCACGCACACACCAACAACAGCCTGTCTCCATTCAGTCGTGCCTCTTTCTCAGTCAACTCGCTTGCATGAGACAGCATACCGATCTTCAAAACTGAGAGAACTCTGCACATTGGAAGGAGCAGGGGCTGGGATCACAACAATGCATCATGCCTAAAGCGCAGGTTATGAAAGGCCAGCGGGGAGAAGAGAGAGAGAGAGAGAGAGAGGCAGATTGCAATATAGAAATACTCTTACCTTTCATCCAATCCACTACTTGTTTGGGCATCCACTTGCTAATAGGTTCCATAACGAGGGCCATCATCAGACCACTTTATCGTTCACACGAGGAGGAGGAGGGAAAATATTGAGAAAAAGAGGAATGGGAAGCAGGAAAGGAAAAAAGAGAGAGGGGTGGGTGGGTGTGAGGGAAATGAAACGAATCTCTCAGAGCATGGCTAGAGGAGAAAGCGGGAGGATTTCACGATGCAGTCCAAAGATGAGCTGACGCTTTGTCCCTCCAGCTTTTTCCTGCACTGATTCAGTAATGTATAAAATTACGCTGCTTGATCAGCTCTAGCACCTCCCCTGCCGCACACAGCCAGCAGCCCTCTAGAGCTCACTGAATCAGGAAATGGTGCAGTGTGTCTCTACTTACTTACGAAAAAAAGAGGAAAAAAAAGAAAGAGGCAGTCTCTACACCCAATGATCTACTTATTTAGGCTGGCACAAATATGAAATTACAGTGCACACTTCAGCTGTTCCAGCCTCCCCTCTTTCCCCCTGCTATTCCAGCCTCTAGAGCTGGATTTTTGACTAGCTCTGGGGATCACGGATGAGAGAGGAGAGGGAGGGAGGGAGGGAGGGAGGGAAGACAAGGGGTGGGAGGGTGGGAGAAGACGAATGCAAAGATAACGATATTGCTAGCTGGAACTTGATAGCGGATTGTCTCTGTTCAGCGGCAAAAGATGCTGACTGTCACTGAAGAATTAAAAGAAAGCATGATAGCGTTTGGCAGCTGGCAGCAAATAAATAAATAAATAAATGCTGAGCATCTTCATATACACAAATGCAGGATGTCACCACCGGCATCTATAATCATGTAATTCAAAGCGTCACATGCAGGAGCGGGACTGAGAGCCGTACCAAGGTAGCCCTTGTCCATCTCAGATTAGCCCCTCTCAGTGTTCGGAGACCCCAGTGCCCTTTTCTCATTTCTGTGCCTCGTTTATGGCAAAAGAACAGCATCACCTCATGAATCCTCTTCTACACTGTCATTGGCCACAGGCTGCAATATAAGAAGTCCAAGGTAGTCCATGGTTTATTTATTTTTTAAGTCTCCAGCATTTAATTCCTTCTGAAATTCACTGGAGATTTTACACACACACACACACACACACACACACACACCCTGCAGAAGCTAAACTTCTGCTGCTTGGAAGAGGGATTATTATAACACGAGAAGAAGGGTTTGCACTGGATTCATTGCTCAAGTAGGTGTGCTTCTGAAGCTCTATGGAGAACTTCGTATTTCACAGAACATATGTCCTGTGTCAGAGGGTTAAGCGACTGCACACCCTGTGATTATCTGTCTTCCACTGTCCAAGGTGGGTTGGTCACAAGATGCTCACTTTCATGGAAGAAGGAGGGGGAGAGGGAAGAGAAGTAATGGACCACAGCAACATCCTTCCTGCCTCTGGAACAGCAGCCTCTTGCTTAGAATTCTGCATGGTTTCTCTCCACCACAGCCCCCAGCCCTGGGCATGTCAAGGCAACAACATCCTTCTTCCATAGTCAGGCAACATAGCATAATATTGGAAGCATACAGGGTCTCCTCCAAATGTTGCCTGCTGGAGCAGCACATATGTAGGACTTCTGAGAAGCATTAAATCAGCTTCTGCAACAGTTATGGGAAACCCTGTGGCCTCTGAATTTTACAAGACGCCAAGTCCCAGCTGCCCTAACTAGCATTGCTGTTGGTCAGGACTGATGGGAGTTGTGGTTTAACAACATTTGTGAAGGCAGAGGTTCCCCTATCTCTATTCTAGAAGGTTTGCACATTTGAGATGAAAAATGGAGGTTCAGCACAGGCAAACACATTTTTTGAATACTTCTGAGAAGAAGCTAAAAGAACTTTGATAAGACATAGCAAGAGAATGCTGAGGGATGCTGCACATTTCTAGGAATACAGAGAAATGTCACAGGGGAAAACACACCTGCATAGGTAAACCTTGAACATAGGGATCTGGGTGCATATTGAGGGATTCCTTCATGCTGTCCTACTCAGGGGAAATCTATAGTCGGCAAGAGATGGTAATGTCCAATGAAACTTCACAGATAACTCCACTCCCTTAAGTACTGTTATTGGTTCCTGCAGGGATGGGTGACCTGTGACCCTCTAGTGCAGTGTTGAAGCAATGATTCTTCAACATCAACTTTGTTGGACTGGTCATGTTGTGCAGATGCCTGCTGATCATCTTCCAAAGCAGCTACTCTATTCCGAACTTAAAAATGGAAAGCCTAATGCTGGTGGTCAGCAAAAGAGGTTTAATGACTGTCTCAAGGCAAATCTAAAAAAATGTAGTATAAACACTGACAACTGGGAAACACCAGCCTGTGAGCGCTCCAACTGGAGAAGAGCCTTTACCAAAGGTGTCATGGGCTTTGGCAAATCCACACCATAATCAACTCCTGCCCGGAAACCAATGTCCCCACTGTGGAAGGACGTGTGGATCCAGAATTGGCCTCCATAGTCACTTACGGACTCACTGTTAAAACCATGTTTATGGAAGACATTCTTACTCGGCTACAAGTCATCACCAAAGAAGAGAAGAAGAGAAGAAGAGAAGAAGAGAAGAAGAGAAGAAGAGAAGAAGAGAAGAAGAGAAGAAGAGAAGAAGAGAAGAAGAGAAGTTGTTGGACAACTAAAACTTCCACCAGCTCCAGCCAGCATGGCTGATGTTCAGGAATAATTGCGAACTACAGACTAGTAACAGTTGTGGGGTTACAGGTACCCCATCTCTGACAGACGTGGACACACAATGTGTTTCTTTTTTAAAATCAAGACTCCTTGAACTCCATTTCTCACTGCCTTTCTTCCTGCCCAGGGTGACCCTGCCCAATGCCTGTCCCTCAGAGCGAGTGTGTCATGTAGGGCGGTACCTTGGCAGCCACAGTCGCAGCTTCTCCTCGTTGCCTGCTCTCCAACAGCCGCTATGGGCTGCCCAAGGGAATAGGCCAGCAGCAGTAGCTATGGAGAGTCCATGGGATGCTACCTTGCAGCATCTTCCTTCCAAAACTATCCTGCTTGGGTTATATTGAAAATGGACTCTTAAGCAAAATGGAATAGGCCGTGTCATAACAATATATTAACCTATAGTTACAAAGACAGCAGAAAGCAACCTCTGCAACAACGTGACAGCATTGGCTATTAATGCTTCCGTGTCATGTGATGTATATGACTAGAGCATCTGTTTGGTCTTACACAGCTGGTTTTATCTCCCTCCCTTTTTTTGGCAATGGTTTTTTTTTTTTTAAGCAGTAAAATATAGCTGAGCTGTTGGCTTGCCCTGTCCTAGTTCTTTAAAAAAAAATCTGCTTCTGATTCAGCCTTGCTCTATTTGCTGCTCTGTGGCCAGAGCCTGGAAACATGCCCTCAAATTAGAAAGCACAGCGTGCAAAACCTAGTTGAGCTGACTTATGAGCCACCAGAGGGTAAATTCACACCAATATATCATCTCTGGGTTTGGGGAGGACTTTGGGCAAAACACCCTAGTTGGACAGGTGGGGCTTCCTATCACTGTCATCACTATGTGCTAAGAACATAGGAAGCTCAGCATTGTTTGCATCAGTGGCGGGGAAACTCAGGATCAAGGGTCAAATGTGGCCCTCCAAGTGCTTCTATCTGGCCCTTGAAACTCTCTGCAGGCAACACACCCCTCACTGGCCATGCTGTGCAACCATGTGTTTTCGCCTGGCTGGAATGTATCCTTGAACTCTGATGATGCCTTTTGTGTTGCTTAGAAAGAGGATAGACAGGAGTGTGGAAATGAGCACACTGCACAGAGGTAAAATTTAAATCATGGCTCCACCCAGTTTTGCTTCTGGTCCTTGGCATGTGGCCCCCTGGGATGTTTTCCAGAAGGCAATGTGGCCTGCAGTTCCCCACCCATGCGCCACACTAGCTGGCAGTGCCATTCTGGGATTTCCGACCAGAGACTACCTGGAGATGCTGGGGACTGAACCCGGGGTTTTCTGCCTATCCCCACCTGCCCTCTCCCTCTTGCCCCAATCCGCACCAGTGCCTAGATGAAGAAGGCAAGGAAAATGGAGGTTAGTGCTCCTTCTCCTTGTTTTTGTTTCTGTCTGGATATTTAGATAGGGGAGGTGCACAGACAGCAACAACAGTGTGGGAAGTGGAAAGCCAGGAGGGTGGGGAAAGGAGCATGGCCAGCAGCAGGACATTGCTGAGGTATGGGCCTTCTAATGCCAACCAAAATTCAAACAGCTGCTTCATCTTAATAGGAGCTGACGTTTTTAGCAGCACAACCCTATACAGTACATGTCTACTAAGGAGGAAGTGGAAAGAGAAAACTTTTTTTTTCTCCCTTTCATTGATGGGAACTGGTAAGAGGATATATTAATTATACTGTAACAAAGGTTGCATGCCACTCCTGATCTCTGCCAAGCAATAGCAAGATTCTGGGAGGGTTCTATGCATTCACTCAGGGTTGTGTTTCCATTGGGAAAACCGAGGCACAGCAGATGCTAGTGTCTTTAAGAGTGTCTCTCATTGTCCCTTTTTAGATTCAGCAAACCTGGGTCCAAAGCAGCAGCCGGTCAAGGCTCCTAGTCTCTTGGTGCAGCCTCTTCCAGCCAGTAGCACCAAAATGGTTCTCCTTACTTCCTATTTCTTGTTCCCAGAACACCTTTAGATTTAAAACAGGACAGATTCTTCTGTGACACACCTCGTCACCTTGGCAACCTGTCAATTCTCCTGTCTCTGTTCACTTGTCAGAGCCAAGGAGGACAGTTCTTGTGCATTGCATATGGCCCTTAATGGCTCAGTTCTTGGCTAGCCCAGCAAGGCTGGGTTGTACACGCTAACCCAGGAATTTCCTGACTGGCACAGTTGTTCAGCTTGTATTTCCCTTCACAACCCAAATATTATCTAATTTCTACCATTCACTGGTAGAATGGTACTCTAGTTCTGGTACTCTAGTTCTATTACAATATTTAATCCTCTAGAGATCCATGTGTGTGGCTGAATGCAAAGAAAAACTGTTGGTACCTGTTTTTAAAATGTGGGGCTTTGCAATTCCTCTGGCAGGAGAAGGTCCCTAGCAGAATTTAATTCCTATTGTTAAGCAGTTTCATGAAGTGTGAGAATATAGGCTTTCAAATCTTATTTACTCAATTCAGCTGCATGAAGCAGTGGATCCTTTTTTACCCACTTTTCAATAAATAGACCACAAACTGTTTTCAATAAACAGAGCACAGACTACAAAGCAAGTTTAAAATGTTTTACTTACCATGTCTAGGCCTCAGACAAGCATTTTCCTTTTGCAGCAGCAATAAAATAATGTAGAAATCTTATGTAGAAACACAGCAAAGCTGCCTCAGATGTGTGTCTGAGGTTGGCAGCTATGTTGAATGGCTTGCAATGAAGAGAAAGAGAGAGAGGGGGGGAGGGAGGATCAGGAAACAGGCTTTACTCCTCCCTTTCAGGAGAATAGGGGGCAAATCTGTGATTATATGACCTATGCCTACTCTAGCAATTAGAACTCTGGTTCTTAGCACCTTCATATACTAACTAGAAAACATGCATTGCTAGGTTTGACTGCTAAAATCTCCTACACTCATAACACTCATGGACATCAAATAACACTGAATGTTGCAGGGTTTAGGATAGACAAAAGAAAGTAGTATTGTACACAATGCACAATTAAAGTATGGCATTTGCTCCCACAGGAGAGGGGCAATAATGGATACCATTTAGGGAGGTAACGGACTATTGTATTTTAATATTTTGTTAGAAGCTGCCCAGAGTGGCTGGGAAACCCAGCCAGATGGGTGGGGTATGTATACATACATACATACATACATACATACCAGTTTGGATGGCTTTAAAAGAGGATTAGACAGATTCATGGAAGATAAGGCTATCAATGGCTATTAACCCTAATAAACACATAGCTTCTGTTTGAATACCAGTTGCTGGAAATCACAGGAAGCGAGAGTGCTGTTGCACTCAGGTCTTGCTTACGGGCATCCTGTTAGGGCATGACCACTATGAAAACAGGATGCTGGAATAGATGGGCCATTGGGCTGATCCAGAAGGGCTCAGAAAAATACTGCTATGCTCTTATGCTCAAATGTGGCAGGGTGCAGGTATGTGATGTTCACTACCACCTTGTGCATGCTTCACCTTATGTAGTCCAAGGTACATGTGAACTTTGTTTCCCAGACATTTTGCAATGACCCAAATCAAGCAGTAGCTTTCACATTTGTCCTGATTCCTGGTTTCCTATGGAAAGCTTTATTGCTCCTCTCCCACAAGTCTCCTTCAGACCAAACAACAGACCTACATTTTATTTTCAGCCTCTACTTCCCCAGGGACCTTCTATCTAACTACAGCAGATGCATAAATCAGACATGCTCTGTAGGAACTACAAGCACCAGGACAATTGACCTAAAAAAACCAAAAAGAGGAGCAGAGGTCCCCCATCCCCTGCTACAACATGCTGCAGCCCATTCCTCTGAAAGGCTATAACCTTTTCCCAGATTCCCTTCCTGATCCTTTCTGCGCCTGATCTGCTCCTGTTCCGAAAAGGCTCTTCTTAACAGCTTCAGATCTTAGAATAATAATTTAAAAAGCTAAATCTCTCGAGACTCCTCAGGCATCCTTCTGGCATATTCCTCAGTTTGATGCTGCAACAGAAGTCACTTTTGGCTACCTAAACACACACACACACACACACACAGAGAGAGAGAGAGAGAGAGAGAGAGAGAGAGAGAGAGAGAGAGAGAGAGAGAGAGAGAGAGAGAACCTTCCCACCATCACACACTTACCACTGTGACAAGGTGCAGTGTGTCAAAGGTGTGATACACTGATGTGCTGTTAAGTGATCTTTCCATTGCTTGTTCCCACTAAGACGACTGAACAGCTGGCTTCAGAAACCACTGATACTATAATAGCCTTGCTAGTTCCACTGTGAATAGCCTGGAATTTTCTAAAAGGTTACAGGAGCTTTTGCTTCCAGCTATCACTCCGCACAACCCCTGGCAACTTCCAATGCACAATTAAGCATCCAAAGTGCTTTCAGACCTTATAGATACGTAAATGTTTGAGGGCAGCTTCACAGGTGCACACACTCTGTGTACTGCAGACACACATCTAAGACTGTCTGCCATCATTGTCTTCTTTCTAGGGCACATGTTCACAGGCAGCAGCTGGGGGGGAAGGTGGAGGTGCACATCAGCCCTTCTAACATTTGCTTCAGTGCTGCTTACCTGGATAGGAATGGGGCAGCTGTCAGGTCGAGGTTGCACCAGTAGGACCACTGCTGCCACCATCTGGTGCTTCTGCCAGTGTGTCTGTATGAGCCTGACTTTACCACACTGTAAACGGCATTGGCACTGGTGCCAGAAGGATTGTTCTGTCCCACCACATTACAGAAGGCTTCAAGAACAAGGTTTCCAGTGCAGCCTTTGAAACAGGCCCCCTGAAAGGGATGCAGCAAAGGGAGCTGGAAGCAGTGGTGAACTGGAAAGGGGATACAGCGGAGCATGTTATTTGCATGATGCACAATAGAAGGGGGGCATGCCTCAGAAAAGCTGCAAAAAATAGGCACTGATGCATAAAGTATGACAGAGGTGGGTGGCAGGGCGGAAGCGGCATGGTGGGGGCAAAGTGGAGGGGCAGAGTGGGACAATACTTTCCGTTTTGCCTCAAACGGCAAAACAGGATGTGCTGTCCCTGCTGCAAATGCTTCCCAGGATTTATTTCTTAAAGATGTCCCTATCTCCCTCTCAGTCAATGGAGACTGGTCTATTGGGGGCAAATAGGCAACCTCAATCTGCCCTCAGCCAGCCCCTGTCTGCCTTTCTTACTTGCAACCAGTGCTGGGAGTGTTTCTGCTTCTGCCAGCTTCTTCCTCCCTAGCCTCAGTGTTACTCTTGTAGAACTCAGCAAGGAGTAATATATGGACAAAGCTAGAATCAGTCGGCACAGCCTGTCATTGGCTTCACCTACTGGTAGCCTAGCTCTTCCACCCTACCAGTCCATATAGACACCAGCCACCACTGCTCCTAGCTGTAGGGATCCACAACTATTTTATGTTAGTCCTTGCTTGAATGGCTTGGAGAAGTCAGACTGTGGCAGGATGTGGTCTTCTCTGCCACAAGGCTCATTCACAAAACCAGCAGGTCATTCTTAATGCTGGCCCCCTAGCCAAATAGATTGGATTTTGCTTTTTTGATTGTTCCTTGCCTTGATCTCCAAACTTGGTAAGACGGAAGACAACAGAGCTAAATCAATGTGAATGCTCAATAAAGACCAGGCATAGTCCGACCTCTGTGTAATCTTTGTGTGAACAATTTGGGGAGAATGCTCAATAAATAGGTTGGCTGGAGGAGCCCCCAAACAGCAGTGGGAGAGAAAAGAAGCAGGAGCAGCCACTCATCTTTGTCTCTGGGCTGTGGTGTGGATTGGGACCAAAGTGAGAGGACATCAAATGGGCATTCGTGGCAGTGACTGAAGAAGTGGGCCCAATCAAGGTATTTTGCTCAAATGGCACAAATTTAAGTCCTTGATTTCACTGGTCTGTGGCTCTTTCAGATGGTCTTTGTGAATATGGACAGAGTGGTGAGAACCTCACCACTTTGTTACCTTTCAGTTGGTAATAATAAAATATACTGTACTACTGCTGCTTTTGAAATTTTATTTTCTTTCTTTCTTTCTTTCTTTCTTTCTTTCTTTCTTTCTTTCTTTCTTTCTTTCTTTCAATGGGTGTGTGGAGCAAGCTGCATTTTTTTGTCCCAAGCCCCATTGTTAGTGCTAACTGCATTCTCATTGCATTTTAGAGGCATGGACATAGCATTATACCTTCATAGAGAACCATAAAATGCTACTGTGATGCATAATGCTTTCTTGTTCTTTCTGATGAAGCTCCAGCTTTCCTCTAATTTATGCCCCTAATTAAAACTGCTAAAGCATTTGTAAATCAAACCACAATTTCAGGGTTTGTTATCTTCCTGTTTCAAATTACACTACAGTTGGGGGGCGGGGGGGGGGGGAGATAATGTTTTTCTTTTAATTCCATATGTCTTCTCCCTCTCTGCCTTCTTTAAATATGTTTAAAATTAACATGTTTCCAGATTTGCTGCTATTCACCACTTGAGATATCATAGTATAAGGTCATTTGAAATAAAATAAAACCAGACAGATGATAGATTCTTGTTAGTTTTTTTAAATATTAGGTTTTGTTTTGTTATCTTGGAAAAATCAGATTCAAGATAAGGAGAAAGGGGGAAGCCCACATTAATTATGAATGGCTAACCAGCACAGTTTTGATCCTCAAACCAACCAAAGTTATTCCAAACCCGAGAAAGGTGGTAGAGATCTGATGAATTTTGAAATATGGTAATATAATGCAAATTACTGTATAAATCAACTTCTGCTGCATCCTTTGATGCACCTCCCCAGTGGGATATACACATCCCATTAGCATAATAATATCCATAATAGTTAGAAGATATAAATAGGTTAAAAATTAAAGCAAGCATGCTGCTTACTTCCTTAAAGAAAGGTGTGATGGAAAAGAAGCAGAACGACTTTCTACTCCTCATGGCACCCTCCAAACATCATGCCATCTCAACTCCAGTGGGCAATGCTTGAACCCAGACAGATTCATCTGTACTCTCCCCTTTCAGCATCTACAGATTTAGATGCAGGGAGGTCAGAGAATTCAGATGGAAACAGGAATAGAAGTTGCCTATGTCTATTTATTCATGCTCTGTCTTGAAAGGAAATCAATCCAGCAAATACGACCGGCATTCACTGCTGTTGTTGCTTTTCATCTGCAAATGATACACAATTGATTGCATTTTTTATACACACAAACACCACTTGGTTGCATTGTGTTTCCTTTGCACTGAAATAGATGTGGTGGAATAACAAAACGGCAACATAATTATGCAATTAATTGTGTAAATTAAGTAAGCTACATATTTTTTCCACAATAGACAGTGAGATGAATATTGTAGGTTTTTGGTAGAAAACAGACTGCAGTAGAGTGGAGACTGTGTTGCTTGTAGTGAAGAGTGAACAGAATGGAGAACCATGTGTTCTCACAGCCCTACTTTTAAGTATAGGCTTATACTGCTTTCACTTTATTTCCTCCAAGGAACCCATGGAATTGTAGTTTGGGGAAGGGTGGTATGATTTCCTAGAGAAGAGGAATAGCTGAAGCAAGCTTAAGGCTGTGGTATAGATGCAATTCCAACTATCCCATTAGCTTTTTGTAACACAGGCCTGTAAGAAGGTTGGGGGAGAAATTTGGTTTAGTGCAGAATTTCCTAATTTGCAGTTCCTTAAACAATATGTGAACTGAAACAATGTTATCCCTAAAAAAATGTGTGGTTTCCTTAATTTTGCAATGCAGTTCTCCAACCAAATAAAGTGTACAAAAATGCACCTGTTAGGGGAAAGTGCACATTTAAAAGTGACAATAACATCCAGAAATGCATTAGTTACATTAGGCAAAATTGTTTGCAAAACTATGGACAAAGGGAGAAATTGCATACAAAAATGTGTACACCAGGAGAAATTTGCACAAAAATGCTGAATAATTGTATCAGGATTATTTTTTTTTTTATGGAATCAGAAGCATAAATGTGGATAACTATACTTAAGAATTAAAAAAACCAAGAAAATGAGAGAAACTGCAACTGACAGATTCATCCGTCACTAGCCTGCACTGTACAAAGCTACTGAAGCTGAGTTGTTGAGAGTCCAGTTTTGCCTAACCTCTTGTCGCTGTGGTAGTAAATGCACATTAGGACTACAGGGTTGGCCAAAGGCATTTCTGCCCAAAGCAGAGCAGGCTCATTCACACATGTAGGCTACCCCTTGATGCTACATCACGGTATCCACGTTCATGTGTGAACCAAACCATTTATTCAGGTTATATACCACACCTCAAAGGTACATGGGAAGGTAGCCACTGAATCAGTATTGCACAGGACTCTACTGATCATTTCATCCCATCCGTAATGTATGGCAGCACATGTGAGCCTCACCAGATTATCTTTCCAAACATCCCAGTGAAAGAGATTTCAGAATTTCTTGAACTGAGAAACAGCCTTGGTCAGCAACCAATGTAACAGGGGTCATATTTTGAATAAACGAAGAGCCAAAGGACCAGCATCAATTGTTGCTGGCAGGTGTGGGGAACCTTTGACCTCAGGATGTTGCTGAACTACAGCTCTCATCAGCCAGTAGCCAGGCATCATGGGAACTATAGTTCAAGAACATCCAGAGGGTGAAAGGTGTCCCACACCTGGCCTTTGAGTTTGGGTGTTGTCCTGAAGGCCAAATCTGAAGTTGTTTCAGGGCAGAAGAAGCTCCCAGTTGCTTAGCTTTTGCATGACAATTAGGAACTATTTCCCTAATATTTGGCCTCAAACTCCATTTCTGCAAGTTCAACCCATTGCTTCTTGAGCAGTCCTGAGGAGATAGATTAGTTTTTGGCTCTTGCTACTTTCTGAGCAAAAAGATTACTGCATTGTTCAGCCATTTGAAGAACGTACGTGAAGAATAAAGCAAGCCTTGAGATGGAATGTGCTGTATTTGAAAAGTAGTGGCCTGTGAAGTATTTTATGGGAAAGAGGGAATTGGGTCAGTGAAGCCCAAGATTAACAAGAGGCGACAGCACTCCCATTAAGTGTGTGTATGGGGAAGGGAAATGTTGGAGGTTAACCCTTTCATCTTGCAACAGCAGCCAGACGTTTACTGGAAGACCCTGCACAGCTTTTAGCAAATTGGTGTTGTGTATTCTCTTTGTGGTTATAATGTCCTAAGACCTAGCTATTTACATCCCTTAAAGAAATTTAAGAAAATAGACAGTGGAGGGAGGAGGAAGAGGACAGTTGGACCTGGAAAAGAGTCTACTTTCAGACAGAATCCGTTCTGGAAGTTCGTTCGACTTCCAAAATGTTCGGAAACCAAAATGCGGCTTCTGCAAGAAGCTCCTGCAGCCAATTGGAAGCTGTGCAAACCCCATCGGATGTTCGAGTTCCAAAAGAATGTTTGCAAATGGGAACAGTCACTTGCAGCGTCCAGGAGTCAAAACGTCTGAGTTCCAAGGTGTTCAGGGTCCAGGGTACAACTGTACTCCACATTTCTGTATCAGACTGCAGGATTTTTTTAAAAAAAAGTTCTCATGAAAATTCACCAGCACTTTAATGTGAAAATCTCCTAATATACTGCCACCCCAATCTCCGAGCAGTGTGAGATTCCAGGGGTTCCAGGCACGGTTTGGCTTTCTTGGAACGAGGCAGAGAGGAGACTGTGGTGTCTTTATGATACATGGTTTATTTATACATATATAAACGCAAGCCTATGATGGAGGGACTTAGAGAATGAACATCCCAGAAGTCACAGCCTTGCAATCAAAACAGAAATCAATCATGACTCTCACTTTTTGGCTTCTGTCTGCTTCTAGTGTGCATGTGCATGCATGCGCGCGCACACACACACTGCTGCAAATTTCTTTCTTACCACCAACCAGGTGAGGGAGGGGGCCCCACCCATGTGCCCTCTTGCACAAACCCACTTCCTTTGTTATACTAAAGACCATACTTAGGCCATTAACTCACCAAGAAAGTTGCCTCCTGTTCAACAAATGAATTTTAACCCTTGCTGGATTCCGGATTCCGGGAATCAGATGGGACTCAGGCATCATAGAGCCTAACCCTGCTGAAAGTCACAACAATGCACGTTTTTTGGTAAGTGATTCTGTTGAACTTACACAGTTTTGCAGAGCACAATATAATGCATTTCTGTATATTATTTCTACCAATATATGCATTTCTATGCACGCTTTGCCCCAATATACCTTTTGTTCATGCACATTACTCAGCTGGAGAACTAAATTGCAATATTCGGGGAAGTACAAATTCTGAAGGACAGCTGTTTTAAGTTCTTTATATTGTTCTGG
The DNA here is from genome assembly GCF_964270895.1 of Podarcis filfolensis. NCBI lineage: Eukaryota > Metazoa > Chordata > Lepidosauria > Squamata > Lacertidae > Podarcis > Podarcis filfolensis. Next base: position 20,998,710 of record NC_139617.1, read on the forward strand.
GAAGGGCAAATTAGCTACATCCACCTTTAAGGACAAAATAAACTTAATTTCATTTCCATCCCCACCAATTGTCTCATACTCTGTTATTAGCTCTAGTATTTCAAAACTTGAAAAAGAACATTTACACACAATGCTCCCATCAGTTTCACCTGCCTGGCTTCTAATTTGTCTTATTAGTGTCGCTTTGCCCTTAGAGGACCTTTCAGCCAAGTGCTTCTTGGCATTTCAAGATGGGATGATAATATGAATCACAGTTTCAGGCTAATGGTTTCTTCTTCTTTTTGGCAAACCTGGGCAGATACAGAGAATGGTTGTGCTGTGAAATATGGAGGACTTGGCTTCTCAAAACCTTGTAAATTCCAAAAATTGGGTAGTGGGATGCCAATGGATCACAGGGTGCTGGCAAGCAATCTACCCCACAAGGAATAAGAAGGGATGAAATCGTGATATCACACAACCATAATACCACGAAATATAATAATAAAATAATAATAATAATAATAACAATAATTTCAATTTATATACTGCCCTTTATCCAAAGTTCCCAAGGCAGTGAACAACATTAAAAACATAATTTAAACAGCATACAGTGGTACCTCCGGTTGCGGACAGGATCTGACCCGGAGGTCAGGTTGGATCCCGAGGTCTCCACAACCTGGGGACCGGTTCTGCGCATGCGTGCACAGCAAAACCCGGTCAAATACTTCTGGGTTTGCCACTTTCACATCCTGAAGTTTACATAACCAGAGGGTTATGTAACCGGAGGTACTACTGTAATAATAAAAAACAATAAAAACAATCATGGGGGGATCATAGTGACAGTTTTCCCCCACCAACCTCAGTCTGCCCTCAGCCAATCCCCACCTGCCTTTCTCCTTGCTTACAGCAACCAGTCCAGAGTATGACAGCAGCAGTCAACTTCCTTCTGCTTAGTCTCAGTACTGCCTCTGCAAGGAGGAGGATGGGAACAAAACTACGATTACTTGGTACCACCTGTCATTGGTTCTGGCTCTAGCTACTGTTGGGATCCCTGCCTTCTGCCTTGTCAGTCCCAATAGACACTAGGCGCCACTGATTTTCACATGAAAATCCACCCCTGGTGTGTCCCCCACCTAAAAAAAAATAACCATACCATTTTCTGCATTTCAGAAGCAAGAGTGACTTTTAATTGTTTCTGTTGCCCAGCTGTTGGGAGTTGGAAACCCCTCATAATCTATTGCAATTTACTTAGGGATCTGGCAGTAGATCCCAATCTACCTTGGGCCAATCCTTGCCCAATAGCATCTTGTGAAGGGATTTCAGAAGCTGTTAATCTGGTCTGTGTTAGGCCTACATAACCATTGCACCCGGCATTTATGGCATATGTTAGGGACACAGTATAGCAGCCATTATGGAACAAAATGATGACACTGTGCCGTGTCTCTGCCTCTCATGTAGAACCTGCTTAGAGCTTTGCACACCTATTTGCTGCTTTTGACAAAGGCTCACAGAGGCCTTGGCATTGTGTTAAGAGTAACAGGAGAAGCAGCCAGAACAAAGATGAAAGCACAACATGTTTTGTCAAACCGGGACTGGAAGTGTGTCAACATTCCCTGTATGGTGAATCGCTGATATAGCAGGGGTCCAAGTTGCTTGTTTCCCTCCTCCCACCCGGACATATTATGGTAATCCATAGTTTACGTTTTATGTGGCTTTTTATCTTTCTCCTCTCTCCACCTTTTCCATTGGCTTCTTTGTGTACCCACGTGTAGAGGACCTATGCTTTTCAGCTAATCTACTGATGTCCAGCCTCTTCAGCCCACTGTGAGGCAGTTGTGAGAAACCACATCCATCTGAAGAAAGGAACATGACTTTAGTGAAACCTCTGCATAAGAGAACATTGAGCATAAGACATGCTGTCACTGGCATCTTGTTTCATTTTGGGGGGTGGGTGTAACAGAGGCTGTATAGTCATTTCCACTGGGCTGTGTTGGGTGGGGTGGGGAGAGTTTGAGAAACACCACTTTAGAGCCAAAACAAAATTTCATAAGAGTTCAAGTTGGCAAAAATAAGGGCCATTTGAAAAGCATGGCACTTGCTGATAAAATTTAAGGGAGTGGAGTTGAATAACAGCTCCATTATTTTATAGCTCCCCTCCAATGGCAACCTCAAAATCCAACTGTATCCCTAAGAGGCAAGACTGAAAACACAAACATGATTGGGAGAATACAATGCAATTTTTGCAAGCAGATTTGAGGCAGGGAAGTTTCCTTGAGCTATTGTTTCCACCAAATGCACAGCAGTTGTAGTGTTCACTAGGAACACATGGAATTGACTTATACTCAACCATTGATCTATCTAGCTCAGTACTGTTTACGCTGATTGGCAGCAGGTCTCCAAGATTTCAGAGAGGGATTCCCCCCAACCCTACCTGGAGGCAGTGGCATAGCATGGGGAGCCCATGGCTCTGGGCACAAATTTGTGAGTGGGTGCAACCAGCTGCCCCCACGATAGGCTCCGTCATTGAGGCTGGAGCCATGGGGAGGAAAGCTGTGCCCGGGTTGGGCCTTGGGGCTGAGACAGCAGCGATGCCTCCTTCTCCTTGTGTCTGGTGAAGGAACACCCATGCACATCCTACCCTTGGGCTGGCCGAGAGGGACAGAGGAAGAGGAAAGCACGAAAGCACTGCTGGAGTCACATGTGTTGTCTGGAGCACCACCCTGCAAGGGCAGGAAGGCGAGGCGACACAGTGGTGCTCCTGGCTTCTTGCTTCTCTACCTTTTCTCTGCTCCCAGGTTGGGGCTAGTTTGCAAGGAGAGACTCCCTTGATTAGATGCTGGCTGGCAAAGGGACTGAGTGCTGCCTAGTCCACTAGAGGATTGCAACATTTGCTCTGCCCTGGGCACCGGCAACCCACGCTACACCCCTGCCTGGAGATTGAAGCTGGTACCTTTTGAATGCAGATCGGATGAACTGCAGTGCTTCTTTACCTTTCTTTCTCCTCCATCCCCCTCCCACATGCCATTCTCTCTACTTTTCAAGTCTCTTTTGCCCATCGTATTCCTCCTCATTGTCACTTGAATGTAATTGGGACAAACAGTACATAGGAAGAGTCCTTCTGGATCATGTCATCTAGTCCAGCATTCTGTTCTCACAGTGGTCAACAAGTTGTCTGCGGAAAGCACAAGCACATCAACGGAAGAGCAACAGATGTGGAAAGGGGACCAAAAAAGGGGGGGAATTGGATGTAGTATGGAAAGATTACTAAATGCCCTAAATGCCACATATGTGCTTCAATATGAGTGAAGGGTTCTTGAGGAATGCCATGTGCACAATTGCTCAAGGACTGGCTGCTAAATGTTACTTTCGGGATTTGTCATAAAGGGAGAAAAAAAGGGTTTCAAAAATAGAGTGTATCATGGTTTAAGTGGTACTCACTTGCTCTAAAAATATCAGAACTGCAGACACATTTAAACCAAGCCTTACTCACCACCAGCACTTTCCTGCCAGCACATGTCTCTTCCCTGGCTCACGTTCTCATGGCATCGCAGTGAGTAAGCCACTAGATGCAGCTCTGCCTTGTTTAAATAACTTAGAAGTGAGCAACACATACAGTAAGTGGGTGACACTCTGCTGTCACCATGAGAGTTTGGAAGAAAGTGATGCAGGTTTGTTTGCCAAGAGTGGCTCACGGAAGGAGCGTGGTGTACAGAGCCTGTTTCATCAAGAATGATGGTCAAGCAGACATGCTTAAAGAAATGGCAAGGTGCCTTTTTAAATGCCACATAGGATCACACCCACACCATACATTCAAAGCACATCTAAAGGACATAAGTTTCCCAAAAGAATAATGGGAATTGCATCTTTGTAATGAAAAACTACCATTCCCAGGATATGGCCTACCTGTAAGTGAGCCAATGTTGTCCCTTTTCCTGTTGTCCCACTACACTGCACCTGGCTTGTTTAGATACACGATGGAGAGAGACATTTGCATGCAGAAAGTTCTGGCTATTGCACTGGTGGAATGTAGAAAAGTAAGAGCTGCATCAATTGTTCCACTCACTTTTGTCTTTGCTCCTTCCCAGCACTGGTAGGCAGCCCCTGGAAGGTTACTCATGATGGAATTTGGCCGTCAGGCAGAAAAAGTGTTCCCACCCCGGATTAGAAAACCAGTAGGAAATAGCAGGTTCAAATCCCCAATGAAGCTCCCTGGATGATTTTGGGTTAGTCACTCTATCTCTCAGTTGGAAGACAAAGTGTAGTGCTATTTGAAGGGTTGTTCAAGTCCAGTTTAAAGAAGGGACAGCAGGGATCCTGAAGTTGTCTTTGACTATCTGCATCCAGATAGCACACTGAGCAGGCAAAAGGGCCAACCAGTCACAATCTTCTCCACTTTGGTAAGTTGCATTGTATTTTTGTTTCTATAGTAATTAAATTGGAAGTTATACATATGCAAATCTGTGCCCTCTTTTTCTGGTGATGCATAAGTGGGCATCCGATCTCTCAGTCTAACCTACTTCACAGGGTTGTTGTGAATATAAAATGGCTCTAGGGACTGAAAAGATGTGGCATCCTGGTGACATCATGGGTGCAAGACAGCCAATTAGCATGAACCATGGGCCCCTTTTGCTTCAAAACGGCAGAACCATTTCTCCCCTTCTCCATCCCCAGAGCATAAGCCATCTCACAAGGTATGTTTGGGTGGATGGTGTTTCCATCTACTTTCATCCTGAAACATATAATCAACTGAAGACTTGCAAGCTGCTATCACAATATCTGGGTTGGAGCTCCCATTCCATGGCAAGCTTAGAGTGGGAGCCAAGGGAAAGCGGAGGTGTGATTCTCCATAGGGCTAAGGCTTCTGACCTTGCATCTCAAAGGCTTGTCTGCTGCTTCCAAGGGTTGCATCAACTATTCTAACCCAGAGCATACAATGCTCCCTGTTTTGCAAAAGAAAGAGACTCACATTGGTTTGTTTCATTTTAGTTACAAGCTCTTTATTCCTAAATGCTCGATTTAGAATACTGACAGTCTCAGTGCCTGTGTCATCGACACTCATTTCCATGCTCATCTGTGGCTTCATTTCTCCCCGCAGCATTTCCAATGGATTGCAGGTGTCATTTCCATCCTGCCAAGTGACCATGCTTATCTGCTGCCACCAGATGGTCCTTTGCCCTTAACTGTGCAACTTACTCTCTGCCTGCTGCTGTGCAACCCAGGTGAAAAGAGACCTGTGTCCTCTTCTCATCTGCCAGCATTCAGCTGAACAATGGGCACCTACCCAAACTGGTTCAAACTCTCAATAGGCCAAGGAACAGTGCTTGGAAAACTCTAGGGCAGAGCTGCCAGCAATAGTGGTCATTGCAGAACCTGCCAAGAGCTCCTAGACCTTGATAACTCTATTCCTGAGAACAGATGAACAGGCTTGGCTTCTCTTGCTCCAGTAATGCAGCTGTCTACCATTTTGCCACAGTTGCTGAAGTATACAACCAAATCTCAGATGCTCAAGCAGAGGGGAAGGGGGGAGTACACACAGGCCGATCCTACTATGTGCTTCCATTCAAACCACCCTGTGTTCCTGTTGGGAAAATGGGTGGAATATAAACTTGAATGAATGAACGAACAAATGTTCATGTCTTTATTTAAACAGCCAGTTCCTAACATTCTGTGTTTGTCACACTTCTAAAAGCCAAATATTCTACTCAAGCGATGACAAGAAATATAAACCAAGGTAAGTGTCTATAGCTTGGAGTCATCCATGAAGATGGTGTGCAGTTTAGTTCTCAGCTGGGACAAAACGGGCATGCTTTTCTTTTGCCATTTTGTATTATAATGATATTGGGGTGTGTTTCTTTCAAATCCTGTTCAACCCTGTGGTGTTAGTACAGCCATTACCTTTCCAAATGCAGGAAGAGCCTGCTGGATCAGGATAGTGACCCATCTCATCCAGCAGCCTCTTCTCGCAGTGGCCAAGCAGATGCACATGGAAACCCCACAAGCAGGACCTGAGCACAGCAACATTTCCCCCATCTGTGATTTCCAGAAACTGGCATTCACAAGCATGCTGAATGTAAAACACAGCCATTGTGGCATGCAGCTGTTTGTAGCCTCTTCCTCCGTGAATTTGTCCAATCCTCTTTTTAAAGCCATCTGAGTTGGTGGCTATCACTACTTGTGGGAGAGAATTCCAGTTTAACTAGGCACCGTGTGAAGTATTTTACTTTGACTGCCCTGAATCTTTCAAGAGAAGTGTGTGAAAGGGAAGAAAAGAGATAAACCGATCTTCAGATTAGAATTGGAAATAGACCCATAGGCTTGCTTAAAGTGTAGAATCCCAAACTGTGGCCTTGGTGCCTGCTGAAAATGAATGGGGGAGCAGGATCTGTTTAGAGTGAGTGCTCCCATCTCATGTTCAGCCTGTACATGAAATAAATAAACAACCAAACAAACAAACAAACAAACCTGTATATAAACCCTGCATCACAGTAAAGACTCTAGTGATCCAGGGACCCCTGAAAACTCTCACTGCTCCAAGGCTGGGGTGCATGTAATAGTATTTTCTGGCTGTATGTTCTGCTTCCACCTTCTCTTGTGGGCTGAGCAGGCACATGATCTGGTGGCTTTTCTGCCGGCAAAGCAGTGGCATCTCTCTCTCCTCCCCCCTCCCCCCCTCCAGCAAATTTGATGTATGGGATTGCTCCATTAGAAACAAATGTTCCTGATTTCTTGTTGGAAGCCCAAGGGAACATTGCAGAACAACCTAAATATAAAAATGGCTGAGTCCTCAGTGTCCACACAATGCAGCAAATACATGCAGGTGTGTTCTCTCTTCCAATAAAAGGCACTCTTCCCAGGAGACATAGATTGTGACTGTTGATGCAGCCCAGCAAAATGTGTCACATTTTAGTCTGGGTTATCTTTAGTTTTCCAACAGCTTTTATATATAGACTGCAATGGATCATGCCTACCAACAGGGGCATATGTCCTCTGCATGTATAGATATGGATATAGATAGAGATATATTCTCTGTCTCTTTTTTGCATAAGTTATATCACCAAATACATTATCACCATCATCTATAATACATTATCAGGTTAAAAGTGTGCACCTTTACTGCTTTTGCACAAATGGGTTATTTTAAAAATTGAAATTGTATAGCAGGTAATAGAAGTGACTGAGAGAAGAAGTTGAGAAAGGTATATACCAGGCATGGGGAACCTTCTATTGAACTACAGTTCCCATCATTCCTGGCCATATGCCACGCTTATTAGGGCTGACTTGCAGTACAGCAGAATCTGGAGGAACAGATGGTCCCCATACTTGGTGAGTACAATATTACATGGTAAGTCAGTCGGAAACAGGAGCTGCAGTCCATCTGATTATTATAACTTGACTCACTGATCTTTAGAATACTGGTCAGCCTTAGATTTCACATTCTAAACCTTCCACTGACATTGGCTGGAAGTACTCAGTATTTTTTCTATAATTATGATAAGCCATGTAAAAAAATTAAAAAGGGAATTCTCTTGCAGATTTGAAGCACACAGTTAGAGACTTTCCTGGTGCATTTGAGCAAATACATAACTTTGCAGTTTAAATGTTTGTAGACAAACCATGAAATCCCAGACACTTATTTATATGATGGCTGGGTGAGGCATGTGGGACTGACAGGCAACCACAGTAATAAACTAGAATTTACACTTGTTTGATAAACCCACAAACTCTGAAATCCATATAGGCCCAACCTATAGAACCAGAAAACCGTTCTCGGTTTCCAGCTTTGTACACTAGATACACTTGAATGTGGTCCCACAAATCTTTACAATATCCGACTTCTGGAACCTTTTGCGAGATCAGGATTAGTGCATACAATATTTTTTCCCTGCATGGAAAAACCCTGGCTGGATACCCACATCCTGAAATAGGAGTGTCATATGGCATCAGAAGCCATACACACAAAAACATTGTTAGCACAATGGAGGTAAAGATGTGCTTAAGACCATACATCCCCCATGGGCACTATGCCATGTAAGTGAGGCTGAAATGTCTAAGAAATTTTGGAGTCATCATATGACTTTTCCCCCCAGGCTCCACCATCCAAACCATTTGAGAGTTTCAACCCTACCCGAATAATATTCAGCAAAATCCACTCCTCCTACATTCCAATTAACCTACCTGTGAATGAGGTGGAAAATTTCATGCACAGCTGAGGGCTCAGTTTTAAGAAGGTTGGCGGGTGGAAGGTTGGCGGTTTGAATCCCCGCAACGGGGTGAGCTCCTGTTGCTTGGTCCCTGCTCCTGCCAACCTAGCAGTTCAAAAGCATGTCAAGTGCAAGTAGATAAATAGGTACTGCTCCGGCGGGAAGGTAAACAGTGTTTCCGTGCGCTGCTCTGGTTCTCCTGAAGCGGCTTTGTAATGCTGGCCACATGAGCCGGAAGCTGTCTGCGGACAAATGCCAGCTCTCTCAGCCTATAGAGCAAGATGAGAGCCACAACCCCTTTTATCAGTACAGTGGTACCTCTGGTTAAGTACTTAATTCGTTCCGGAGGTCTGTTCTTAACCTGAAACTGTTCTTAATCTGAAGCACCACTTTAGCTAATGGGGCCTCTCGCTGCTGCCATGCGATTTCTGTTCTTATCCTGAAGCAAAGTTCTTAACCCAAGGTACTATTTCTGGGTTAGCGGAGTCTGTAGCCTGAAGCATATGTAACCTGAAGCGTATATAACCCGAGGTACCACTGTACTGTTAATACTGTGTATCAATACTGTTGGAGGGAGTGCTGGGCTTCACCCCTAACTCCTTTCAGACCTCTGCCCTTTCATGTATTAGTGAGAATTAACGATATGGTTTCATTCAGTATGAAATGAGTCAAAGTTTCACTGGAGACAATTACCCAATAAATTTTCATTTTCGAATTGTCAGAGAATGCTGCCATCCCAACCACAAATGTATTTTGTGAAATGTTACCCCCCCCCCCAAAAAAAAACCTGCTGTGAAGGTGGAGAATTTTGGGGTACCATTTTGGGGTACCTTTCCCATCCATTTGGACATGCATGCAGCAATGTACCAGTAAATATCTTCATTTGCTATAGGACTCTGTTTTTTTTTTTTGTTATTACCTGTATAGCTCATCTCAGGGAAAGCCAGCATGTTGCCCTCCAGACAGTTGCTGGACTACAATTTCCATAAGCCCTGACCACCAGCCACACAGTATTTTGAGGGCACCACACATTGTCTTCCCCAGACCTCTGTTTTCTTCAGTGCTTTTGACTGTCACATTCTATGTTCCAGAATGGCAGGCCATGACATCCATTTATTTACGTTAGGAGTTTGGGTGTTGCAATCAGGTTGCTTTACTGCTGAGTTTATCTTACTCAAAGAGCAGGAGAAGGGAAGTATGATAAAATCATATGCTGGCTTCAAACAGTCTAGTGATGTAGGGATAAGAACTTCAGAAATTTACTGGGATGCACTTTAGGAAGCTGTTCTGTATAAACCAGGGAAAGCCAACATGGCTACCCTCCAACTCAGCTCCAGCCAGCATGACCCATGGTCACGGAAGATGGGAACTGCTCTCCAGCCTCATCTGGAGAGTGCACATTGACTGCCCCGGGCGTAAATATTGCATTTGCCCCCTTTTGAGGGATTTCTAAAGCAACACCAAAGGTATCTACCAAATTATAAAGAGATGTAACACTGTCAAAAGTAGAAGGTGTGTTTACCTTGCCTGAATATTTTTTTAAAAAGAAAAAACGTGCAGCATTTTGCTGTTTTTTAAGTCTCCATTTCCAAATGCCTCTAAATAGAAAAGCTTCTGGAATTACAGTTGACACTGTGTTGGCATAATAGCTCTCACTTGTGCTTTCCTGGGCACCTTTGTTTCGATGGGGTTGAAAAAGTCAGAGCTGATGGCAGAAGCAGCTCAGGGATGGAGGGATTGAAAGGGCTTAAATCAATATGTACCAGCAGTCTTCATTAATCGTGGATCCCAGACAATTATACTCATGCCAGCAGCTAGAAGGCAAATCCATCAACCAGGATACTTTACTGGGAACCTTGTCTGTTGCCATACTTTGGGCATTTAGAGAAAGAGACTGCTTTGGACTTCCCTTACCTCTTTAGTAGCAGCCTTAGCTCTGCACCAGATCATTGGTTTTCATCGTGGTGCATACTGACTGACAGAGGCTGTCCAGCATTTCAGACAAAGCCTAAGACCTTCTGCATGCAGAGCAGATGCTTTGCCATTGAGCTGCAGCACTTCCTCACCTCAACCTGGGTCCCACTGGCCAGCTTTTTCACCCTATCTCTGACACTTTTAACTAGCTGGCATATCATATTGCTGCAATCCTAATCATGCCCACTCATTTACTCAATGGGACTTACGGTGCCCAAACGTAATTCAGGGTCCTAATTTCAGATTAAAACTTGCCCGCTTTTTGCAAATGATTCTTGCCTGCCTGACACAAACTGGAAACAAGGTGAGAACATTCTAGGACAAAAACTGTCTCACAACTATATTAATAGCTGATCTGCTCACCGGTTGTTATGTAGGTGAAAATGCTTCTCACCCTTTGAGCATCGAAACCAAAATTTACCCTCAACCAACTAGACCACTAGAACTGGACAGATGAGGATCTTCAAAATAAAAGCAGAAGATGGGTTTAGGTTAAGCATTAAATGAGGTTAGGTGGGGCAAAATATGGGAGTCTGTACCACTGAAGTCAACTCTGCAGACGTGAGGCCAAATACATCCTTCCAGGCATCTCCAGCTGCTCCTCAAGGCTCTCCACAACCACATCCGTCAACAGCCCACAGCGTGTTTTCACTTGGCTAGAATGTGTTCTTGAACTCTGATGATGCTTCTTGCTTTCCTGGATGGAATGCAAAGAGGGGTGTGTGAATGTGTGTAGTACCATTTTGAAAAAGTGCTTTTATTTCTTGAAATACAGTGGTACCTCAGGCTAAGCACTTAATTCGTTCCAGAGGTCTGTACTTAACCTGAAACTGTTCTTAACCTGAAGCACCACTTTAGCTAATGGGGCCTCCTTCTGCTGCCGCGCTGCTGGAGCACGATTTCTGTTCTCATCCTGAAGCAAAGTTCTTAACCTGAAGCACTATTTCTGGGTTAGTGGAGTCTGTAACCTGAAGCGTCTGTAACTTGAAGCGTATGTAACCCGAGGTACCACTGTAAACACAAATTACTCTTCCCAGTACTGGTACATGGGCATCAGAAGGTTGTTCAGAAGGGAAAGTGGCCCTCAAGGAAAGTGGCTGAAAACAGTTCCTGGCCCTCCCTGTGCTACTGGTTACAGACGTGCAGAGTTGCCCCCAAATTGGGGGGGGGCATCATACGTGCATGACATCACATGTATGTTACCCCCCCCCCCAACCCAGTCAGGCTGGCTCGATCCGCCACCCCCACACCTCCCACCAGCTGCCTTACCTTTGTGAAAGGGACACGCTAGGTAACTTTTAACAGGTCTCTAGACCTTTTCCAATTCCAGTTAACATGGGGTGAAAATAAAAATAAATTGATGTTAACAATGCTGATTTGCAAAATGGGAGAAGCAAGTTGATAGGATAGTTACAAACAGATATGTGAGGAAAGAATACAATAAAAAATAAACTGAACACATAGCAGTATGTTTCTAACATAGAAATAAATAATTATAGTGAAGTTTACCCTTAACTCCTAAAACAGCATTTGTCCTACATGCTACTTCCTACACCTTTATGAAGACAAAAGCCTAGAGAAACCTGAAGTATGGGAAGGAAGAGTCCACCCAGGCATGCTCGTATCAGTGGGGACGCAGGTGGCGCTGTGGGTTAAACCACAAAGACTAGGACTTGCCGATCAGAAGGTCGGTGGTTCGAATCCCAGTGACGGGGTGAGCTCCCATTGCTCGGTCCCAGCTCCTGCCAACCTAGCAGTTCGAAAGCACGTCAATGTGCAAGTAGATAAATAGGTACCGCTCCGGCGAGAAGGTAAACGGCATTTCTATGCGCTGCTCTGGTTCGCCAGAAGCAGCTTAGTCATGCTGGCCACATGACCTGGAAGCTGTACGCCGGCTCCCTCGGCCAATAAAGCGAGATGAGCGCCGCCAGTGGCATAGCGTGGGGGGTGCAGGGGGGGCCGGTCGCACCGGGCGCAACATCTGGGGTTAGGGCAAATCCACGGGTTAGGGGGTGCAAATGCACGGGTTAGGGGGCGCAAATTACTTGCCTTGCCCCGGGTGCTGACAACCCACGCTACGCCACTGAGCGCCGCAACCCCAGAGTTGTCCGCAACTGGACCTAACGGTCAGGGGTCCCTTTACCTATCAGTGGTGCAGTAGCATACCCTCCAACATTTCTCTGATGAAAATAGGGATGTCCCATTCCACAATGATAATTTTATTATTTATACCCCACACATCTTACTGGGCTGCCCCAGCCACTCTGGGAAGCTTCCAACATATATAAAAACATAATAAAACATTAAACATTTTTAAAAGAAAACTTCTCTATACAAGATTGCCTTCAGACGGCTTGGGGGGTCAGATAACTTCACACCATTCAACATTTCTCCAATGAAAATAGGGACATCCTAAGGAAAAGTGGCACATTCTGTGATCAAATCAGAAATTGGGGCAGCTTCTCTAAATCATGGATGTCCCTGGAAAATAGGGACACTTGGAGGGTCTGCAGTAGTAACATCTGAAATGCAGGACTTCATGATGACAGAGGCCCCCAACATATGCCCCTAAGCAGTGTCCCTGCTTTTGGGGGTTCAATGCAGGATCCAGTTAACAGACACTAACAAGGAGGGTTCTCTTCATGAGCCTGTTCATGTGGTCTGTTTACCACCCCAGTTTGCCATGCAGAATAGAACTATTACTATTTGAAATGGCATTCTTATGCATCTACATATTTTTAAAGCTTGGAGTCGGTATTTAACAAATGCATGGTAGGGATTGTGTGGCCAGTGAAATGGAGAATATTTTACTGATGCTCAAAGTAGGAATGGATTCACCTGTTAATTTCAGTTTCTCATTTTTCCAGTCTAATATATGAATCTTTATAAACATTGTTGGCTGGAGAACTGCATCACAAGATTTGGAGAAGAATTTTGAAAGCTAGTCATGAATATTCACTAGCAGAGTCTGATCCAAACCTGGAAACATTATGGTTGAATAGAATTTTATTGCAACTGCTGTCAATATTTTACATCATAAAATATGCGTTCAGCTTTGGGGCACATTTCATGTTGTTTGCCATGTGTGTCAAAATAGTTGGTTCCTGCCCTGCAAAGGGATTAATACTGGACTGGAACTAGCAGTTATGAATATGTGACACACTTCTCAACAATGCTGTAGCTTAGATATGAAACTGGAGAAGAATAGCAATAACAGTTCCTTTTTGTGGAAGATAAAACATCCAGGCTTGCAGGGATTCTGCTATATATATATTTTTAGAAAGGTGACATGGTTATTGCATTAGGAAAATAATGTGATAAGACATCATGAATACCTCAACTTTATAGCTGTTGCAAAGGTATTAATGTAATATCAGAAACTTACGTTCACGAGCAGAAATGTTTTACTACAATGAGCTTCCAGCAATAGAAGTAGCAGGTTTTGATAAAGGGTGATATTTTGGCAAAGAGGTGTATGCACTATGTTGAGGGACTAAGAGCTGTCAATTAAAGAGGATGAGGGCCCAGAAACTGTCAGCTAAAGATAATATTCAATCGAGATCTATTTCCCAGTAACTTAAGCCTATTAGATCTTATTCCTCCCTCTGAGACAGCAGAGAACAAGTATTTGTCTTCTTCTACATGATAGCCCTTCAAATGTTTGAAAAGGCTACCATGCCCCCTCTTGCCTTTGCTTCTCCAGGCTAAACATGCTTAATTCACTCGTTCTATATCCCAGACTGCCTTTTCCCCTTCCTTGGAATCTCTTCCAATTTGTCTACATCCTTCTTAAAATATGGTGCCCAGGACAGAACTGGACACCATAGTCCAAATGGAGTCTAACTAGAGGAACTATTATGTCTTGTGACTTGGAAGCTATGGTTTGATTAATGGAACCTAAATTTGCATTCACCTCTTTTGCAGCTGCATCACACTGCTGACTCCCATTAATGTTTTGATCAACACCAATCCTGATATCCTTTTAATGTTTACTACTTTCATACTAAATATCCCTATCTGATGTCTGTGCATTTTTTAATTTACCCAAACAAATAACTTTGCATTTATGTTTTTTGAATCTTATTTTGATGGGATATTTAGTATACCAAATTTCTGTTCTACCAAGGACATTTTGAATATTATTCCTGTCTTCCGTTAGCATTCCCTCCCAATTTTATTTTTTTGTCATCTGCAATTTTGATACAGAGTCCCATCACTTCTTCATCTAATCCGATTGGGCAAAGCTTTGTCACTCCAGATGTTGCTGAACTACATTGGCTATTTACAATGGCCATTGCTGCCATAGCTGATGGCCAAATATCTGCAGAGCCAGAGGTTCCTGTCAACAGAACTAGATAATTGATAAAACTGTTGATGTGCACCATGCCCAGAACAGAGACCTGCGACACCCCAAACAAAGCCTCTCTACAGTTTGATGGGAAGCAGTTAGTGAGTTTTCTTTGAGAATGGTTTCTCAGACACACCACTAGAAATCCAATTAAAACAAACATTTTGGCAGGATTTATTCTTTACAAACCCATGCTGGTTTCTACTAATTACTGCATTGTTATAAAAATGCTTACAAAGTGACTCCTTTATAATGATCAGTTTCAGTGTGTTCCCTGGTACCAAAGTCAGACAGACCAGTCTCTAAATTCCTGAGTCTTCCTTCTCTTCCCATGGAGAGCTTTAACTGGATATGTGTTTTATTTTAAAGTATATTTTATTAACTTTTCCATTAATGCAATGGTCCAGAACTGGAGGTTCCAGGGCTGGCTCACCCATGAGGCAAGGTTAGGGGACTGCCTCAAGTGGCAGGATCCACTGAGAGACCAGATCCCACTGTCAATCTTTCTTCTCCCTTGTTCCTGATGTTCCTGATGTAGATCTTCTCTTTTGATTTACAATGTGATGGTACATGTGTATTATTATTATTATTATTAAATTATAATGTAATGTATTGTTTGTTTGCTACATAAAGTCTCTAGAAAACATAAAATCGGAAAAAGTAACAATATGTTACAATAAAAACTACACAATAGGACAGACCCAGTATAACAGCAGTCCCCTGAAATAAAAATAATTTTAAAATGGTGGCAAACCATATCATTCAGCTATACTCTAAAACCCAAAGAATGTGGAACCCAAAGGATATTTCACTTTTTCACTTTAAATATTTATATACCACCCAATAACAAAGGTTTTTGCGCTGTTTGCTAATAGCAATTGAAACCACAAAACGCAATATAAGTGAAAACATTAATGGAGCAGAACTAGAGGAATTCACAGATGCCTCATTTTGGGAGTGGGCAGCTAAAAACATGAAGAACTGTTCCCACAATGCACAGACAAAACGAGTTGGTTGTAGCTATTTTGGAACAAGACAAAACAAGAAGGTATGTTGGTGATTTGGCTGTGCTAAGCTGCATTGAATAAATAGCGCCCTTATGTTATTCTGCAGCAGATATGATAGAACATAATCCAGCCGAAGTTTGTATTTAAGTATTTAAGTCCAACTGAACACAGTAGGAGAGATCCATACACACATTTAACAGTGCAATGCAAATGGTATACTCTCAGAAGTCCCATTTTGTTACCATATTTTTCGCTCTATAACATGCACCCGACCATAACACGCACGTAGTTTTTAGAGGAGGAAAATCCGTAGGCATGCCACCCGTAGGCATTCCCTCCATAACACGCACAGACATTTCCCCTTACTTTTTAGGAGGAAAAAAGTGAGTGTTATGGTGCAAAAAATACAGTAATCGGTAACAGTAGCAGGTAAGTGTATTTTAGAATTTCAGCCTTCCCCCCCCCCATAAAAGTCAATGATGCTTAAATGTGCTTAACACTGCAAATGATTTTAAATAAGAAATATTAACAATGTAAATAAGAAAAAGAAATGGACAAGTGAATAAAATGCAAAATTTAAATACTTGATAGTGGCATTTTTACCAGCAGATGTCATCTTACTATATCAATATAAGATGTTTTAATTGTTTCATTGTATATGTATTGTTAGCCGCCCTGAGCCCAGCTTCGGCTGGGGAGGGCGGGATATAAATAAAATTTATTATTATTATTATTTTATATATATATATATATATATATATATATATATATATATATACACACACACACATACATACACACACACACACATACATTTATATCTGTAGGAGGAAACAGAATATTCTAAATGTTATTCTAATGTTTGTGAGGGGCACCATGACACCCTCAGACACACTCCAAGACCACCTGCAGCACCCAATTTTTATTTTTAAAATGAGATTTCTATTTTGTCATTTGACTGGGTTTATTTATTTATTTTTACCAGACATCTTTATTGAAAGTTAAAAAATATATAATTATATGTGCACTAAACATGGTGAGATGTAAATAAAAGAAATAAAAAGAAGTAGAGAAACAGCACCCATGTAGAAAGGAAAGTAAAGGGGGAAGGAGGAAAAAAACCCCCAAAATTGTATATTTTACAAAGTTATTATAGTACTTCACCAGATCTTAACCTATTACAGTATTTGTAAGAATGGATTCCAAATATCATTGAATTTCTCCATGGCAAGTCTGCATTTAATGCAAGGTTTTGAGTTTGTATAAGTCTTCAATCCAATCGTAGAAGGGAGCTGCATTTTCATTTTTCCAGTCATTTTGCTGTGGTAAGGGTGCAGAGAGTCCACTCATATTGTCCTTTTGTAAGGTTCCATGTGCTGGAAAAGGATATTTTGCACTGTAAATGTAAGGTTATTCCGTACAGTTCTTTTGATAGTTTCAATTACCTTCTGACAAAAATCTTTCAATATAGGACAATAAAAAAGCATGTTTTAGAGAAGCATTATCCCTATTGCATCTCCAACAGTTAGATACTTTAGATAGCCCTTTTTAAAATAAACATAATGGGGTCCAGTGGACATCACCAGATGGGCAGCATCAAAATCAGATTGATTATATTCTCTGCAGCCAAAAGCAAGACCTGGAGCTGGCTGTGGCTCAGATCATCAACTTCTTATAGCAAAATTCAAGCTTAAACTGAAGAAAGTAGGAAAAACCACTGGGCTAGTAAGATACAATCTAAATCAAATCCCTTATGAATACACAGTGGAAGTGAGGAACAGGTTTAAAGATTTAGATTTGGTGGACAGAGTGCCTGAAGAACTATGGATGGAGGCTTGTAACATTATACAGGAGGCAGCAAGAAAACCACCCCAATGAAAAGGAAATGCAAGAAAGCAAAGTGACTACCCAACGAGGCCTTACAAATAGCGGGAGAGAGAAGGCAAGCAAAATGCCAGGGAGATAGTGAAAGATACAGAAAATTGAATGCAGATTTCCAAAAAATAGCAAGGAGAGACAAGAGGGCCTTCTTAAATGAGCAATGCAAATAAAGAGGAAAACAACAAAATGGGAAAAACCAGAGCTCTGTTCAAGAAAATTGGAGATATGAAAGGAACATTTTGTACAAAGATTACCATAATAAAAGACAAAAGTGGAAAGGACCTAACAGAAGCAGAAGACATCAAGAAGAGGTGGCAAGAATACACAGAGGAATTATACCAGAAAGTTATGGATGTCTCGTACATCCCAGGCAGTGTGGTTGCTGACCTTGAGCCAGACATCCTGGAGAGTGAAGTCAAATGGGCCATAGAAAGCACTGCTAATAACAAGGCCAGGGGAAGTGATGATATTCCAGATGAACTATTAAAATTTTTAAAAGATGATGCTGTTAAGGTGCTACACTCAATATGCGGGCAAGTTTGGAAAACTCAGCAGTGGCCATAGGATTGGAGAAGATCAGTCTACATCCCAATTCCAAAGAAGGGCAGTGCCAAAGAACGCTCCAACTACCGCACAATTGCACTCGTTTCACACGCTAGCAAGCTTTGCTTAAGATTCTACAAGGCAGGCTTAAGCAGTATGTGGACTGAGAACTCCCAGAAGTGCAAGCTAGATTTTGAAGCGACAGAGGAACCAGAGACCAAATTGCAAACATGTGCCGGATTATGGAGAAAGCTAGAGAGTTCCAGAAAAACATCTACTTCTGCTTCATTGACTATGCAAAAGCATTTGACTGTGTCGACCACAGCAAACTATGGCAAGTTCTTAAAGAAATGGGAGTGCCTGATCACCTCATCTGTCTCCTGAGAAATCTCTATGTGGGACAAGAAGCTACAGTTAGAACTGGATATGGAACAACTGATTGGTTCAAAATTGCGATAGGAGTACGACAAGGCTGTATATTGTCTCCCTGCTTATTTAACTTATATGCAGAATTCATCATGTGAAAGGCTGGACTGGATGAATCCCAAAGATTGCCGGAAGAAATATCAACAACCTTAGATATGCAGATGACACAATCTTGATGGAGGCTGGAATTAAAGAACCTTTTAATGAGGGTGAAAGAAGAGAGTGCAAAATATGGTCTGAAGCTCAACATCAAAAAAATTAAGATCATGGCCACTGGTCCCATCACCTCCTGGCAAATAGAAGGGGAATAAATGGAAGCAGTGAGAGATTTTAGTTTCTTGGGTTCCATGATCACTGCAGATGGTGACAGTAGTGACGAAATTAAAAGACGCCTGCTTCTTGAGAGAAAAGCAGTGACAAACATAGACAGCATCTTAAAAAGCAGAGACATCACCTTGCCGACAAAGGTCCGTATAGTTAAAGCTGTGGTTTTCCCAGTAGTGATGTATGGAAGTGAGAACTGGACCATAAGGAAGGCTGATCGCCAAAGAATTGATGCTTTTGAATTCTGGTGCTGGAGGAGACTCTTGAGAGTCCCATGGACTGCAAGAAGATCAAACCTATCCATTCCGAAGGAAATCAGAAGGGGGCGACAGAGGACAAGATGGTTGGACAGTGTTCTTGAAGCTACCACCATGAGTTTCACCAAACAGCGGGAGGCAGTGGAAGACAGGAGTGCCTGGCATGCTCTGGTCCATGGGGTCACAAAGAGTCGGACACCACTAAATGACTAAATAACAACAAATGGGGTCCAGTATATTCTAAATATTTTTTGTTGTTGTATGAGCCTCAATCTAAGGTCCAGAGACACCCATGTTATAGCACTTTAAACAGTTTCTCACTCTATGGTCAAAATTGAGATCTCTAATTCTTTATTCCATTCTTCCCTCAGTTTATCAAATTGGTTTGCTAGTAACAAAGATTTATATATGTTAATGGTCAGTTTTTTTGTTGCGTAAGAATTTATCAGCTGCTTCAATATCTCTGGGGTCTCCGAGACTGTAAAAGCTGTTGGTCTGTAGATGGTGGTTAGCAAGTGTTTTATCTGGAGATACTGCCATTGAGCATTTGTAGGTAATCTGTATTTGTCTCTTAAGACGGAATAAGTATAAAATTCATCCTCTTTGTTTATCAGCTGGTCTAATGTTAAGACACCCAAATTCATTGAATTTATTTATATGTTGCTTTTCCACAATAAGCTGTGCCCTAAGCAGCTTACAGCAAACATTCAAAACATTGAAATACAAAGCATTAGAAATGCAAACATATAAAATACAGAACATGTAAGTAAATTTAAAAATGACAAAAGCCAACAATTTGGCAAACACAGAATAAATTCAGTATTACCCCCCACCCCCAACTAATCTAGGTTTTCGTAGATAAATACAAACTAAAACAAGAGTTAACCAACAACAGAATTTCTGGTATGGGTCTCCAAGGAGCCTGGTTTTAATACAGTTCAGAACGGAGGAGTAGATTACATACAACTGGCTCCTTACTCCAGAGAAGGCTGATAGGAGCAAAAAGCATATATTAGTTGCAAGTACCAACTGCTTGTACTTATTGCAATTGGGAGGTATTGCCTTTTGGTGGGGCTGTTTTGGTCTCTGTTTCCTTTGTCTAGGCGTGTAAGCATTTTGCCTGTTTTGGATGGGGGGTGGGTGGGATCTGAGCACTGATTAGTTTTCTTCTCTGATATGGCTATTTTGTGGTGCTGATGACTTTAAAATTAAAAATTAAAAATGCTTTTCAAGTGTGTCCCTGGACTCCTAATGGTTCGTGGCTCCTATACCATTGTCATGCTTGATTTCTTAAAATATCTTGCACTTAAGCTTAGTAATTTTACCGTGGTGGGTGAATTAAACTGTTAAAGCAACACACAGTAAATAGATGGTAACAGAACAAGCATTGCAGCAATTTACAATAAATAAAACATAGCAGTGCTATTTCTAGATCACAATTCCCTGTAATTGTGGAAGTGTCTCCCCTAAGCAAAGCTCTTTATGTTTTAGGGAATTATTATCATGTGCTCAGCTCAGGCCATCTAGAATGTTGAGTACTGATTATGGACTATTACAGCTCTTTGAAATTTTATTAAAATAATAAGCTCATTGCCAGCTAAAGGTATGTAATTATATACTTGAAAATAACTATCATTTAGGCTCTGCAGTAAAAAGCACCATGTAGCCTCTATAAATTCCCACTTGTGCTGTTCAAAAATGACCCCCTTCTCAATTATTGATAAACTCATGCAGACTAGGAGTTAACTTTGGATTGTAGGGCTGTATCTAGTGGAGAAGCGTTTATTCAATTGAAGGCACCATTATAGTCAGTATCTGCTAAATAATGTAGACATGCTGACCCTTCGACCTTTGAGTTTTCCCTTTTAAAGAGAGGGATTGATTTATGCAGTTTGTAACTGGTGAGTGTAGCGTTTAGGAAGAAAGCATGAATTTGGCTAGTTTATTCAAATCAATATCTCAAATCCAGCTTTTCTATTTATTTATTTATTTATTTTGCTTTTTTGGTACCCAGACCCACACATACCCCTTGCCTGTCCTCACCTGCCACACCTCTTGTCCCTAGTTTTTCACCAGCCATACATTGATTCCTTTCTTCAATTATATGCTTCTTTCACTCACTGTTCCCTCAGGTCCGAACTTACCAGCTCTGTAGTTGCTCCACTAACATGGTTACACCCCACCCCCAAATACAATTAAATCACAGGGACTGTAGCTTACCCATCACAGAGCTACAATTCCCAGCATGTTTAACAAACTATAGTTTCCAGGATTATTTCATGGGAAGACATGTGCTTTAAATCTGTGGTGTGTTTGCAGCCTAAGACTAGACTGGGTTTGCCCAACAGGATGCCCAGGGTCAATCAGAAGGGGGGGGGGTTAGGAGGGCCATTTAAGCTCAAATGCATGGGTGTAGCCGGGGGGGGGACAGCTGCCCCTCTAAATTAAATAAAACAATAGAAATTCTTAACTAACTAACTGACCAATCACATCAGTTCCGCTCCCCTAACAAAAGTCCTGCCCCCCCCCAACAAAAATCCTGGTTACGCCCATGCAAAGGGTATCTCAAATTTAACACACTGTTTTTAAGCACATGGCATCAAATTGTGAAACACTCTTAACAGCTTGGAGCTACAGATTCAAGCGAGCAAGAAATATGATTTGGTAAAAGACAGTATGTTTTTTGGTAACAGATGCATGTTTTGCCATTCGCTCAATGTTAAAAGTGAATGGCATCAAAAAATTTCCTCAGTAATTAGTGCATTTGCGCATAAAAAGGCTAGAAAAGCATTTGTTAAATTAAGCATTTATTAAACCCCCCTGCTAAAAAACCACTTGACATCTCTGCTTATTTGCCTGATCTGGAGGCTGTGGACTTTGCTGATGTTGCTTAAAGGGGGGCCCAGGCATAAAAGAGTAAAGGATGAGGGAAAGCCTTCCTAAGTTTGTCTATTTTTCTTGTTATGCCTGTACTCTCCTAGGATAGGACCCACAAAGGGGAGCTACTCTTTTCTTATGTAACTTTATTATGCTATTGGACAAAAGGGTCTTTTGTGGCTGTATATTAACATATTGGAATAAATAATATATTTGGACCTATTGGTGTGGATATTGGGGGACTTGCTTGGATCTAGTGTTTGACTCATCTACCTGTGTGGGAGTACCCACGTGGTGCCACATTTCTTGGATACAGGGCAAATATTGGCCCACCTAGAAATCTCTAGTAAAAGATGACAGCCCTCCCATGACACCGAAACATAGGAATTGTGGCAGCATTTATTTGTCTCTGTGTGTGCAAAGTTTAGCAGTGCTTTTTTTCCTAGGAAAAAAGGTGTCAGGACTCACTGTCCAAAAATGGCCAGAGGAGGGACAGCCAAGTGGACAAACCGGAGAAGCACTCTGCACATGCTCATGGAAGGAGGCAGCAGGGCTGCTCCCCAAAGCAGGGCAGGCAGGAGGCAATGATGCTCTGGTTGGAGAGGGTTGGAGAGCCCTGCCCTCCCTCAGTGGGACTGTGGTACTGTGGAAGGAGGCAGGGAAGCCTTGGGCAAAAATGAGGTTCGTACCCCCTCAAAAAAAGCACTGAAGTTTAGTATTATTTCATTTTATAATGTATGTAAAACAGAGAGAACAATTAACAGCAGATAAAAATGAAAAGATGAAAAGCAAAACTATAAAATAGGCACATGAGTTTAAAAAACAAAGTCCAATTAAATACTATAAACGCTATCAGATTGTCAAAGATAGTTCCAGATTTGCCAGGCTTGTGATTGGGGTTGTTACATTAAATTATAAAAAATATTCAGCAACAGTAATTTTGGACTGCAGGCAGAAGTTTCTTTAGTAATATTTATCATTTCTCTCCAAATTCCAAAAATCTTGCACCAACCGACATTCCCACCATAAATGATAGTAAGTACTAAGTTCATATCACTCCTTCCCATGATTAGGAGATATAGAAGAAAACATTTTTGACATTTGCAAAGGAGTGTGATACCACCTGTGTAATATATTTAAGGGGTTTTCCCTAAGAAAACTGGAAAAAGATTTTAAGGGTTGCAATTCCCAAATCTGATTCCAATCCTTGAGAAGAGTTTGTGTGCCAGCATCTAGTCCCCATACCTTTTTTTAAGGGGTTCCATACATCCCTATGTTACGTTAAGCAATTTAGTGTACAATTTACAAACTATCGTATTTTTCGCCCTATAGGACACACTTTTCCCCCTCCAAAAATGAAGGGGAAATCTGTGTGCGTCCTATGGGGCGAATACAAGCTTTCGCTGAAGCTTGGAGAGCGAGAGGGGTTGGTGCGCACCGACCCCTCTCGCTCTCCAGGCTTCAGGAAGCTATCAGCAAGCCTGGGGAGCCCGCGGGAGTTCCCAGAGGGCTCCCTAGGTTGCGGATAGCAGCCTGCCGACCCGGCGCGTGAGGCGCCCTGAAGCAGAGCGCCCCGCGCGCCAGGCAGACATCCGCAGTGTGGAGAGCCCTGGGGAGTTCCCGCAGGGCTCCCCGCGCTGCGGATAGCAGCCTGCCGCCCGGCGCGCAGGGTGCCCTGAAGCAGGGTGCCCCGCGTGCTGGGCAGACATCGGCCAGCCCCACATGCTCGGGGGACAGCGGGGAGGCGCAGTGCCGTCATCCCGCTGTTCCCCGACCTGGTTTTTGGGGGGAAATAAAGGAAAAAAAAATTTCCTTTATTTCCCCCCCAAACAACTAGGTGCGTCCTATGGGACGGAGTGTCCTATGGGACGAAAAATACGGTAATCCTTTTCCTCTGCTAGCATTTGTACTTAATTAATTTTCAGAATGTGTTAAGGGTCTCAAGAGCTCATTTTTTTAAAACATATTATTTTATAATTAATCTATGACTTTTATTAAAATAAATGCAGTTTGTGTTAAGATTAGATAAAATTCATTCAATCAATCAATCTCCTTTATCGGCATAGAAAAAGTGCATCATATACATGGCTCAGAATACAACACAGTTAATGAAACATAGTAGGAAATACTTTAGGATAAAACTGTCCAAAAAGGATAAAAAGGAAAATGATTGTTTTAATCATGCATTTTCTGTTTTTTTAATTCTATTTTTATGCTGTGAACTGCCCCGAGATCTACGGATAAAGTGTGGTATACAAAATTAATAAAATATAAAAATGTAACTCATCATCTTCAGCTATTGCCCATGCTTGCTAGGATGGGAGGATTCCATTGCTGAATTAGCTAGGCAAATTACACTTCTTTTCCTCCTTCTGGTTTATGTTTTTATTTAGATTCTTTTTTTTTCTTTGATGAAAAGATATTGGATATCTGATATTAACCTTTGTATATTTTCTTTCTAACCTTAATAAACTTTATTGGGGAAAGCATAACAAAGGACATTGCTCTGTAACACAGTGCAAATAGGTGGACCCCCTTCCTCACCTGGCTAGTAGTAAGAAAGACAAAAGCCAAAGTGTGTGTGAGCTAGGCTGGAAGCAAGCAGAAGCCAGAGAATGTGAGCCATGCTTGATTGCTTCTGGAATCCAAAGCTGTGACTTTGGGAGAAGCAAGACCTTCCAGGGGGGTGGATACTGTGAGCCCCTCCATCATAGGCTCAGGTTATACATATGTGTAAGTAAACCATATATCTTAAAGACAACATAGTCTCTGCTGTCCCTCATTCCAAGGAAATCAAACCCATGGTAAGTGCCTGGAACTGCAACAATATTTTAGCATTTCAAACATCTCCCATGCTGAATAGCAGTGACTTCAGCACCTGCACTGAATGAAGAGTTCAAGATTTATACTCAGTAGGGGCAGCTCCAGGGGATGGCAGTTGCTGTATCTCACCTTCTCTCAATGCATATGTTACTTATTAAAATGCTTTGAGACCATAATGGTTTAGAAAATATAGACTTTTATATTTTATATTACAGAAGGAATATGTTTTGTTTATGGCTAGCTTGGCTTCCTTATTGCTTTTTAACTATGAAGTCCTGTGCTGCTTAGAAGCATGCATGCTCTTTCTCTTGACAGAAGGGACACAGCAAGCCCAGTCAGCTATTCTGGGAATCCGATCCTTATCCACAGGGTTTAGGATCCAGCAGATCACAAGTCTCAGCTCTTGCTCCCAAATGCCCTCTTTAGTTTTTGTTTTTTTTTTTACTGGTTAGTGCTGATGATAGCTTAGTGCTTGTTTGCGCAAAGCTAGGACCTCCACTGAAGAGAGCCTCTCCAACAATCAGCATTTAGGTGGATAGATTAGAATTGCAGCCTGAAAAAGACAACATTGAAATAAGATAATAGTAAAGGCACAAGCATTTAAACATGAGTAGAACACAACTATCAAAATTAATAGCACTTCAGTAACTTATGTGAGGGTTATGTTCCGAGGATCATGCCTAAAGTCAAAACCCATTGAGTTGTAGAGTCAAAATGCTGATGAAATTCTAATGAATATATTTTCTTTTAAAAAAACAAATAAATAGCAAATTCTGCAGCGAATTGCTGCAGAAATGTGGAGAGCTAACAAAACTGCAATCAATAGACCTGCCCGTCTACCCATATATGAAGTTAAGTTCCATTGAATTCCACAGGATTTACTCAGAGTAGATATGGCTTACGTTTGCTGCTGTAGACACAGTACCATGAGAAAATATTTCAAATTTTGCCTAGGATGGCAGTCTTAATCTTATTAGCTGCTTTGGGAACAGCATTTGGGGTTGAAGGTGTGGGATACAAATCTGAGAAATGCGATAGTGTGGTTACTTCTGAGTAGACACTGATAAAACTATCAGAGCTGGCCCATCCATGAGGCAAAGTGAGGCAACTGCCTCAGGAGGCAGGATCCACAGAGGCAACAGATCCTGGGGTAGATCTCTATTCCCCCTTGTTCCTGGTATAGATCTAAACTCACCCCTTCTTCCTTGGAAGAGAGCCATTCTGTGGTTCGCCTCAGGCGTCAAAATTTCTTAGCTCCGGCCCTGGAGGCTGTGCTGTTAATTAGCCATTATGAAGTGTAGAGAAGTTACCACAACTTGATGTCGCTGTCAACAGCAGCAGTGTTCCAGATCTGCTACTCTTGAGAGCACCAGTGCCTGTCTTTAAATCTGATTTATTTATTCACCAAAAAAACAGCTTTTAAAGCCATGGTTGGAAAGTGCCTCACAACTCTTGCAAACTATGTTACAGCAACTTTTGTCACATTTTAGATCGTTTTGAGATGTAATGGCAATTCCGAATTTTGTAGTTCATTTCAGTTATGTGTGTATAATGAAAAAGTGAGGTCTTTTTAGCAAGCAAAACCTAAGAGGCCGGTGTTTGCTGTTCTATGCTTGTGGTGACTTCAAATCTTGACCAGGGAAGCAGGAATCACTATTCTCTGCGTTTTGTCCCCTCAGGTGTTGTGTTTGTCTGAACGCTTGACACGCGGGCAGCGCCGCCTGCTACCTCAGCTCCCGCCCGCTCCCGTTTTCCAGGTCTTTCTCCCGTCAGACAGAATCCCGGTGAATATCTCTTCAATCCCAAACGCCGCCGTTCCCCGAACCGGCCAGCCCTCCCTCCGTCTCTTGGCCAAGCTGGTTCATCAAGAGAATCGCCACGGACGCTCCTCCTCTCCGTTATCTCCCATACACGGCCGCCCTCCACTCTCCCGCCTTCCAAGCGGGGGCTGTTCCTTAGATCAGGCTCTACCCCCCCGGGGGGGAGATTGAGAGGCGGGGGCACAGAGACTGTCCCGGCCAGCGCTGATCTCGAGCTCCGATTGGCCGCTGTCTACGCTGACGTCACGATCATGATGAGAATTAATGATCGGAGGCGCTGATTTCATTGTGTGACGCCGGGACCGACCCAGCCGAAACCGGCTGAATTCGGAGCCCTGGGCCCCCCCGGACCAGCCCCGCCTGCCCCACAGAGCACGGTGGGTTCGGCGGCAGGGGATCGGGCGCAGGGAGGGGGGGAGGGGCGCGATCGGCGCGCGGACCCTGAGGGGGGGCCGAGTGAGGAAGATCGTGGGGAGGGGGAGAAGGGCGGCGGTGTGAGGACTTGACGGGCGGCCTCTTCGATGGCCTGTGGGGGCTACGATCGAGGAAGACGCTGCCCCCTCCCCCGCGCTATCACTTCTTGGCTGAAGGCTTTGAGGTGAGGGGGGAGGAGCCGGGGAATCGAGATCGAGGGAGGGAAGGAAAGGAAGGGGGGGGACACAAAAAAACTCCCGAGCCTCGGCTTCAACCTGGAGCTCGCGGACCATAACTCGGGGGCGCATGCGCACCTGAGCATTCGGTTGATCTGCGGCAGGAGACGCCAGCGTGATCAGCCCCCTTGCGCGAACTTGGAGGCGCTTACGCGCTGCGCGCGAGTATAAAACGAGGCGCTTGTGCGCATGCCCTTGGGCGGAGAGCGAGGCGGGACTGAGAAGACGAAGTCGTGCCAGCGGTAGCCCAGAGTTTGGGAAAGCAGCGTCTTGGGCGGTGCTGTTTCTGCCACCAAAGGGCAGCACTGCTCAGCTTTTAGCACGCTGCTTGCTGTTGGGGTTTGCGGCGCACCTCGAGAATGTCTCGGATTTTGAAATCCAAAAGCGGGAGCGGGCGTCGCTCCACGAGAATATCTCGGATTTTAGACTCCATATCGCCCGACGTTTATATCAATCCCTACAGCCCCAATCCTCCAATATTTGAAAAAGTACGCATGCGTAGTGGCAGGTTTAGTTGCTAAAACTACGAGTTACAGAAGTTGCACAAGGAGTAGGCAGAGAAGCAAAGTTTGTGCAAGTTGTAGGGAAAAGGAATAGGCGTTTGTGCCTGCTTAGCTTGCCTGTGCGTCTGCCGTGTAAAAAGTCGAACCTGGTGGTGGTGTATAATTGGTGGTGGTGTGCCTCCTGTAACGCTAGTCTAACTTTTTTGTTGGTAAGAATGCGAGTTTTCATCTTCATTAATATGTATATGTGTTTTGAAAATTGCAACTTATTGGGGAGAGTGCAGGACAATAGTTGCATTTGGCAGGTGTTGGCAATGAAGAAAAGAAAATGGGGAGTTGCTAATGGTTTGTCTGTGAACACAGTCAAGTGTTCTTATGTCATGTGTGTCTTTGGCTTTTCCCGAAGTAAATGTTCATGAAGGCAAATGTAATGTACAGTGGTACCTTGGGTTAAGAACTGAATTTGTTCTGGAGGTCCGTTCTTAACCTGAAACTGTTCTTAACCTGAAGCACCACTTTAGCAAATGGGGCCTCTGTAACCTGAAGCGGCTGTAACCTGAAGTGGCTTTAACCCGAGGTACCACTGTATTTGCTTCATAATGTGGTATACAGTGGTACCTCTAGTTACATACGCTTCAGGTTACAGACTATGCTAACCCAGAAATAGTACCTCGGGTTAAGAACTTTGCTTTAGGTTGAGAACAGAAATTGTGCAGTGGCAGTGCAGCGGCAGTGGGAGACCCCATTAGCTAAAATGGTGCTTCAGGTTAAGAACAGTTTCAGGTTAAGAACGGACCTCCAGAACGAACTAAGTACATAACCAGAGGTACCGCTGTATAGTGATCTTTGTGGTGGTGAGGTGGTATTTTTGCAAAAAAGGTTTATCAGTTGTGATATTGAGACAGGTGCATCTTAGGGCTGATGAGATAAATGCCTAGGAATCTTCTTCATGCAGTGTCTAAGGGAGCATATTGTTGCTTGTCAGGAAAAAACAAAATGTGCATGGTGGTGTGGTATGTTACGAGTATCTACATTGCATTCACCATCTGTGTTGGCTTTTGGTCTTCAGTGGCATCAGCATAGCAGTAATAGAAAGCACCCAGCTTTTTTAATTATTTATTTATCGTATTTATAGCTTACCTCTTTTTTTCCAGGAGAAAAAGCAATTTGGTTCCAGAAATTCATTCAGATAGTGCATATAAAATATAACTGATAGAATTCTACAGGACGCGGCATTATTGTGTGACAACAGTCCAAATCCAGTGATCTCCAGATGGTGGAGATGTTAGATGTCTAGGCATTTTCATTTGGTTGCAAGGGGTCGAAAGCCAGGAGCAAAATGCCCCTGGCTAATTTTGAATACTGCTCACCACTCCTTTCATCCTCACAATAACCCTGCGAAGTAGGTTGGTTAGGATGACTGTCCCAAGGTCATCCAGTGAGCTTTATTACTGAGTGGGGATTTCAATCCTGGTCTCCCTAGTCCAACATTTAACCACCAGACTCTGTTTTTGTCCCATGGAAATTGCAAGTGGATATTCAATTTCCCAGTTAAACCAGAACTTCAGATATGGAAGGACTTCTGTATGGCCATACCTGGTGTTAAGGTGTGAAGGTTAAGAAAATCCCTCAGCACTGTTCATGCAAAGTCAGGTATTTTGTGTGAGCATGTGTTTGGTATTCCTATTCTCAGTGCTGGATAAGAAGTACCAGAGTTTGATCAAACACATATATCTGCTGTAACATCATACAGTCTTTGTTGTTGTTGTTTAGTCGTGTCTGACTCTTTGTGACCCCATGGACCAGAGCATGCCAGGCACTCCTGTCTTCCACTGCCTCCCACAGTTTGGTCAAACTCATGTTGGTAGCTTCGAGAACACCGTCCAACCACCTCATCCTCTGTCCTCCTTGTCTTTACCCATTTATAATGGCATTAAGTTTTGTGCACCAGATTTAATCTTGTCAGGTGCAGTAAGTAGTATCTGACATTCATATCCATATATCATTTCGATCATAGGTGACTAACCTCCAGACACTGAATTTCAACTCCCAATGTTTATTAGTAAAAATAGCTACATGTAGCAATTTCATTAAAAATGCAAATATGTTGCACAACAAATATATAAATTCTAGAAACCAAATCACAGATCACTAACCATAAGAGTTCCCCTCCCTTTCTATTTTATTGTCTACATAAGCCTAGTGATATAGAAAAAAAATCAGTAAACTGATGGTGTCTACTGCATTCCACAAGACTGGGCTGATGACACTGAAAGCTTGTGTTGACATCAGATGAGTCTTACCTACTTGCAGTGCAACCATAGACACTCTTGGCAGATGATTTCAGTAGTCAAGTTGCAATTAATATAAGAGCCACAAACCTGGTAGCAGGTGGCAAGCAGTGCAGATGTTTTCATTATGTAATCTACTGTCAGCTATCTACCACATTCTGTACCAGCTAGAGCTTTTGGACCAAACCCAAGGGTAGCCCCACATAGAACGCAATGCAGTAATCCAGCCTCTGGGTTAACCATGCCTCTGGCTTAGCCATTCTGACTGGTGCTGATGAGAACTGTTGAGTCCAATAACACCTTGAGGTCCATAGGTTAGTCACCCCTTGATTCTAAGCTGTGTGCATTTAAAGAAAATGATGGTCTCTAAAGAATCCTGGGGACTATAGTGTTTGAATGGTGCTAGGTGTTCTAGTTGTGAGTGGTAAACTACAGTTCCCAGGATTATTTGGTCATGCACTTTAAATGTGTGTTGCGTATTTAGGTGATGTAAGCAACCAGCTTTTCTGAAAAAGAAAAGCACACACTAATCTGAGGATCTGCAACATGCACATCTTTGCAAATGACAATGGTCCTTTTTCAGCAATAGTAGCCATACAAATAGCTATTGCTGATATCCTTCTTTGAGCCTCCGAATAATTTGTGGACTTGCATCCACTGATGAATTATATCTTGCATCCCATATTAGAGAGATAAGCCAACTAGCATTCTTCTGGGGTCTTTATCAGCAAGGTGGCATTTTTTTGTTATTGATTTTTCCCTGCATTACTTTGTTCTCTGGCTGTAGTTGGAAGTCTCTTTAATGAGTGTTCACTTCATATGCAGTTATTGACTTTTCATTCAAAAGTAGTACATTTCTCTATGGGGAAAAAATGGAGCCAACAAGTACTTCCAATGTCCAGGTTGATGGTACCAATGGATTGATAAAGGCTTCTAAAAAGGAACTTGCCATTCTTTTGGGCTTACAAGTATAGGTTTTGCTAACCCATTAATTGTTAGAAAATGTACACGTTACCATGGAGGTAGCTACGAAGATGGCAGCAACCACTGCTCAAAGTTACGTCTGCTGTAGGCCTAAATACCATTGAAACAAATGAGATTTACTCTGGTGCATATTTGATTAGACTTTGTTTGCTGGTCCCTCTGCCTTTTCCAAGTCAACTGTTTTGGAGCTATGTCTAACCTTGGTATGAAACGTGTAGCACAATTGCTTTTAACTCATTTCTATAGCCAACATTACTCTTGCTATCAGGTTAAATCTAAGCTGTTGTATATGTTGTTAAATCTAACACATAATGAAGTATTGTCTCAAGTTAGAATGCTGTGTCCATTTATTTGGAAATCAACCTTGTTGAAGGCCTTTAGTTCAGTGGTAGAGCACAGGATTCACCTGCAAAAGGTCCAAGGTTCAATCCCTGGCGACCTGCATTTAAAAGGACCAGGTTGGACAGGTGTGGAGAACATTTGGTCCTACACATGTTGCTGAACGACTCCACCCATCTGCCCAGTCACCAGAGATGATGGGAGTTGTTGTTCAGTAGCATCTGAAAGGACAGAGGTTCCCCAGACCTGAAGTAGGAGGTGGTAAGAAACATCTCTGCCCAAAACTTTGGAGAGTTGCTGCCAGACAGAGTACACAATGCTAGGGATGATAGAATCCTGCTTCCTATATTTCTGTTTAGGAAAGTGAGTAGACCTGTTAAGAACGCTTTAGTTTTAGATCTATGCTTACTGCGGGCTAGGAGCTGTTATAGTGTGTGTGAGGATACAGTTTACGGTTAAATATGTGGCAGTTTTTCCTCTTTGGTATTTAATTTTTATTTTTTATTTTTTTTGCATTTGAGCCACATATAAATGGTTTGTGAGAAATAATAGTTCACCTAGCAATCATTTTTTTAAAAATAATATTTATTAAGTTTTCCATTTTAATAATCCAATAAAAACACATTAAAACATTCCAAATTACAATACAATAAAAAAGCCAAATATCAATGCCAAATTATGTATCTTTGGGTGTCTTCCCATGCTCTGAATTTCACGAAATGCTGATCATCTAAATATCACATAGCATTTCTTAGTTAGTCAATAAACCATTCCGATGTTAATCCTTCATTTAATTTTCATTTATTTTTGCAACCACTGGTCTGTTCAACTTTTGCCTTCGTAATTCTGGATGAAATATTTTCCCTGTTGTTATCCACACTCCAGCAATTTCAGTTTCAGTTTCTGCTCACAGGAGCCATAATATTCCACATCCCAAACCCTGGGCAGAAATCTGAAATTCCCCTCTGTAATCTCGCTCCATCTCCCAACATGCTGGTACCTCTGCAGAAACACATTAACTCCAGTCCAGAATTCTTTCCATCTTCCACTGAGGGTATCTGCCAGAATCTTCACCCAGTCAGTATTACAGTGGAACCTCGGGTTGCGAAAGTGATCTGTGTGGGAGGCACATTCGCAACCCGCAGCACTGCGTCTGCGTACGCGTGGATCACGATTTGGCGCTTCTGCGCATGCACGAGCGCCGAAACCCGGAAGTAACCCGTTCTGGTACTTCCGGGTTCGGCGCGGTGCGCAACCCGAAATCATATAACCTGAAGCATCTGTAACCCGAGGTACCACTGTATATTTAAACCACAACGGCAGCAAAATGCTCTTTCAGGCCCGCTTGCGTATTTCAAACAGTTGCCCTTCGGGGGAGGTTTACCAGGTAAAACTACAAGTACAAATTGTATAGTCCCCCTGGGACTATACAATTAATCCATCAGTTAATTCAACAAGCGGGTTAGTCCTTTGTGATGTTATTCTTGCTCCTCATCGACGCTACTTTCGTTTTCTGCTCACAGGGATAATTTTAACTGTGTCACAGACCACCATTAGTCCTGGGCAGATATCTAGAATTCTCCTCTTTAGTCTCCTGCTAACGAGATGGTGCCTCCCCGCTAACTCAGTAACTCCAATCAGGAATTCCTTGCATCTTTCCCATAATGGTCATTGCCAGAATCATAGTCAAAATTTCACAAAGTTTATTTCGCATGTAGCTTAGCGCCCACTCATATATTTCAAACAGTTGTCCTTTAGTTACGACGAAAGTCTTTCTCCATATCAAATCCTTCTCAGTGGCTGGTTAAATTAGCAAATTATTTTATCTCTGCTAGTTCAGAGCATGCCTGTTAAATAAGCCTGAATTTTTATCTTCAGAAACTGGTGTCCTCTGCTCATGGCGCCAGCTTTGAGGAGATGCCAAGATGTGCAGTGCATTGCCCCCAGCGCCCCCTGCATTCCTTCAGGATGGGCAGCAGGTATCAGATGATCTGGGGGTGGCCTGCTCCCCCCAGCCCTGGTGGGGTGGCCTTTGGGAGGATAATTACTCCCATATTATCCTTGTCTGCACGAAAGGGCTGCACTGTTATGGGCACAGCCATTCACCATGGCAGCCAAACAGGAAGTCCAATAATTCACCTAGCAATCTTATTTCCTGACACATAGTAGCCTTCATATACTTTTCTATGTTTGAATAGATTAGCACTAGTAGAGCAGATGTGGTTGTTAAAGTAAATGTTCCATCCATGGAGCAGAAGGTTTGGGCAATATTTCGTTTTTAGCTAAATATTCTTATATATCAATATATCACAATGTCTGAAATGGGAATGGAACTATGTAGAGGTGAACGGAGCAATGTCCTGGCAACTGCTATTAATTAGGAGTCTAAAACTGGTAATTTTTTACTTACCTTTAACATACTGTTACTTTACAGTATAGATAATTTTTTAATTAGCATATTTTCTCTAAAATTAGAGGTGTAGAAGTACAGCAAGAAGCAGTTAGAAACTCAGGTATACATCTTTCATACAAGATACTCTTTCCATTTGAGTATCCATTTTAGACACTCTATACAGGGCCCAGAGCAGACTCTTCCTGCAGGAACTTCACATGACTTAATCTGCTTTTCTTGAGCTGGATGATATACATTAATTTCAACAACCTTAATATGCTCCATGCTTTTTCAGAGCCATTATTTTTACTGTTTGGTTAACTCATTCTTGCATTTATATGACCATAAAATGTGATCTGTATATCAGTTCTACTTGTGCTGTAAGTTGTTATACAGTGGTACCTCTGGTTGCGAATGGGATCCGTTCCGGAGGCCCGTTTGCAACATGAAAAGAGTGCAACCCGCAGTGGCGCTTCTGCGCACGCACGAGTTGCGATTCGCCACTTCTGCACATGCTCATGACGTCATTTTGCGCTTCTGTGCATGTGCGAGTGGCGAAACCTGGAAGTAACCTTTTCTGGTACTTCCAGGTTGCCGCGGGACGTAACCTGAAAGAAAGTAACATGAAGTGGACGTAACATGAGGTATGACTGTACAGGCTTTGTAATATATGCACCACTTTAGTAGAAACTTTGGGTTTAGCTTTTTCGATGTTTGCTTAAATTTGCACAAAAATAATAGTTTCTGGGGAACCTCTTGTAGTTTTTCCTGCACTTTGTTAGATTTATGTGGGATTCCCAAGCAGTCACCCATCCAGATACTGTGCAGAACCAGAACTGCTCGGCTTCAGAAATGGCAAGTTTTTAGTCACTTTCAGGTGTTGGAAAGGGAAATCAAGATACCTCCACAGTGCTACTTTATAACTAGGCAAGTCCATGTGACTGAAGAGAAGGCTGAAACATTTGAGAAAGGGTCCTTATGCTTCTGGTCCTGGGCTCTGAGGGCAACATTTTTTGCCCTTCCACATACATAGATGTGTATAGAAGGACTGTAGCTCAGTGATAAAGCACCTGCTCTTCATGCAAAATGTCCCAGGTTCAATCCTTGGCATCTCCAGGTAGATCTAGAAAAGCACCCTAGGGCCACTGCTGTCCAGAGTTGTTCCTGGTGTAGCATAATGTGGCTTTGTACATTCTCATATACTTACAAGTTCAGTGATAGCAAGCCAGCTATATCATATCAGATAAGCTGTGGCTCTTTAATTGAAGTATATTACAGAGATCCCTTGCTGCAGTGTCTGCAAGATGGAACAAATCTCCCCCCTGTTCCCAGTCTGTGCAATCAAGTATGCCCCAGATTGTAAGCAATTTCTTTTTTCCAATAGAACTCAGTGGAAGCTATTAAGAACCAAGACCGCCTCAGCTTCATAGCCTTGTTTGGTGTCCCACTTCTTGGACATTCTTGAATGTGGCTGAGAGACAGAATCCATTCCTGAATGCCTACAAACATGATTCTATCAACAACCCTCCTAGTTATTTTAAAAATGTGGCAGTTCTCTGATTCTTGTATGTATTAATATTTTTGTATGATTAAGAAAACTGATAGCAGATAAACCAGAATATAATAGAGCTCAGTCCACTGTAGTTTTCTATTTGCTTGGATAAGTGAGCACCTGCTTTAAAAAATAATAATAATCTGCAAGTCTTAAATTATTCCAATTTTCATAGTATCTTCTTTTATTTTTAGATGAATCTGCGTTCTGTATTTACTGCAGAACAACAAAGGATCTTGCAGCGTTATTATGAAAATGGAATGACAAATCAGAGTAAAAATTGCTTTCAGCTCATATTACAGTGTGCACAAGAAACTAAGCTGGACTTCAGTGTAGTCAGGGTAAGTACTCAGGTCTTCCATGCTAAAATTTGCATAACAGTTTATCAAATACACTTGTTTTGCTTCTTTATCTGCAGGGGACATGGAGCTGTTAAGAAACCAAAAAGCTCCTTTCCCCAATATAACTTGTGCTTTGTCCCCCCCCCCCCCATGACAGCTCGTTATAGTCTTGCCTGTTGTTTGAGATAGTGCTATGAAGTGCTTTCATCTTGTCCAAACAACTTAAGTCTCTTTAGCATCTGAAGTTAGGGCTTTTGTTGAAATTCTGGCTTTTGTAGATGTTTGCAAATTTTCTTTCATCTTTTTAACTTGGATGTTTGATTATTATTATTTCAAACAAGATTGTGTGAAGTATGTAAGGGACACTTCACACATTACATTGGGGTGCAGTTACATTGATGCTTTGTAGATTTATGCCTACAAATTAAGTGTAACAAATATGCCTTTGTAAGCACCTGTATCATACAGCTATGCTTGTCAGTAGATCATTATTGGCTACAGTTCCCTGTTGAGTGTATGCTTGGTGGCTTTGCCTCCTCCTAATGGGTGCCTTGGTAGAAAGATGGTATATAAATGCAGTAAATAAAAGAAACAAAGGCTCTGAAACAGTGTGAAATGAATCTGAAACAGTAGTTTAATTGCATTAGTTTGCACTACATTAGTAAAATGTTGTGGTTTAGTTTCTGCTAAAACAGGAGTGGGTGGGCAATTAAGTTCATTCTATGGTAAGACACCCCCCCCCCCTTCTCAACTGATGAGGAAGACGCTGGGGACATTTTAACCATTTTATGAAATTCTTGATCTGATTTGGATATTAGGAAATTCCTGGTATATGTGTTGTTGCTCTTACAATTTGGGATAATCTTCTTTAAGAATTTATTTTGAGTTGACCTCACTTGTTCTTATGAGTGGTGGGGTAAATGCTAAGTCCTTGTAGTTCTAGGTGATGACAGTACCAGGAAAGTACTAGCTGCCTTGGAATATTTTTTTCAGCCATGTACATTGCAGTGCGTTGTTCAGGGGCCTTGCTTGGAACTATTATGTATCTATTATGCTGAAGAAATGATAGAATATACTCTGATAGCAGGACCAGCATGTTCTTCACGCCCCAACTGTTCAATAGCAAAAGTTCGATCTTCAGAAATGGGTAGATGGAGATCTTTGCAGCATGGTTGTAAACATTAGGATGTGGTGATGTGTGCGCATCAAGCTGCTATTAAAGGTACAGTCACATAGGACAGTTCAAAGGTTTACTGCTCAGTGTCCAGAAATATTAGAGTTCAGTATTGATCCTTCCTCCTCCTTGGAGAAGGAAAAGATAAAGAGACAGAAAGTTATGGTGGAAAGGGCCTGGGTGGGGGGGAGACGAATCTTGCACTCTGGTGGCTTGTTTATGGGCAAGGGCATGTGGTATATAAGCAACAGCTGGAAAATTGCAAGTGGTAGTTAATAGTAAAGGTAGAAGTCACTCATGTGTCTCATTCATTCACTTTTTTAGTCTTTGTACTGTGATACTCTGGACTGAATGAAATGAATTTGAGTTGGATCCTTTGCTGACGAACCCTTTTGTGTTTGCAGACCTGGGTTGGCAACAAAAGAAGGAAGATGAGCAGCAAGAATGTTGTGGATTCTGGAGGCACCCCATCGGGGACTGTTGCCAGCACGTTGAACATACCTACAGTAACGAATGTCCGAAGCCTAGCCAACCTTGCTTCCCCCCAAACCCAACAGGCATCTTGGACGTCCTCCAACAACGATGTCATGGTAACCGGTGTATACACCCCAGCCAGATCTTCTCACAGGCTGGTGTCCACTAAGCAGTCCAGTGCATCGGTGAGTGATCTGCATAAAAATTCTCTTCCAAGGCCACAAACAAAAAGTGAACCTGAGTTTCAGCGGCAGCAGATTGCAGTGGCGCAGCAAGCCCCCCACTGTAAAAATGCTTCTCTGTTCCTGGGAGAAAAGACTATTATCCTGTCAAGGCAAACAAGTGTGTTAAATTCAGCAAATTCTATTTATGACCATGCTAAGAAAAGCTATGGTGGTTCTTCGGTTCAGACTGCAGAGTTGGTTTTACCTCAGAAGCCCATGTTGTGCCACAGACCAAGCAAAGTGGAACAGATGGGATGTCAAAGGTTACCGAAACCGGAGCATCCGATCCTAGCCTCACATGTGCCATCTGGGCAAAGGGCCAGCATTAGAGATCCTTCCTGCAGCACGCACAATGTGGAAATTCGGGAGGTTTTTTCCTTGGCTGTTACCGATCAACCTCAGAGAATCCTGGGAGGAAATACTCAGAAGCCATCGTCCTCTTCTTCTGCAGATGGCAGTTATTTGTCCATTGCCATGGAAACGGGGGATGTCGACGATGAGTATGCTAGAGAGGAAGAATTGGCATCAATGGGTGCCCAGATACAGAATAACCCCCGACTAAGGGGCACATCCCTCATGGTGGAGAACCCAGGCACAGGCCTACCAGGGTCAGGCAGAAGTGTTGGCTGCAGTTCACACTTGGTTAATTCCAGGGACTTGCACAACAGTACCCCGTATCATAACAGAGACTACCACTTGCCTCCACGTACCTCCTTGCATACTATGTCCAGCACACTATATAGCAGTTCTTATCCATCAAGAGGTAATCTGTCTTCTCATTCTGCAGCTTCCAATCAACGAAGGCTGTCTCAAAACCAAAATAATTACCAGGTAATTGGAGTTCCTCCTACGTTTTAATGCTTGTGCTTTGACATCGTCTTCTGTTTTGTTGATGTTGTTGTAAACCGGGAGTTCCAGCAAGTTAACTTCTGTGCAGTGAATTGCAGCTGCTTTTATGCATTTCTTGCCAAGAAAACACCTTGAATCATTATGCATTCTATTCCATGATTTTGGACACCTTATCCTCTGCACCAATACATGAAGCTGCAGAGTCTTGCTGTATAGTGGAGCCATAGGTGTGACGGCCATAATGTTCTCCTGCATGTGCGAATCGCATCTGCCTTTTGTTTCCTTTTCATTGCTACTTTGGCCTAAAGCCTCTATCCATGAATAGTAAAGGTAACTCCAGTGTGCCTTTGCTGAGTCTGTCTCACCATTCCTGCTCTCTTCATTTGCCTTGAAAGAGGTATCATGCCTGGACTTTTCACTCATTCAGTGTTCAAAACTCCCATTGTTCTATGTGCATTTTGTGAATTTCATTAGCACAAGCAGTTTCTGAGCTCTGGGTGCAGTACTGTGCTGAAGATTTCAGACTTCAGAGTGGAACAAAAGGAGGAGCTTTTTCTGCCTCCCCACTTCCAGCTACTCTCTGAAGAATATTAGGGGGGTGGGCAGGGAAAGGACTAGACCATGTGAAAAATGAACATAATGTTTTAGCTGCAGTTTATTCATTTTCAGCTTTGTATTCTTGTTATTAAAAAGATTGCCTAGACATTCTGTTGTTGCACCCATAACCTAGGCTTTCATATCTCAATTTCTAACCCTGCTCATATTTACAGAGGCAGTGAAACATGACAGTCTTAGTTTTCCTGCGTTGGCACTTGCTGCAGTTGCCTAAGCCACAAGGATGCTGGTACCAGGCCTAGAGAGGTTCTGGTTAGACCTGCCCAGGATTTGTGACCAGTTACGTTAACCTGATGGCTAAATTGCTATCCAAATTATCTGCCATCCTGAGAGTGACAGCTTTTTTAACCTCAGAGTGGCTGCTAAATTCATGGAAGATTTTTTCAGTGTATGAAAGGTTTGACTGATGATGTTTTTGCTCTAGTGCATGGGTCAGCAAACTTTCAGCAGGGGGCCAGTCCACTATCCCTCAGACCTTGTGGGGGGCTGGACTGTATTTTTTTGGGGGGAAATGAACGAGTTCCTATTCCTCACAAATAACCCAGAGATGCATTTTAAATAAAAGGACACATTCTACTCATGTAAAGACACGCTGATTCCTGGACTGTCCACGGGCCAGATATAGAAAGCGATTGGGCCGAATCCGGCCCCCAGGCCTTAATTTGTCTACCCATGCTCTAGTGTGTAGTTTTACTACAAATACTAAACCAAAGATTGTGAAACTTTGTGCTTTTTACTGTGAATGTGGCTTAATCAGATTTCAGCTGCTGCTGAAAATGCTTTTAAATGTTTTAAAATAGTTTTAAAATAGTTTTTAATCTGTGGCGTTTTAAATGTTGGGTTTTGTGGGGTTTTTGCTCTGTTGGGGTGGGATAAAGGTTTAGTTGGGGCTGGGGATTAGTTTAATTTTAGTATAAATGTAGTATTGGTTTCTACCGTTTGATTGTATAGTTTGTATTTTGTTTAGAACGGCAGAGGGTCAGGGCTGTTTGGGAGTGAGCCCCAGCTAACAGAATGGCTGGGATTCCATGGGGGTGTGTGTACTGGGACAACTGATCTCAGTGACCGATCTCAGGAGGAGGAGGAGTTATGCTAAGACCAGACCATGTCATTACTGAGGAGGCATGTTTAGTAGTTGGTTGAAGACGATCCCTGCCCCCGGGTCTGGTCTTGACCGGAAGGATACTGAAATTGACAAGGGTGTGTCTTGTCTTGTCACATGATCTTAAGGTGCTGCTTGCAATGCCAAGTCAATGATTCACAGGACGGCTGTCATCCATGACTTGATTGTGGATGGAGGACTTGATCTGGCATGTGTAACAGAGACTTGGTTGGATGAAGCAGATGGGCCTGTCCTTGCCACTGCTTGTCCACCGGGCAACCCAGGTTAGCGATGGGGGTGGAGATGCTCCTTCAGGAATACTGTTGATGGCCTTTCAACTGATGCCCTGGTGGCCCGCTGCAATGTGGAGTTAACCAGGGCTATTGACTGTCTGGCTCTGAAGTGCCCTCACCGATTGCATTGAGCTCAGACAGCCCTGTGGTTTTCCCCAGAGCAGAGGGCGATGAAATAATTGCTGAAACAGCTAGAGAGCCAGTGGCAGAAAACTCATTGTGAATCGGACCGGACACAGGTTAGAGCTTAGTGTTGAGCCTACCAAGTGGTAATTGCGACAGCAAAGAGGATCTTCTTCACCGCCTCTATTGCATCTGCAGAAAACAGCAGCAGAGACTCTTTTCAGGTGGTTCACAATTCAACAGAACCACCTTTGCCATCGGGGCCTGGTAAGGACCCCAAGATCTCCTGCAAATTTTTTTTTGCAGATAAAGTCGCTCAGATTCGGAAAGAGGTAGAATCCACCTTGGGAGCAGGGCCAGGGCAGGAGAGTGCTAGAGTCCTGTCTAGTCAAGTTGCATGGGATCAATTCCAATCTGTTACCTCCATGGATGTGGACAGGCTGCTTGGACAGGTGAAACCGACCACCTGTCTCCTTGATCCTTGCCCATCCTGGCTCATAAAAGCAAGCTGGGAAGGGCTGGGCAATGGTCTCTGTGGGGTGGTGAATGCTTCCCTCTGTGAGGGAGCCTTCCCAGACCTGCTGAAAGAATTGGTTATTAAAACATCTTTGGACCCAGCCAATATGGCCAACTATCACCCAGTCTCAAATCTTCTATTCTTCAGCAAAGTGATTGAGCGGGTGGTTGCTGAACAGCTCCAGGCATGCCTGGAGGATGCAGACCATTTGGATCCTTTACAGCCAGGATTCAGGCCACCTCATGAAACTGAAACTGCCTTGGTCGCACTGGTAGATGATCTCCGGTAGGCTAGGGACAAAGGTGAAAGCTGTTTCCTGGGTCTGTTGGATCTCTCAGCGGCTTTTGATACCATCAATCATGACATCCTTCTGAACGTCTAGTGGGACTGGCAGCTGGGGGCACTGTTACACAGTGGTACTGCTCCTCCTTCCTGGGCCGTGTCCAGAAAGTGGTGTTGGGGGATGAATGTTCAGACCCCTGGGCTCTCACTTGTGGGGTGCTTCAGGATTCCGTCCTCTCCCTCATGCTTTTTAACATCTATATGAAGCCGCTGTGAGAGATCATCAGGGGGTTTGGGCTGGGTGTTCAGCAGTATGCGGGTGGTACCCAGCTCTACCTCTTTCAAATCAGAACCAGTGAAGGCGGTGAAGGTCCTGTGTGAGTACCTGGAGGCGGTTGGAGGATGGATGGCAGCTAACAGATTGAGGCAGAATCCTGACAAGACAGAAGTACTGTTTTGGGGGGACAAGAGGCAGGCAGGTGTGGAGGACTCCCTGGTCGTGAATGGGATAACTGCCCCTGAAAGACCAGGTACACAGTCTGGAAGTCATCTTGGACTCACAGCTGTCCATGGAGGCACAGGTCAGTTCTGTGTCCAGGGCAGCTGTCTACCAGCTCCATCTTGTACACAGGCTGAGACCCTACCTGCCCGCACACTGTCTCACCAGAGTGGTACATGCTCTAGTTATCTCCTGCTTAGACTACTGCAATGTGCTCTACATGGGGCTACCCTTGAAGGTGACTCGGAAACTACAATTAATCCAGAATGTGGCAGCTAGACTAGTGGCTGCCGAGACCATACAACTCGGGTCCTGAAAAACCTACATTGGCTCCCAGTACATTTCCGAGCCAAATTCAAAGTGTTAGTGCTTTAAAGCCCTAAATGGCCTCAGCCCAGTATACCTAAAGGAGCGTCCCCACCCCCATCGTTCAGCCCAGACACTGAGGTCCAGCTCCAAGGGCCTTCTGGTGGTTCTCTCACTGTGAGAAGTAAGGTCACAGGAAACCAGGCACAGGGCCTTCTCGGTAGTGGTGCCCGCCCTGTGAAATGCCCTCCCATCATATATCGGAGAAATAAACAACTACTGTATCAGACTGTTAGAAGACATCTGAAGGCAACCCCGTTTAGGGAAGTTTTTTATGTTTGATGTTTTATCATGTTTTTAATATTATGTTGGGAGCCAGAGTGGCTGGGGAAATGCAGCCAGATGGGCAGGGTATAAATAAATTATTATTATTATTATTTATTTTATTTAGTAGTGAATGGTAAAATGACCCTTTTATAGTGAAAGAGTGAAATTCTATGGCTAGATTAGCAGTTCAAAAAATATTGTTTCCGAATTTCTTTATTAATGTGGAGAGGAAATTGTACATGGATTTGGCTCTGAAAAAGTTGGCTTTTAAAACATACGTTTCCCATCCTATTGCACTATATTTGGAGTGGATGTGGAGATACTCACCTCATATTATGGGCGGATAGTCACTTTTTATTCTGCTACTGATTCACCTTTTAAATTCTGCTGCCAGATATCTATACTACATAGTTACCAACGCTTTTAACTACCGTATTTTTCGCTCTATAAGACGCACCTTTTCCCTTCTAAAAAGTAAGGGAAAATGTGTGTGCGTCTTATGGAGCAAATGCAGGCTGCACGGCTAAGCCCAAAGCCAGAACAGGGAGACGGAGCACTACGCAGTGCTCCGTCTCGCTGTTCTAGCTTTTGGCTTAGTTGCGCAAAGCCTCCGCAGGGCAGCGGGATGAAAGCACCCCGCTGCTCTGCGGAGGCTTCAAAGGCTGTCCCCGAAGCCAGAACAGCAAGAGGCTATCCCAGAAGCCAGATCCCTCTTGCTGTTCTGGCTTCTGGGGTTCAGAATTTTTTTCTTCTTGTTTCCTCCCCCCCAGACTAGTTGTGTCTTATCGTCCGGTGCGTCCTATAGAGCGAAAAATACGGTATATTCTGGTAATGGCGGTAATTTAGGTATGGTACAAAACTAGCTAGAGACACTTTTAGAATTAAATAAAAGTAATTATTAATTATAAAGTATAAATATGAAATAAATACTATACAGTTCTTCCAAGTTGCTACTGTGTCTTTAAGACCTACTTCTATTTGCTGTCATAGGGTATCTTTCAATGACATTTACAGAGGTTTACATAAGCCTGGCTGATAAAACTTTATTCCTAACCTTATTTAACTTGATAGCCAATAACACTTAGTCCCTTTCCCATAGTCAGTTGCACCACCAGGTGCTGTAGACTTCAGCTGGTTTTCTTTGAGTGAGGCTTGCAGGTAGTTCTCACTTTGGTCCAACTCAGAAGCTCCTGAAGGGATTCTCCTCACTGCTTTAATGCCTTTACATGGCCTCACTGCCAATATTTGGCTTAATCCAGTGATTCAGTTTTTTGGGGGGCAGGCTGTGTACTAAGCTTTCCTTTATGCTCAATAGCGTCTTGCCCATCTTCTGCTTCTGCTTCTCCTTCAGCTGCCTATTCCAGCCTTATCCCTCAGCTTCTCTTCCTCAGTCTCTGTCTTCCTCTTCTTTGTCTCTCTCCCTCTGTCTCCCTCTCTCTGGTCAGCAGTGTCCCTCAGTCAGTAGTAAAATAGGCCTATTTATGTTCTAGGTGGCTTGTCCTTCAAACCAGTCAAATTTTAGTGGCATAGTATTCTCCCCCTCCCCTCATCAGAACACTTTCCCCATCCATTGAGTGACCAAAACTCTATTCTAGTAAACACGTTTTCGAGGTTGATTTATCCATAGTGTTTGTACTATGAAAAAAGCTAGTTTCTGATTTTTTTAACTTGGAGATTGTGTTCAATATTTGCAAGCCTTTAATGTGCAATGTTTCTGTTTGGGAAGGGCCCCCAATCTGGATCCAGGACCATGGTGAATGGATTCTTTCCTTGTGCACTAAGTTTGTATCAAATTTCCATTCCTTACAAAGCTTGCATTGAGAAATCAGTGGAAGTTTTCTTATGGGGCTAAAAACCACCTTTGGGTGGGTTTTCTGTGAGATCACAAAATGTGGGGAAGCAGCCCCACCCCCGACTTAGATCTCATATTTGAAGAACATAGATTGTGGGCTTTTGGACTAGCATTTATCAGTTACAGAAACAACTGTCTTAATGTTTTTGGTTTTATTTTGTTTGTTTTA
Organism: Podarcis filfolensis; assembly: GCF_964270895.1. Classification (NCBI taxonomy): domain Eukaryota; kingdom Metazoa; phylum Chordata; class Lepidosauria; order Squamata; family Lacertidae; genus Podarcis; species Podarcis filfolensis. Next base: position 21,043,028 of record NC_139617.1, read on the forward strand.
AAAAATCACTAAGCAAAAATGCTTTCTATTTAGATGATACAGGTGAGTGTTGTGGTTATCTCCTGCCATTCCAAATCCTGCTTGTTAATTTGCATTTCACAGTAGAGTTTAGATTTCTTTGGGTAATAAAAGAATAAAAACCTGTGGGGTATGTTTCATGGAAAAGGTTGATAGGCTAATTACGGGTTATTTTTCCAGTTTGAAAACCAGAACAATTGTGATCTTTTGCTTGATTATGAAAAGCCATTGACTGGGGACAGAGCTCATTTTATCTTGGCAATTTCAATGTAACAAAATCTGATTATAGAGGAACAAATTGCTAATGGCTTTCACTGCATGCAAATTTTTGCCAGCAGAAATAGTATTGCATTATGTTCAGCAATGTGATACTTCTAGATATTGAAATGTACTTTTCCTTTGGGATGAAATGTTTGTCTTGATGTAGTACTTTTGATATTTTAAAATACTTTAAAATAGTGTGTTCTTAATAGAAATTCTATTAGTATTTTTTTAATAGAGTACACTTGAAAAATAGTCATTCACTTTCAGAAGCAAACCTTGTTCCTATAGCGTAGCATGCATAGAAAACACTGGTAGTGTGCAGGGCTACAGCCGTGTCACGTCAAAGTAGCCTTGGCTTGGAAGCTTCCAAACTGTTTGCTGTGCTAGGAATGGGACAAGCCACAGTAGACTCTCTTGGTGATAATGATGATGGTGATGATAATAAATTATTTATATCCTGCCCATCTGGCTGGGTTTCCCCAGCCACTCTGGGCAGCTTCCAACTAAAGATTAAAAATACATTAAAACACCAGTCATTAAAAACTTTCCTAAACAGGGTTGCCTTCAGATGTCTTCTAAAAGTCAGATAGTTGTTTATTTCTTTGACATCTGATGGAAGGGCGTTCCACAGGGTGGGTGCCACCACCGAGAAGGCTCTCTACCTGGTTCCCTGTAACCTCGCTTCTCGCAGCGAGGAACCACCAGAAGGCCCTCGGAGCTGGACCTCTTTGTCTGGGCTGAATGATGTGGGTGGAGATGCTCCTTCAGGTATACCGGGCCGAGGCTTGTGCCCAACCGTGTACAAGCTACTAGGCTATAAAATAACTTTACCAGACACCTGTCCACATCTGTCTGTTGCAGAGTGTCTTTAATAGTAGGCCTGGCAAATTATGTGCCCAGCTTCCTAAAAAGGAATAATTGTTCACTTTTGATGAGTATTTAACTTCACAGCTGCTTAGGTTGATAAGACAGATCCTGCCAGATCAGATCAACAGTAAAACAGCCAGTGGGTTTCCGGCCTGATGTCATGGTCATGGTGATCGAGCTCTTCTGCCCTCCAGGGCAGTGTAGCTGTCCGAGCAGGGAAAAGCAATAATTTATGAGGAAAAATTCCTGGCAAAGCTCCTCAGGAGATTCTGGGGAGTGCACGGTTTCCCGCGGTGTCGCTTAAGCCTGTATCTGCCAGCTTGAAAGGCAGAACGGGTGCAACCTGGGAAGTGTGTCCCTGCCATGGACGAACCTCCATCTTTGGCATGATCTGTGATCAGTTCAAGAATTTGGAATATTGGCTTTACTTAAGGGGCACTCCCCTGCAGAACGAAAGAATCGTGTGTAGTTGTTATGATATTATTTTGTCTGATACTGAGGAAAAGAAAGGGGGCACTGATTTATGCTCAACAAAGGGTTTTTACAATGTTTTTCTATACCCTCCCCTCCTGACCAAGGTAAAGGTAAAGGGACCCCTGACCATTAGGTCCAGTCGTGGCTGGCTCGGGTTGCGGCACTCATCTCGTTTATTGGCCGAGGGAGCCGGCATACAGCTTCCGGGTCATGTGGCCAGCATGACTAAGCTACTTCTGGCGAACCAGAGCAGCGCACGGAAACGCCGTTTGCCTTCCCGCCGGAGCGGTACCTATTTATCTACTTGCACATTGACGTGCTTTCGAACTGCTAGGTTGGCAGGAGCAGGGACCGAACAATGGGAGCTCACCCCGTTGCGGGGATTCGAACCGCCGACCTTCTGATCGGCAAATACTAGGCTCTGTGGTTTAACCTACAGCGCCACCCGCGTCCCATGTTCCTGACCAAGGTAATGGACCCTATTTAAATTAGCTTTGGACTGAACCAGGAGTGGAGGAGAGAGTAATTTGGCAAGACAAAGGACTGGCAATTACATCTGACAGGACTTTATATATGTGACTTTATTCTTTAACTGGCGGGCTGAGGAAAATAATCCCCAGAGTTTTAATGGCGGAGCAGGCATCTTGTCGGGGCGTTATTTATAGCTCTGTAAGGCCTTGAACAACGGAAGGAATGTTTTCAAAGGAGGGAATGTGAATGGACAAAGGACGATGGCATAAATTATCACTGCACACCAGGTCTGGGAACAGAGTTCTGGAAGAACTACACATGTGAAGTGGACTTTTATCTGTTTGAGAAACAACCAAGGTTGCATATTATGAACAACCTCCATCTGAGGATCTTGTTTCCAATCTAAGTGTGAAGATTTTATTGGATAGCCTTCTCCAGGTCAGCTGAAACAGAGATTCTCATTCAGGTGCCTAGCTGGGTGATTCAGACTACAGATGACATTTGGACTCATTGTAGGGGAACATGGACTTAAGGACGATGGCACCCAGATTAATGTGAGAGTAGTTGGTTTGTTTGGGCTTAATATCACCAGGATGGACTTCAAGACACTGCTGGCAACATAAGATAGTCAAGACAACACAAGAGCCAAGCTCAGTATCGGAGATGGAAAAATCTCTGACTCCTGAGGCCCACCTGCTCCCACACTTGACATCTTATAATGTCTGGGGGAGAGTGGGTAGAGCCACAGCTTTAGAATTTGCTCCCAGTTGTTCCTCTGCATGTGGGGCTTGTATTTGGCGCCTTTTAAATTTAGCACCAATTGCAAATCCATGACTAGAAAGGAAGATGATGATTCACCCTTTAAAGTTGAATCACTTGACTCCAGGTGACTGGCTGGGAGGGGGGCGGGTGTGGACCAGTTCCAGATGCAGTCCACTGACCAGGTACAGTTTCCCTGGTCTGAGACAACAATTGTGTATCTTCCCAAATCCATTTTGAAGAATATTCTTTTTCTTTCCTCAGATTTCAGGAAATCTTCCTGCACCTTGGACTATGGGGAGTTCACGAAAAAGAGCTGTAAGTACTTCTCACTTAAGCAGTAAGTGAACAAAGTGCAGACTTAGATTAGGTATTTTAAGCTTAGAACTTTTAAACTAATACGAGTAGGGTTTTAAATAAAGTTTGTCTTGAAACGAAATCTTTCCTCCCCACCTAGAGCCCCCTTCCTGCTTCCTCAGCATCTCTTGTCAAAGTGCAGAGATGACATTGTTAGATATGTGTAACCCACAGTCAGAAGTATGCACTGTCTTTCCAAGTAACTTTGCATATTCACATTGCCTTTGCCATTGATAGTAATTCTGATTTATGTTACACTTAACTTGCAACCTTGTAAAATGCTCGAAGCATCTCTGTCAACACTGACAGTAGTGAATGAGAAAGGGTGAAGATTATCATCTGCATTCATGGAGATCCTAAAAGTCTCCCCATTGACAGTAATGTTTCCTATATTTTATTAATAGCTAGCAGTATCAACACGGATTTCTCACTGTTGGCTTAAATAATGGCAAAAGCAATAAAACTTCAAAATTAAACCTGCTGTTAGGAATCCTCCTTTTGTAAGATGGACTGCAATGTATTTCCAGTTGTCAAATAATTCTAGTGATGGATTGGTGTCACTAAAATCAACTGGGAAAGCTCAGTGGAGTGAAAAATAGCATGGCATAGCCCTTTGGAAATGCAGAATAAGACTTAAAAGGAGATGAGCATTGCTAATGGCAAGAGTAACAAAGACGTCTCTAATGGATGGCTCTCAAAGTAAAACCTTCATATTTAGAATTTATAGTCCATTTCAACTAACTATTGAAAGCTCTCCTCTTACATTCTGTGTGCCTCTAAATAGTTTTGCCTTCTCCTTTTCTGTCTCATTTAATTAATTTAGAGAGAATGAAACCCAGGCTGTCTGGCACATAGCAAAAGGAAAATGCAATGACAGAGAACTATAAATCTTTCAGTTCAGCAATAACTCTAAATCTACCATGGAAAAACAACAGTGCACAGACTCTGCTTTTAGTGTTGTTGGTTAACTATCTAACTATTAATTTGTGGTGGCATTGAATAGCCTCAATCTCTGCAATTGAATATGCTTTTAAAGCAATTTTAAACCTGTTTGTAGATGCTGTAGTCTTAACAAATGACACAATTTCTAGACTTTCATATAATCTCTCTATTTGCACAAGGAAATTGTATTCAAATGAGATTTGCTAAAAGGGTAAAGTATGTTATAAGTGTCTCCAGTTGTGCTAGGACAACAAAATAGCTCCATTGATTTTGTGACCTAGGACAATCTTGAATGCCATTCTTAAATGAGCTGCAGATAAATTTTGACCCAAAGCCGAAGAAGTGTGCATGCACATGAAAGCTCATACCAATAACAAACTTAGTTGGTCTCTAAGGTGCTACTGGAAGGATTTTTTAAATTTTGTTTCAACACTGTATAGAGATTCATCTTCTTGATACTTTCAGCATCACATTCCCCCAAATATCAATGACAGCTAGGAAAGGGGCAAATACCTCTAGTACAGCTAAATTATGTGTGTGTTGAATGTGTTGGAGCATGTACTGACCCACCTTGTTCTCATCTGTGCTGTCAAAATGTTTCTTTCAGCTGACCTTCTTTTCCATTTCCCATTGACTCTTTGTGGGAGTGGGGCAGTGCAATCCTATTTTTCAGAACATAAGAATCCTCCTGAATTAGATGAAGAGCTCGTCTGTTCCAGCATCTTGTTTCTAACAAAGACCAACTAAATGATTTTGGGAAGTTTGCAGGAGAACTGGAAAACCTTCTCTTGTTTCCCCCAGGATATAACACCCAAGTATTTAGTATCCTGGAATTTATTGCTTCTAAAGAGTTACATTTTATTATCTAGGGCCTTATCCATAAGTTACTGCTTTCCTGACTCTCATTTGAAATCATCTATGTAAATCTCTCAAAGTTTGTTAGTTTGAATACACAGTATATTAATTTCGTTAAATCAATAAATTTCAGCAAAACCCTCACATACTGGTAGAGCATACACAGACACTTACAGGCCCCTCTAAAGACAACTATTACCAAGAGGATTCAGTCCACTTCTTAATGTAATCTTGGAAGGAGAATGTGTAGTATGCTAGCCCTGGAAAATAAATTCTAATCCCATGGAAGCACCCTTGTATGTGCCACTGTGCATGTGTAGGATCTCATACAGTGGTACTTCGGGTTATAGATGCTTCAGGTTACAGGCTCCACTAACCCAGAAATAATACCTTGGGTTAAGAACTTTGCTTCAGGATGAGAACAGAAATCGCACGGTGGCGGCGCTGTGGCAGCGGGAGGCTCCATTAGTTAAAGTGGTACCTCAGGTTAAGAACAGTTGCAGGTTAAGAACGGACCTCCACAAACAATTAAGTTCTTAACCCGAGGTTCCACTGTATTTGGTTTGTTTGATAGGTTATTATTGCAGTTGTACCTCAGGTTAAGTACTTAATTCGTTCCGGAGGTCCGTGCTTAACCTGAAACTGAAACTGTTCTTAACTGAAGCACCACTTTAGCTAATAGGGCCTCCTGCTGCCGCCACGCTGCCAGAGCACAATTTCTGTTCTCATCCAGAAGCTAAGTTCTTAACCCAAGGTACTATTTCTGGGTTAGCAGAGTCTGTAACCTGAAGTGTCTGTAACCTGAAGCGTATGTAACCCAAGGTACCACTGTACTTTTGTTTTAATGCATTTTTAAAATTTATACTTCATGCTCTTCAAATTTTGTAAACTGCTTATGTGTAAAGGGATTAATAAATTGAGTAAGTGCACAATAATAGTTCCTGGATGAGGAAGCTTTGTGGGTTAGTGGTTCCCAACCCCTGCTTTTGATATGGTGCCTTACTATAGATCAGAGAATCTAAAAATTGAAGCTTTTCTTATGTAGTCAGGCACAGTCTTTAAGTATTTGCAGTTGTGCTAGATGCTGTCCCAGGGGTTTCAGTCTTTGTATAATTGAGGCAGGAACCCCAGAGAGGTGTGAGGTTGCCTACTCTGGAAAAACTGCTCAGGAATCTTCACCTTAACTCCTTTCTTGGTGGAATGCCACAGGCATGAAAGCAGTTTTGGGATTTTAGCTGTTCAAGTGAACATGGTCTTAATTAGCTGAAGAATATAATGCCAGATAGTTAAAAGAAAGGATAGTTTTAAGGCCAATAGGTATCTCAAGGCATTGATAAACACCTCTTTATCCCATACCTCTGTTTTCTCCTAGTTGCGATGCAAGTGAACTTAGGTTAAAGAATCTTTAAAGGGACCCCTGACCATTAGGTCTAGTCGTGACCGACTGGGGTTGCGGCGCTCATCTCGCTTTATTGGCCAAGGGAGCCAGCGTACAGCTTCCGGGTAATGTGGCCAGCATGACTAAGCCGCTTCTGGCGAACCAGAGCAGCACACGGAAACGCCGTTTACCTTCCCGCCGGAGCGGTACCTATTTATCTACTTGCACTTTGACGTGCTTTCGAACTGCTAGGTTGGCAGGAGCAGGGACCAAGCAACGGGAGCTCACCCCATCGCGGGGATTTGAACCGCCGACCTTCTGATTGGCAAGTCCTCGGCTCTGTGGTTTAACCCACAGTGCCACCCGCGTCCCAAAGAATCTTTAGCTTTGGTTAAAGAATTGTGAGCGTTACCTTCAGCACAACATTGCCCATGCTGTGGCATAAGAGATATTTTTGCATGGTGGTTAGAAGGGGTATTTATTATTTATTTCAGATATTTATATGCTGCTTAGTATTCAGGGTATGGGGACAGGGAAAGGAAGCCCTTCAGTGCTGAGTGCTGACTTCAGAGTCAGTGCTGTTTGCAGGCCATCCCTTACCCAATGTTGAAAAGAAACAAATGTTGACCTTCACACATGAGAAACCATATGTAATCTTGAGCATGACAGAAAGGCAGCCTCTACTTAGCCACAAGGGCTGCTTTTTATAGTGTATTAATTGAAGTTCTTTGCCAGAAAACCGTCTGACAACCTGTCCTTCAGAATCTGTATAACATGACTGATGAATTTAAGGCCAGGCAAGATGTGAATGATTTAGCAGACAGTGGTGCTTTAAAGGGCAAAGTGAAATCTTCAGTCAAAGCTTGTTTACATGGATTTATTTTTTTAACCACCTGCTTCCTAATTCTTGGTTAGTGACAATCACCATGTCACTTAAAAAATCCCTTTGCTTAGCGAGGTGCCCTGCTGGCTGTCCTCCAGTTTTGGAGTCTTCTTCCTTCTCAAGTTTGCCAAAGTCCAGCCCTGAGCCACTTGGGTGGCTTCTTATTTGGGGCTAGTGTTTAGTGACCAGAGATTAACGCCGCCCCCCCGCAAAGTTCATTTTTTAATAGTACATTTTATATCCAGATTGGGGAACCTGTAACCCTTTAGGTAGACTCCAATTCCAATCAGCCCCAGCTGACATGTCCAGTAGTTAGGGATGATGGGAGTTGTAGTCCAGCAACATATGGAGGGCCATAGGCTCCTCACCCCTGTTTTATATTGTGCAAGTTGGCTTTGCAGCCAATAACCAATGGAGTTATTATGGTTTCCCCTCAACTTGCATGGTGAGGAGGAGAGCCATGCTTTTCCAGATAAATGCAGCCATATTTATCCCCCGCAAGTGACCAGGCATGTGCTTTATCACCAGCCTAATCTACATGGTAACTTCTCATTTCATTCAAAGGTTAGGAGTTAGGAACTGGGCTTTAATTTTTGACTTTGCAACACCATGTGGAACACCTTCATTTTCAATTGTTGTCTCCTTTCTAGTACTTAAAACAATAAAGTGTGTGCTTGATTTACAGCTACAAGACCGTACACAATTCAGTGACCGGGATTTAGCTACCCTTAAGAGATACTGGGACAGGGGCATGACGAGCCTTGGTGCAATTTGCAGAGAGAAAATTGAAGCAGTCGCTGCGGAGTTAAATGTTGACTGTGAAATAGTACGGGTAAGAACCTCCAGTCCTCCCGTTTCTGGTTGCAGAAAATAGCCTAGATGAAAGCTTTTTTAAAAAATTACATGAGGTAGACTGAAATAGACTGCACGTGTTACATAATAAATGGCCACGTTAGGAAGTGCTCTCTTGCTCTGTTTCCTGTCTATTTATAGTTAAAATCCCTCAGGTGAGACTTTTATCAATTGGCAGCACGAGCTGCATGTTTGACAGTCCAGTTGGACTGGGATTTTAAAACAAGCAAAGGCTTTCTGCGGAACTGAAAAGGAATAACTTGTGCAGTTAGTCAAAATATAAAAGCTCCTTGTGAAGGAGAAGGGAGCTGAGTTTTATTTTTATTTTTTTGCAAGGGAGCAATACAGTTCTGTGTTGGGAGCTGAGTATGTTATGTTATATTATGTTATTTTGCTAAGGGAGCAACACAGTTCTGTGTTGGGAGTAATCCTTTGCATGTTTCTGGTCCTATGTTCATTGTCACTCACCTTGGGAGTTGTGAAAGACCTCTGCTTGGTACCCTGACTGGTCCAACAGTGAGCTTAATGGCTGTGTAGAAATCAGAATCAAAATCTTCCCCAGTTCTACTTCAACACCCTAACCACTTTAACTTCTCGTCTCACAGTGATGATGATGATGATGATACTCACCATTATCTTTAAAATAACAAATTGGTGAAAATTACCTAAAGCAGATAGAAGCATTTCCCCTGAAATATGTATGTTTGCATATATATTTCCAAACAACATTAATATTCAGGAATTTATGTATTCTGTGTCCTTTCTCTGCCCACCCCGTCTTCCCCCAAAACTAAAGGAAACCCCAGATTTTGTTCCCAAAATTAAGTATTCAGAGCAGGTAAACGTGTTTTGCAGTGTTTCATTCTGCGTTGTTGAAATTTCAAAAGAGGGAAAATACTTTGGGAAATATTAGCATATCCTAAAGGTGTGTAGGGAGGAGCATACAGTGGTACCTCAAGTTACATACGCTTCAGGTTACAGATGCTTCAGGTTACAGACTCCGCTAACCCAGAAATAGTTCCTCGGGTTAAGAACTTTGCTTCAGGATGAGAACAGAAATCGTGCTCCGGCGGCGCGGCGGCAGCAGGAGGCTCCATTAGCTAAAGTGGTGCTTCAGGTTAAGAACAGCTTCAGGTTGAGAACGGACCTCCGGAACGAATTAAGTACTTCACCCAAGGTACCACTGTATTAGGTAACAGCCTGGTCTAACTCAGTGAAGTAGAGATAACTGATATCCAGGCCTACTTAGCCCACTGCACTCAGTGGGACTTAAATGTCAGTGTTTATTTTAGAAATTTCTGCCCTTCTTTCCTTCCACTAGGGGAACTCAGAGCACACAAGAGGATGGAGATACAGGCAAGCAACGTTTTAGGCGCAACAGATATGTGCGCGATTGCGCACACACGCACAGTGCCGAACCTGGAAGTGACCTGGAAACATAAGACGTCACTAAAAGGGTGGAACGGGAGTGGGGTAGGGGCAGGTTGTGGGCTGAATGAGGTGAGAGCGGGATGGAATGGGGTGTTTCAATTGCGCACGATTTCATGCAAGTGCACAGTGACCTAGAACCCAGAATGCCTGTACATGTAATCCATGCAATATCAAGCAGCATGATAAAGTGTTACAAGAAAATCAGCAGGCAGAACAGATGTTCAGTAGCTTCTCTCAAAAGGCCTGTAAAGAGCCAGGTTTTCACCAGGTGCCGGAAGGCATGGAGTGACAGCCTCCATAGGGCAGGCAGTGCCACAACTGAAAATGTGTTGCTCCTCTTTCTCAACTGATGAACCTCAGTTGGAGGAGAGACGTGAAGTAGGACCTCAGATGTTGAACCGAGTGTAGGAGAGGCACCTGTGGGCGAAGGTGGTTCTTAGGATACTTTAAATTGTGTAACTTCAATGTAATTGGTTTACAGGTGGCTAGATGTGGAAAAAAAGGAGTGGTAGATAGTGTTGAAATTCGATCTCCTGACTACTGGGAAACTTAGTTTCTCTTTGGTTAGTCATTCCTTATGCAGAACTATTAACGCCAAATTTGACTGTCTTCTGAACCTCCAAAAATGATAGCAAAGACCCACACACCCCTTAATCAGTGATTATGTTTCAGCTAGCGGTTTGCATGTGTGAAACAACTGACGCAGGTCAAACACTGCAAAAGTGATTTTTGGTCTTGTAACACTTGCAGTCTCTACAGTGAGTTGGAAGTTGTCGAATCAGCACTTTGGAAAATGCTGCAGATTCTAGGTACTAACCAATGTGCTAATGATTAGCAAGAAGATGGTGCCTAGCTGGGAATAGTGGTTAACAGAAACTGAGGACAGAAAATTTGCAAAGGCAAAGGTGGTAGCTCCTGGCCTGTGAACCTAGTTAGACTCACCTTCTGGTTTACGAGGCCATTTCAGCTAAGGTTCACCTGCCTACCATGTGGGTGTGGGGCAAATAAAGATACGTTGGCTTGGGGTGGTGTGGGAGACATAAGGATCTGGCCCATTTAACCATTAAGAAACTTTTCAGGGAAAAATAAATTGCTGTTCTGCTACAAAGTTGATTATGTTGCTAGAGCAGCAGTTGTCAAAAGATGTTGTCTGCTGACCACTTTAACTGGTGTCCTTACAGGGCAAGGTGTAGGGGGTCCTTGGCAAAGTGTCTGGCTGGCAGACTTAGCTGCTAGTGCCTGGCAGCAGCATACCAGGGAATGCTGGGTGGCTCCTGCTGATATCTGGGAGCTGCTGCTGTTAATTCCCCGCAGTATTTCAAAGTGACATTATGCTAAACTTCAGACCTTCACTGTAAAGCTCCCAGTATTTTTCAGGAAAGGGTAGAAAGAGCATGCATCAGTGGTAGGGCCTGCCAGGGACTGGCATCTCAGCAGCTAACATATAATAGAATCATAGGATTGTGGAGTTGGAATGGATCCTGAAGGTCATCTAGTCCAAGCCCCTGCAATGCAGGAATCTCAACTAGATCATACATGACAGATGGACATCCAACTTTTGCTTAAACACATCAAAGGAAATACAGTCTACCACTTCTTGTGGAAGTCTGTTCTACTGTCTTAACAGCTCTTACTGCCAGAAAGTTCTTCCTGATGTTTAGCTGGGATCTCCTCTTTCATAACTTGAAGCTAGTGGTTCAGGTCTTACCCTCCAAAGCAAAAGAAAACAAGCTGGCTCCATCCTCTATGCAGGAGTCCTTGAGATACTATAAGATGGCTATCATGTCTCCTCTTGGTCTCCTCTTTACTAGGCTAAACACATGCAGTCCTCTCAATCGTTCCTCATAAGGTTTAGTTTCCAGACCCTTGATCATCTTGGTTGCCCTCCTTTGCACACATTCCCTCTTGTCAATATCCTTCTTAAATTGTGGTGCTCAAGACTGGACTTAGGACTCCAGATGTGATCTGGACACTATCCTTTTTTTAATGCAGCCTTCTTTTTAGCTGCTACATCTTTTGATTCATTAAGCATGTGGTGTACCCTATATCGTTTTCACATGTACTACTGGCAATCCAGGTGGTTCTCATCTTATATTTCTGCAGCTGGTTCTTCCTGCCTAAGTGTAGAACCTGAAATTTCCTCTCTCTCTCTTTAGTTTTTAAAGTTTTTAGCCGTTATTTCCAATCTATTGAGGTCATCTGGAATCTCAATTCTGTCTTCCACAGCATAGGCTACTCTCCCAGTTTCGTGTCATTTACACATTTGATGAGCATCCCCTCAATTACTTCATCCAAGTCTTTTATAAAGATGTCGAACAACGGACCCAGAACAGAACCCCACGGCACCCCTCTTGTCACTTTTTTTCCAGGATCAAAAGGAACAGTTAGTGAGCACTCTTTGGGTTTGGTTAGTCAGCCAATTACAAATCCATCTAACTGTTACGTCGTCCAGTCCATATTTTACCATCTTTTCTTCAAAAATATCATGGGGGACTTTGTCAAAAGCCTTACTGAAATCCAGATACACTATGTCCACAGAATTCCCCTGATCCACCAAGCTTGTAACTATCAAAAAAAGAAATGTGATTCATCTTCCAAGATACCCCTTGCAGACCTGGAAGGTTACTTCAGCTTCATGGAAACTATGCTATAATAACTAATGTGCTTTAGAGGGCTGAGGACGGTGACCTGAAAAGCAACTACGATGTAGGAATGTGGTAGCCAACATACAGGAGCCTTATGTGATCTGGCCAGATTGTCAGCTGACTTGCAGAAGCATCACATGGATAGATCTAGGGTCTAGGCAGGGTGGTGAGGATGGTAGGGTAGAAAGGAGAAAGTAGTTAATGAGCCATTTGGCCCCAACAAGAGTTAGGCATTGTTAGGCTAGGGTGGAAGTAGCAGTGCAGTTACTAGGCTCCCATTCTGAAGCCCTTTGCTGCACAGCTATCTAGGAAGGAGGCAAGATTTTTCTGGACAGAGAATTTCTAACCAACTGTTTCAGCCATAGTGAATTTGTGAGAAAAGAGACACAATGTCAGGTCTTTTTTTCTGCCTCTTGATACCTAAATTCTACATACTTTCCTCCCCAGGACTAAGGTGCTTCTTTAGCAATGTTTTATTTGTAGTTCACCACCCCCACCACTTCCTTTTCATTCTGCAAGAGTTCAATTAAACATTGCCATAATGGAAATACTATCTTTTCAAAAAGACTAAGTAGGTCTCTGGCCAGTTCAGTTTAATTTAATCAACAATTAATTCAAGCATATTGGGTTTTGTTCTGTTTTGTTTTAAAAATATACAAAACAACTTTGATTTGTTGAAGCTGTTGACTTTCCAGCTAAAGGAGCAATTCATGAGCCCTTGTGTTTTTGACTTAGTATTTCACTGATCTGTTGAGGGTGCAGTAAATCCTCACCATAGTCCACCATTTCTAAAAGTGGAAACACCACTAAATAAAGCATAGCTTTTAAGTTGTTAGTCTACTGAGGTTAAATATTTAAAAGTGAGCAGGTGCTATATATTTTTATTAGTGCCATTCTGTCATGCAAGAAAAGAGCAAGGAGATTGTGAGAGGAAGAACTTTTAGACATACAACTCCCCCACTTGCAGTGCCCCAGTTCAGTACCATGAGATGCAGCTGTGTATGTTGATTGGCTGTAACCATGCAGAGGATTGGCCATCTCATGGAAACATTTTGATGAGGTCTATATCAGTGACCATCTAAGTGGCTGGCAAGCAACCAACAAGGACACAATAGTATTCAAATGATGCTATATACTCCCCAAATCCCCCCAAGAGGGGTCTTTATAAGAGATGGGGTGAAGGACCAAGCAAGCACCCAGGGAAAGAGAGTTCCAAAGCCTAGATGTGGTTTTCAGAAAGGCCTTATCCCACATATTCGCCAGCCTTACTTTATAAGAACATAAGAAGAGCCTATTGTATCAAGCTAATGGCCAATATAGTCCAGCATCATCTTCTCATAGTGGCCACCCGATGCCTATGGACCAACCCAGTCCTCAAGCAGGACCCGACCACAAGATTACTTTCTCCTACCATGGTTTCCAGCAACTGATATTCAGAAGCATTACTACCTCCAACTGTGGAGAAAGATAATAGCCATCATAGCTAGTAGCCATTGATTGCCATGAATTTGTTAAATTATTTTCTAAAGCCATATAGGTTGGTGGCCGTCACTGTGGGAGTGAGTTCCATACTTTATATGTATCTTGTGAAGAAGTACTTTCTTTATCTTTCACAAATCTTCCAACGTTTAGCTTCATTGGATGTCCATAAGTTCTAATGTTACAAGTGATGGAGAAAAAGCTTTTCTCTGTCCACTCTCTCCATGCCAGGCATTATTTTATAAACTTCTATCACTTGCCTCTCTTACTTGCCTTTTCTCCAAAAGGTCCCAAACTCTGCAGCCTTTCCTCATAGGGGAGTTGTTCCATCTTGATTATTTTGGTTGCCCTTTTCTGAACTTTTTCTGTCTCTGCATTATCAATTTTGAGCATATCAGATAACAGGGGCATGGATCCAGGACCTCAGCTGAAGATCTATCAGAGCATGTAGGCTCCTGTGGAAGGAAGCAGTCCTTAAGACGAATGTGGAATTTGAGGCCCTCTAGATTATGTTGGCTTGAAATGCCATCAGTCCCAGGCAGCATAGCCAATGGTCAGGGATGATGGAAATTGTATCCCACCAACCAGAAGGCTATCAGTTCCCCACTCCTGTTAAAATATCCTATTTCCAGGCTGCTTAGGGCTTTAAAGGTCAATATCTGCACTTCAAATTGGGCCCAGAAGTAAATGGGGAGCCAGTAGGGTTGACACCACACTAGGGTCATATGCTCCAATTCAGACTCTTGCTGCTGCTTGTATCTTTGGGGAACCTCTGCCTGTTCTTTAGCGCCAGGAAAACAGTAGGCAGACTGTTTCCAGTTGCTTTATGCAGGGAAATTGTGGTCTCCTAGACTTGGAGATCTCAGGGCTTTCTCCCTTTACATTCCAACTTCTGAATCAATTATAACTTCTTTTAGTATAATTTTTATTGATTTTTTAATTTAAAAAAGCTACAAAGAAATACAGTAGCGTGCATACAGAAGTAACATTTCCATTAACACAAAGTTATACTATTATACAGAATTAGTTACAACTTCTGATGTTCTCCATGTCTGCTTCTCATTACAAGACTTGGATTGGGAATCGGAGACGAAAATATCGTCTAATGGGAATTGAAGTCCTCCCTCCTCTAGGTGGCCCTGCTCTTTTCCCCAATCAATCTGATTCCAGCAGTAGATCAATAACCATTCCAGAAGATGATGCTTCGACAGATGTTGGAGATGATAATGACAGGAATGATGAAGTTTCAATATGTTTATCAGAAGGAAGCTCACAAGGTATTCAAACTTGTCACTAGTATTATATTGTTATTTCTGTTCAATCTTATCCTAATAGTCTGAATGTTGCCTGAATGTTGCCTCCCTTTATCCCAAAGCTACTCCCAGGAAGTAACTAGCATTTGGATCCTAAATGCATTTACTTGGGGCTAAATCTAAATATGTTCAGGATTACAAAGTTTTCCTTTAGCCCTGGGAAATCCTCAAAAGATAAGGAAGCAGCCTTATAAAATGTCAGACCATTGGCCCCCTACCTACCTCATTGGCTATGTTTACTGGCAGCAGCTCTCCAGAGTTTCAGATAGGGTCTTTCCCAGTCCCACCTGGAGATGCCCGGGATTGAACTTGGGACCTTTTGCACACAAAGCAAACGGCATACCTTGTAGTAGTCAGTTGGGCGGTGAAGGCAGGGTGGTGTTGTGCACCTGACTTGCAGATAGCAAGCACTGCTGCTGCTTGCTATGTGGGGGATGGATGAGGCGTAGAGAGCCTGTTGTTCGGTGGGGATGATGGCAGAAGTGTTGGATTGACTTCACTGCTTGCATGTGCTGCATTCATCTCCCCTTGCCGTGCTCCTGCCTCAGTGATGCTTGCCATTCAGAAGCCAAGTGCAAAATGGCTCCTCGCCTTTGCTTACACCTCTGACTGCTACTGGGCATACCACTGAGCTATAACACTTTGCCAACTGAAAACACAGCTGAAAGTTAGAAGTGGAGAAGGCAGGATTTGCTAGAAGAAAACATGCGCTCAGTTGAAATGAGGCTCATATTGCATGTGGAAGTGCCATTGTACACATTTACAAAAACCACATGTCAAGGAGTGAGAGCTGGATCTTTGAGTCACCGTGAATGCGGTTTGTCCCTCAGGGTCAGAGAGGATTGTTCAGGAACCTCTCTGGATTGAATACATTGTTGTTGCCATGAGGATGTAGGATAAAGCTAGCTGCTTGGTAGCTTCTGTGCATCCTCATTAGTTTGTTCCAGATTTTTGAGGGTGTGATTAAGAATGGTAACTGCCAGTGCTTTTTTTCTGGGGTTACTCAAGGGTACACAGTACTGTAACCTTTTTTTCTAGAAGAAACGCACTGGTAACTGCAGCATGGTTTGTGTAGGTGGCTTTCCCCCATCCCACCTCAAGATATTAGTTCTACTCAAGGAAGAGGCATCAAAGTGCCTGCCACATGGGAAGATGTCTAGAAAACGTCTGCCTCTTCAAGCCCCATCCCTAGTGTGGAAACCAGTCCCAGTCAGGGTGGTGATCAGTATCAGTATTTTTGAACATCTCCCATTAATCAGTTGAGCAAGAGGCAGGGCCAGCTGTGTAACAGGGTGGCTGGCCTTTCAGGAGGAAAGGGGTATGACAGTGACCCCTTAACAAAAAGTCAGTTCCTTGCCCAAGTGAAATTGCAACTGTAATTCAAACTTGACTACATAGCAGGTGGTAGAGCCACAACAGCATTGATTTTGATGCAGTGTTACAAAATGGAAGAACCAACAACTTATTTAGTTAGGAGTGAACTTGCAGTTGCACATTTCACTAGCTTTACAAGTTCAGCTAATTGCTCCTGGTGTTTCTGACTAGAGCAAACCAACAAAGACTTTGGCTTCTGAACTTCAAAAAAAAATTAGGCACATTTGCAGATTTGTATGCCAGGCTTGATCTTATTGTTTTGTTTGAACAACTTGCTGAGAAAGTGGCTGAAAAACCCGAGAACTGTTGGGAGCAAACTTGTGATAGGTTTGTCAGAATTTCAATTATAAAAAGAGTAAGATAACAACATAGAATTGGTTGAAGATGACTGAAAGCCAAGTACGTTAACAAAGTCTGCAGATCTTCTCTGCCTTGGGGTGAAGGAAGCAACTCCTCCAACAGGACAGTAGAGAAATAGTCAGAACACTCTGCAATTCAAGTGAAAAGCTGCCTTAATATTAATTGGGTCTGGCACTCTGACACTTATGAGATGGAACTGCCAGGGAGAGGCAGGAAGAAGGTGATTGTAATCAATACCCCACACAGCTGCAGGATAAATACAGAATTTCTTAGGAGCAGAATAAAAAGAGGCTTGGTTATTACACACACACACACAGCTCAAAACTTGTTCAATCGGAGAACCGCTGGCCCATGGGCCAAATGTGGACCTCCAGGCCTTACTGTCAGGCCCTTGGAACTCTCTCTAGGCCCCAACCTTGCCATCCCTGCACAAAGCTCAAGTATTCTTACCTTGCCATAACGTGTCTGTTAACTCTAATATGCCTGAAATATGTGTATGTATAGAAATCTTCGTATGACTGGAGTGTAGCCCACTGTAAATATGTCCACTGCCCTGCCCCTTTTACCTCTGACCCCATCCTTACCTGGCACACAGCCCTGGAAGGTTCTCCATGGCAGAATACAGCCCTTGAGTTGAAAAAGATTCCCCACCCCTAACTTAAAGAGACACCAATGGGACTCTAGGACATACAATGGATCTGCCATTCAGTATTCACTGTTTTAGCTGTCTTGTGTACTTGAATTTTGGTGGGACTTGGCTACTGTTTTGGATTGAGTAATGTGCTTTGATGCAGATAATCCTTAAAAAGAAGTTCGTTTACCATCCCATGGTGATGGCATAGTGATCCTTATAGCTGGACTATAGATTGTAAGATTATTACAGTTTCTAACAATGTTAGCTTCAGAATATGACCACTTAATAGTCCAGAACCTCTATGTTAACTAAAGGTTATTTCTTCTGATTGTGTAAATTAATAGGCAGCAGAGGTTGTATTTGGCAAAACGGATCATTACTATAAGCTTCCAGGTTGAATTCAGTGCTGGAAAAAAGTATGGTGTGTGTGAAATGGGCAGCATTTTTCTCTCTCTGTAAGGTGTGAATTACATAACACCTTATGAATTCAGGAACTTATTCTAGAAACACATATTTTGTTTCATTTCTGTAGAAGAACAAAGTGAAGTTCTTCAGAATGAAGACACTGGCCACGGAAGAGAAGACCAGGCTACTCTAACTGACACTAATGGGGTACGGATGTTTCCTAAAACTTAATAGTTTGATTAAATCCAGTTACTCGGATGGGCTGATGTATGAAGGGCCACAGTTTTTTCCATTGTTTTTCTGGTAGGTTCTATATTCAAGGCTCATTTATGCAAATGCAGAAACTATGATGTGCACAGAGTCACACATCCTGAAAACCTCTAAATTGGTTAAAAACAACCAAAAAGATGCAGGGGCATCTGATGTTCTAATCGTATGTCAGTACCTTTTTGATTTCAAAATGAAAAGCACCATTTGCCTTTTCAGACAATACAAATCATAGACGATGAAGAAGATGGTATGATAAGTGAAATAGAACAATTGAATTGTCTTCTGGAATTCAAAGTAAGTAACTCCTGTAGAAAACAGCTAACATTTGTATACAAATAGAAAGGTGATTAATCAGCTTAAACCCAAAGTGCGGGCTTTGTTCAAGGAATCGAAATAAGAGCCTGAAAGGACAGAATTAGTTTGGAAGAAATTCAAAAGAAGCAAAGAAAGACACAAGACATCAAATGTTTACTTAAAAAATCAAACTCTTAAATGATACCAGGTTTTTTTTTACAAAATATTGAAAGCCCAACATTCTTCAGTTGACGGCAGCTTTCTTTGGGGCAACTGAAAAAACTAACATAGGAATTGATGAGCCAACTAAAATACAGTTGATTATAAACTTATTTTAAACTTTATCATAAACTTAGTCACTATATGGAACAACCTATTTTTAATGTATCCAATGTCAGAGTAGACCCATTGGAATATGGACATGACTAACTTAACATTTACTCTCAGTAGGACACAACCCATTATACATGGGGCATTCTGCAAAATGAAAACTAATCAATTTTCATTTTTGCCTTAACACTGGTGAGCTGGTAACGGAAGGGAGAGAGATAAGGAATTTATTTCAGTCACACAATACAACAATTCTGTTGTTCCGTTATTACAAATTATTATAAACCCATTAACCTTTTGAGGCAACCCATTTCTGCTTAATGTCTCTATCCTAAAACGTACAGTGTGCAGGAACTTGAGGGGTGGGTGAGTGATGAGGAAGGGGAATATTGCCAACTAAAACAGTTCAATGTCATGAGGATGCATTGAAGTTTGTGGGGATATTATTGCATGCTCGCAGGCAGATGGCGCAAGACCCAATGTTTAGGATGAAGCTGCTGATTGCTTTGAAGACAGACGGCTGTTCCAATTTCAGCAGCTTGCAGATTACAGCTGAACATTTGCTTTTGATGCTATGTGAGCAAAAGCAGTTGGAAACCGTGACAACTGTTTTTTGCCAAAATTGCGAAAGGTTACATGTGTACATAAGAATTGGGGGTGGCTTACTTTCAATTCAGACGCCTTCAAACAAATTTCAGTTGGTGTTAGAATAAAATATGTATTTTTTACTAGAACTTTACCTACACTGAAATGAGTAATGTCTTTAAAGCACACACAGCGTGTGCATAATTGATGTCCATGCATTAATTTCTGGACTCTGCCTTCAGGATAAGAGCAGTGCTGAATGAATGTGTGTGTGTATGTGGAAATGACCTTTTCTTAATGTCACTTGTCACAATACTGAATGTCTTGTTGTGACAGTATGTCCTACAAAACCCTGTTTGTTGATTTTTTGAATTATGTTTTGACATGTGGGCTTCTTGGTCACATAGTCCATTTGCATAAATATGCATGTTTACTTTCATAGGTTCCCCACAAGCTTTTTTAGCCAGTAAGAAATTGGATAAGCTTTTTAACACCCCCCCAAGCTTTCTGTGGACCCCAAAGACAGCTGTTTTGAAAGCCACTTTGTACTGCCTGTTTTCCTCAGTTAAGGGACCAGTTGTCCAGTGGTGGTTTATCGCTGCCCCCAGCCCACTCTTCTCTTTTTTAAACAAAAACAAAAAATATATTTAACTTGTGAAGCTATTGCTGTTTGCTTTACTGCTAAATGAAAACTAGCAAACGCCTATGCTAACTGGAGTCTGTTTGATCTCTAGCAGCTTCTTAAACTAGGGTAAGGAAAACAATTTGCCTTTCCCCCAACTTTTTTGTGGTTATACCATTTCAAGAGCTCTGGAGTAGGGTTTTCTGGTTTTGTAAAATAAAAATAAAATTAAAAAATCCGCATATTCCCTACAAAGCTCTATAGGGGTTAAAACTGCAACACTGATTCATTATTTGCTGTTTTTGTTTTTTTTTAAAAAATGTGTTAATACTATTGGGGTACACTGGACCCCCTCCCATTATTTAGGATGAGCTCAGTATTTCATTAGGGCATTTTTTTGCTTTCTGATTTGTTTTTTTTTTTTTTTTTGTCTCCCCCCCCCCCCCCCGGCTTCCTCATAGAGAGAAATTTCAGTTAACGTCATCAGGTCTAATGAGCCCTATTAGCTTTTTAAAATTCAATGCCAATATTTTAAAATTTCTAATCTGGAGTCACTTTGAAATTGATGATTAACTTTATTTCCAGTTAGGACTTCAAAAAGAATTCATTGGAACCCCTACAGCAGATATGTTTTTTTAAAAAGTTCTTTGACAGTTAAAATGGCTTTCATTCAATTTTGATTCTTGAAATAAGTATAAATAAATATTTTATTACAGTAGAATAACTTTTATTGTAATAAAAGTTATGGACAGCATCATCCCTTAAGCCTTCAAAGGTGCCTTACAGTGCTTAGGGGTCATGGGCAAACCTCTAATAGTTAAAGGCCATGAGCTGAAATAGCTCTTTCAATTCAGAGCAATATGTTTCAGTGGATTCCCCACAGGAATGAACTCAGCATATCAAGTAAAACTTAACCGTGTTTCAGAATTTGTTTTGCCCATTCCTGTTGTCTGCCCTGCAAGGCAACTACCAAATGGGATCTGGTGTTGCAGCCTTGCATTTCTGTGATGTTAGAAGTCATACTGTGGTTACGCTTCGCATGATTCAGATGTGCCCTGGAATAGGATGAGTGTTTTTATTTGTTGTTGGAAAGGCTAGTGTAATGGCTACAATGAAGGACTTAAGACGTTTCTATCCGTTTCATTTAGGACTGTGAACCACCACCAACTGTTTTTTGCAAAAGTTCAGTGTTGCTGCATTGTGTACTAGTAGTTAATCAGAAATGAAAGTGCTAAGTTCATAAGGGATAGCTTAGTTGATAGAGCATGAGGCTCTTAATCTCAGAGTTTGGGGGTTCGAGCCCCACATTGGGCGAAATATTCCTGCATTGCAGGGGGTTAGACCATAGATGACCCTTGTGGTCCTTTCTGACGCTACAGTTCTGTGATTCTGAAGTCCTCAACCCAGAGCAAACCACAGTATGCCAATTCAGGATGCTGACTTGCTTGGCACCACTAGTTAAAAGGTGGCTGAGGTAACAGCCGTTTGCAGGCATCTGTAGGACTGGGCTATGAGGGTAGTTAACACCATCCTTTATTTGAACTTGAAAAAGTCATTGCCTTTCAAACATAAGGATAACAAGCATCAGGCTTGTAACCTTCAGAATATTCTTAACACAATGCAAAATTAATACATGAAATCCACCGCTACATTGATAGCCACTCATGTAGGTGGCTTTAAAAGGAGAGCTCATAGAGACTAGGTCTGTCATCAGGTATTTGTTCTGATGTCTTAAAAAAAGTTTTATTGAATTTTTTGTCAAAGACAAAGCAATGAATAATTGTGGAATAAAATAACAACAGCAAACCAATTACCAAATTACAGTCTTTCTTCACTGAATATCGTATGGTATTTAAATACTCCAACCATAGCAAAGAATGAGAAGCTGGAGGGATGTGGGAAGATCCCTCAATATATAGTCAATATATTGTCTGATGTCTGTATGGAACCCCCATATTCATGGGATGTCTGCCACTGAATCAGAATGCTGGACAGAAACCTGTCCTCCAGCTTGATGAAAGTTTTCATCCCCTGTGAAAGGGGCTCCTGTTTTTATGCCTCTTGGGAAATTTAGGATTTCTTTATAATTTCAATATCTACAGCATTGAACTTACTTTATTGCTGCAAGGTGTCATGTATAGTATACGTGTATTTTTTCCCTTTCATTAAATATTTCTGCAGCCTCTCCAGTTGCCTGAAAAAGCCCTGTGGGAGAAGTTAACCTCATGACATATTTACATCACAGCATGGGACGCCAAGAAGGCATCCACTGCTTTCATTTTTAAGGGAAGTTCTTCCTTTTGGTATTAAAAACTAACTCCACGCTGATTTATTTAAAAAGTAAAAAGACTTCATTTAAAAACAGAACAGTGAACAGCTGTCAGGTAGACAGTAGGCAGCCTCCCCAGCTTCATGTACTTACAGGAAAGCAAACTGAGAACATTATGGGACTTTCATAAAATGCAGTCACCCAGGAAGGTTGAAGAATGCATACAGATCATCAAACAGATGATCCATAGATGGGAAGAAGGGAACTCAGACCACCACTTGGACACCATAAAAGTAAAGACAACAAAAACCCTCCACCTGACACATAAAAAATTTTCACTGACATTTTCTGTCCCCTTTAATAATATTCAAATGCAATTTCATCAATCATTAGTTGATAGAGAATTGTCAAAAAAGTGCAGGAGACATTTTTTGGCATAATACCACTGAATGCCATTTGCTTGTGTGTGTGTGTGCGTGCGTGTGTGTTTCTGATTATGGGCATCTTACTAGCCACTGGAAAACCTTTGGTGAGAATGTTCTTAAGGGTATTAATCAGATGTCCTGCAACTACTTGGCTGTATGTGTAAACAAGACAAATGTATGCTCTTGACATACTTTACTTGTCCAGATTTGATCTGTTCTTTGTTTTAAAATGTTCCCTTTTTATATTTCCCCCCTGTTGTTGTATTAAATGAGGAATGTAACAATCAATCCTTTCATAGCCCAGTGCTGAACTTCCCCCTGTCACACGACTGCTCTGCCCTCAAAATATATTTGCTCAGAAAGTACACTGTGGAGTTCTAATTTGCAAGTCATCCTCACAAATGAGGAAAGGGAAATCATTCATGCTTGCTGAAATGTTTTTCTGCGTGCTGCCTTTCTTCACACCTTTTATTTAGGAAAGCTCACATCTTTTAAAGGGGGGAGGGGAGAGCCCTGATCAAGCCCTCTTAAGAGGAATCACAGTGGATACCTGTGCAATATTTCTAGTGGTGTACTCACAGCAGTGTTTGTTGAATGAGCCTTATGGAATGTCCTCCTTGTGTCACTCCCCTGTGATAAGAGAACCGGAGGTGTTTGGAAGCACTGCAGGCTAATCTGTTTGCAGGCTAATGAAGAGGGGAAATGGAAATTTGCAGGGAGCAAAAAGGGCCATCAGCTTAGCTTCTCCTCACTCCTCTGGACTTGCTGGAGCTCCCATCACCATTCCCTAGTGTGAGGCCATTCACACTTCTAGTTGTAAAAGTTGTAGTTATCATGGAGTGCAGGGCAGTGTCTGACCTGGTGGTGACTTTACCCCCACAGTCTATTGGTTCTTGCTGGCTTGAGGCTCTGAATGCTGCTGCCCCTCAATCACTAGTCTTCTCCTTGAGTGGGCTGTATCTGCTCCTTGCCAGTCTTGCTGCTCTTGCCTCTCCTCCAGGGCCTGATTGGTGCCATCTATCCATAGAGACAGAGATGGGCTCCTTCTCTGTCTTTGCTTATGCATTCAGAGAGGGCAGGTGGAGAAGCAGCAATCACAAGAAGGATCAGCAAAGCCAGAAAGCTCCACCGATTGGCAGTGGCGCCTTGGTAGGTGCCCAGTGATGCTGGCCCTTGCTCCAAATTAGGGGCTCTGCAATAAACAACTGGGGCTGTACTTTGACTTAGAGCCTTGGTAGAAGCAGGCTGGAAGTACAGCTCTGTTCACTAGGCAGAAGATACTTGGTACCAATCCCGAGGGATCTTTCTCCTCTCCACTCATGGGTGGTAACCTGTTCCCAACTTACCTGAACAGGGTTTTGGAACCTGAACACAAGCAGACCTGATTAGACTAGACACTTTGGTAGCCTCAGGTAGAGAATATCTGTTAAGCATTCTCTCTCTAAATTTTGCCCATTGTTGATACTGTTCCAAGCATACTTTGAAATTTTCAAGTCGAACTTCATTCAGTTGTTACCATGTATTTACAACATAATCTCTTTTTTAAAAAAAACCAAAGAAACAGCTAGGGGTTTTATTCATATCAATCTGACTTGGAACTGAATAGCCTGGGTTAGTCCTTTAATTTCAGTGAGTCTGCTCTGCATATGATTAACAAAGGGAACAATTTGGTTCATTGTACTCCGAGGATGATCTTTGGAGTTGTGCATATATATGTAATTCCCCCCCCTCTCCGCTTAGACCCAGGAATTAAGGTTCGCTGAAGAAGACCTGGAGCATGAAAAAAAGAAATACGTTGAGCTACAGGCTTTCACTCGGCGTTTGATACTTGCTGTCAAAATGGATGATAAAGAACAGCAGCAGGTAAGACGAAAGTGTAAACAGCCGAGAAGATCTTATTTTATAGAGGTGTGCAGCGACCACAAATTTTGCCTTGTATCTCTAGCACTTGGAAGAAGTCCAGTCTGCTTCAGATCCACTCTGTGCCATTCTGATTTAATTTTTTGTTTGAGTCTGAATCTGATCCGTAAATATGAAGCTCATTTTTGTTCCCAATGACTAATTGAGAACCTACAAACCTCTATACTGTTTTTTCCTTTTCACATAGATGGATGAAATTTGCAGACAAGAGAGCATATCCAGAGTGAATTACGCTTGCAAAATTTCAGGCAGATCCATGCCAGGCTTTTTATGCAAGGAATTGTTGAACTCACTTTCTTTTTTCTTTCCTGCCAGAATTGGGTACAAGTTTCAGGCATGATCACCCCTGCTGAGTAAATGAAGCCTGCCAAATATCAGAAAGATAGGTGCAGTGGTTCTCCCACATGGGCAAACTTTATTGGTTGGGGTAGGAAATAGAAATTGTTATAAAAAGCTATAAATGTAACTCTCTTTCTCACTTCTCCTCCCTAGCTGAATACTCTCAGGGAAGAAAAGAGAGGGAGAGCAATAATTTTTAATTGTTTGTTATGAAAAATATTTTATAGTCAGGCAGGCTAAACCTAAGCATTCTGATAAGGGTTCATTTCAAAGGAACTATGGTACCTTGGTTTTCGAAAAGCTTAGTTCTCAAACATTTTGGCTTCCGGATGCCGCAAACCTGGAAGTGACTGTTACGGTTTGCCAACTATTTTAGGAAGCCAAACATCCGACAGGGCTTCCACAGCCAATCAGAAGCCATGTTTTGGTTTCCGAATGTTTTGGAAGTCGAACGGACTTCCAGAACGGATTCCGTTCAACTTCCAAGGTACGACTATACGGTTATTTAGAAATAAGCTCCACCAACAGAACTAAATTATTTTCAAATAAGCATGCCATGAGCATGTTTAAGGCAAGGCTCTTTGTTGCCTTTGCTGCAAACAGGACTTGCCAGAACACACCAGAACTCAGTTCCAGCACCTCTCTGGTGAGCCCCATTGCCATTCTAAGAGAACAAGGGAGCTGTTTGGCACCTCTTTTTCTAGAAAAATAGAAACAGAAAAATGGCTGCAGGAGATTAGTACAACTACCCCTCTGAAAACATTTTTAGATAGCAAAGCCAGCATGATCTAATTGAATTATATTTCTAACACAATTAAAGTACCTAATTGTTAAGAGGCTTATTTAATAAATTTATACCACAGTATTTGGGCAGCTTACATTAGCCATTGAAAACAACTAATGAGGCCCTGCAAGAAAACTTAGCAGTGTGCAGTTCTCTTGTTTAAGGTTTCATCCAGCAGTTGCTCTATAGAATGGTAGCACTAGGAAGCAGTTGCTGAGGTCTCCTTTCTCTCTGCCAAGGAGTGTTGCTTTCCTTGTTTCCCCTCCAAGGAGTTGGGTCAAATACGAACTACGGTGCAGGAAAGTAACCAGGACTGCTACTCCACCAGAAGCTGTTGCAGCTTCTCATTTATTTATATTTTGTATTCTAATTCAGGCACTTCTGGCAGACTTGCCTCCAGATTTAGAAGAGATGGATTTCAATCATTCATTTCCGGAACCTGATGATACCTCGTTCAGCTTGTCGTCTTCATCGGAGAAAAACACCTCGGACAGTTTGTGATCTTTGATGCAATGCAATGTACTTGCCTAATCTGTATGTTTTGAACAAATTGCATTTTGTTGGCCAGTACCCTTGAATATGAAGGTGGGGGGTAGGGGTGGAGGTGGGGAGACTAGCAGCCTCGTTAACTGGGGGAGGTAGGTGGTAGCCACAAATTCAGAATTCTGTTTTTTGTTTTTTTTATTTTGGTGAATGTGAAAGCTACTTGAGAAAAATACACTATGGTTCTAGCATCTATTCCTTGGTTATTGTACCTTTTTATTCATTACTGACCTGCTTCGGTAACAAAGCCCTCCTCTGAGCAGTGCAATAAGTAAAATGGAGAAAAAGTTGTGAATTATGCTAACAATTCAACCATACTTCCCCCTAATCTAGCCCACTAGTTCTGTTCAATGCCTTCGCTCCCTTGCCCCTCCTCAGGTAGGTTAGCAGGTCACTGGAGATTAAGGCCTTCAGGAGATCAGTGAATAAAAGTTGGGCCCTCACTAAAACGGCGATGGTGATTCCGAACAAGGGTTCAAGCTAAAGAAGCTTGCAATTGTACCTAGCAGCGAATCATTGCTTCTTCTCTCTTCTCCACCTTTCTCCAATGCCTGAAAAATTATTGGAAGAGTAACGCTAGCTATCTTAATTGATTTCAGTAAATTATGTTGTGCATAGTGGCAGATGGAAATCCTGAACAAAAATAGTTGGCTTTTTTTTTTTAAAGGAATGCTCAAATGCTGGGAAAAGGAACAATTTCCAGTAGCCCCAAGACTCTCTTCCATTGTACATAGTGAGAGTGTGTGGCAGTAACACTGGAGAAGTCACAAAGGAACAGCATGTACACAGATCCAAAATTTACATTTGACTTCTGTAGCTTATTTATATGACCAAGCCTCAGCTGAAGGCTGCCCAGAAGATGCTTTTGTAGTTCACAGGGGAGCCATCTCCTTGGCTGAGACTGAGAATCAACAGACAGAGCTTGGGAACTTGAGGACTGAGAGAACTGTTGATAAATGATGTTCCCAAAGGAAGTACTCCCTGGCATTGCTATTTGGAACAGCTGCTCAATTCAAATATGAGTTAGCCTAGATCCCCCCCCCCCCATATCAACAACAACAACACTGACTTGTGAATTGGCTGTGGCATACAGACCAGCAACGAGACCAGCAACTTAAAAACACTTTTAATATGTTCCTGACTTGGAAGTCATTTATTTCAACTTGTTAGGCAAATACGAGCGCATGCAGAACTGAGCTCGATGACAAATGCATTTTAGTCACCCGTATCTGTTGCGTGGGTTGAAATCTTGATGTGCATCAAGTGTTCAAAATAATGAGTTTTGAGATACCCAACACACACACGTCACTATTTTCCTCAGCTCTTAGGACTGAGTCTGTTTAACCACTTCAAGATTTTTTATCTACAGTTGCATATGTTAGATCTTTAATTGGATGTTGAAAGTGTTAGATACTTCCCCCCCCCCCTATTGCCAAGAAAGATGTATGGTTTGCTCTTTGGGATGCCATTTCTCTTTTAAAAAGACACGTTTTATTATTTCTCTGATTCAGTAACAAAACTTGGTGTGAAAGAGCTGTTACCCTACTCCCAAAGTAACCTTGCACATCATTGCTAGCCTCCTTCACTCTGTCCATCACAGCCTCAACGTGTAGCTCTGCTCCCTCCCTCCCTTTCAACTGCTTTGGTCCTTGCTTGAAATGGCAAAGGGAAACAGCTTAAATAGAAAAACAACTCCCCCCCCCCATATCAAGAAGACAATTTTAGTGGCAAAGAGAGAAGAGGTGTTACAACTTGACTTTTTATCCAAGGGCAATTGCTCTGTGTCCCAAGGTGGGGAGGCAAATGACTAATTGCCTCTCTGTATGATAGTTCTAATCGACTTGGCTATGATCACAGATGTTTTTACTGCGCACTAAAAATATATAGGATACTGTTCTGCACCCAAGAATTCAAAACTCCTTGCCAAAAAAGGATGTATTCCTTGGACCTGTACGATATATCCTGATTTCTCTTATTTGACACAGTTCTGTTATTTTTGCTATTTTTCTGCATCACTCTGATTTGCTTCATTCTGAGGAGGGGCAGGGAAGTATTCAGGACATTGAAGCCCCTACCCCCACTTCCCCATGCCCACTGGAAACCTCATTCAGCCATCCCTCCGGGTTCTGTGATTTCAGGAGGCATTACCCACACCGTGTTTTTAGCACAGCCTTGTTTGCAGCAATAAGGGCTAGAAACCTGCTGCTTAAAAATGAAAGTTGAGATTCTCAGGAAGCTTTTAAATCTCTTCCCAAGGCCATGTTGTATATCTCCCCACCCCCACCTCTTGCATTCCCCTGTAATCATGTCACAGGCATAACTTATGCTGTGAGGAGTAAAATCCACCAGAAAAGTACTTTCAATTAAAAAAGAAATGAAGAGAGTGGGAGTGATAGGGAAGAGGCAGAAGTGTAGTGGGTAGCAATGTGGAAGAGGGAGGCAATTAGAGAAAGGAGGATGTTTGGACAATAATGGGGAAAAGGAAATGGGAGAAGCAGTACAGCAGGCACATATTGCCGAACCCTGCAGTTATTTTGTGTCATGCAAGTCAAAGTCCTTTCAGAGAGCACAGATTTTGATTGTGTGCCATTAGATATTGTGGAAAGGATCTATACAAGACCTAATGGACCTGCACAGTACCTTGATGCTGGAAACCTTTTTCTTCCACTTACTTCAGTTTAGCACAAATGCACTGCTCGCTATAGCTATTGGGTTGTATCTGACTAAGTCATACTTGGAACGGAGCCATTGCCATTAATGGCCCTCAAAAGCCATTTATTTCAATGGGTCCGCTCTGAGTATAGATAACATTGGTTTACAACCTGTTGAGTGTTGGCAGTTAATTGCTTTTTTCTGCCCTAGCTTTCTATTGATCATCGTAGAATGCAAGTGAATGGATGTGAGTAGAAAGGCAAGGCATATCTCTGAAGAACCCATAATTTGCTAACCTTTCAATGAAAAATTTAGTTTTCTGTACTTTTGACTACCTCCCACTTAGGTGCCCAGGTTTCCCCAAGCGGACTCACATTTTACTTGGCTAGAAGTAAAATGTGAGAACTTGAATACTGCTTAGGCACGTCCCTTGTGATTGTCCTGGAAAGTCCTGCATCAATTTTTATTGTTTTATCAATCATTTATTGATGCACTTCCCTTGTGCTAGGGAACTCTCTTCCTTCCCTCAAGAACCCTTGACAGTAAGACATTTGTTCCAGTTTTACACGCACAACACAGCCAGTGTGTTTAAGGGCTTGGTTGGGATTTGAATATAACTCTGCAAGACTTTAATTTTAACATCTTGGGGGCCTTGTTTGCATATTCTTGTGCACTTCTTGATGTCATGGAATCTTAGAGTTGGAAGGTACCCAAGGGTCATCTGGTCCAACCCCCTGCAATGCAGGAATTTCAGCAGCTGAAATGTATGACCTGACTTAGCCCAAAAATGTATTTTATATGGATGTGACTGAGCCGCAATAGCTGTTTGATAGAGTCTTGCAATCTTCAAGTGATGCAGATATGCATTTTTATTTATTTCTATTTATTTTATTTATTTAACTGTCTGTGCCAGCCTTCTACACTCAGGTTAGTTTGCAGCGGATCATAAGCCTGTTTGAATTTGTTAGCCTGTATATTCAGTAGAGCAGGCATTATGGGGAGAGCCTGTGGCCCTCTAGATGCTGCTGGACTCCAGCTCTCATCTGCCCGGCCTTGCCTCTGCCAGTGGTCCAGGGGCAGGATGGGAGTTGTAGTCCAGTTAACTCTTGGAGGGCTGTAAGTTCCCTGCACCACATCCATCAGGTTCGATCCGGGACTTGTCTTTTTACTAGAAGCTTTAACATGAACCCAGGTGATCAGACACAAGGGAAGTCAGGACTCCCTTTTAACAATTCTATAAAATGGAATTTTGGTGGAATCGGCTTGTGTAGGGCACTTGCAGCTGCTGAAATTTTCTTTTCTGTACAGCTGCAGGAGTGGCTGGCACACACTCTCTTTGCCTCTCTCTCAATCTCTCTCTTTAAAAAACCCAGAATGGTAACATTCTGGCTGTGCCACCTGCATCCTATTTCGATCTGAGTTTGGCCCACTTTTTAGATCCATGCATTATGTGAAGACTAATCCACAAAGACATGCTATTCTGTACCCACTTAACCTGGGAGTAAGTTGGGGAACTAACTTCTGTGTACGGTACCTTTTCTACCTTGGTGATGTCCCCCATGTGCAAGAACCCAGTGACTTTACCACACTAACCAACGTATTTCATCCAGATGGTATTTATATGAGGGTTGAGTTGCGTACACTATTACAACTACTGGAATAGTCTTTGATATTTGGCATTGTATTACATGCTTTCACAGAGAAGGTATTAATGTTTGATTTTCATTGGAGAACCATTGGGAAAATCCTCCCCTGCCCATGAATTAATGTTAACTATGGATGGATGGGGTATAAATTTAAATCCTGATTTATTCGGATGACTATAGCAAGAATAGTTTGGACAAATCAGCACATGCTAGTTTAATGCCTCCTAGCTGCGCCTGGAATGTGGAACAGTTTAATGCATTAAAACAACAACAACCCAGTACTTAAGCAAACCACATGCCATTTTTTACATGCTACCTCTGCAAGATGACATCGCTTAGAGGCCATGCCAGACTATAATGTGACATTCCCCATACTGTGGCAATAAGTGACTTGCAGCCAATGGTCACTTCCTTACACACGCCAGCCTTTTTTTTTAACATTGCCTATATCTGGGGTGGCTGACCTGAGACTCCCAACTCCCTCCATCCTCAGCCAGCATGTTCAAGGATTAGGGGTGATGGAAGGTGGAATCCAGCAGCATTTGGAGGGCCACAGGTTGGCCAACTGGCCAGATAACTGCTGTTACAGATTTGAACTATTTTTTCTTCTGCTAATATGGTTAGCACTATGACGGTAATTGATGGCTGATTTGATAGGCAGGTGTGTGTGTGTGTGTGTGTGTGTGTGTGTGTGTGTGTTAACCACCGTGAAATATTACTGTATTGTTAAGGCAAAGCACTGCTGGGAATGTTTCCATTGAGGTGAACAGAATTGTACAAGCTCCCCACAGCATTGTGCCTCAAAGCTGCAACAGATATGCTAAATAAGCTGGTAGCTGCAGGTATTTCTCAAACCTCCATCTTTCTCTTGGAGTAGCTGTTCCAGTGTTTGTTGCAGGTGGCTGGAGTTAATTCTACACTATCGATGAGACCGAACTCTACCTTCTGTAATTATCCAGCTCTTCCTGCTACTTTCCCCATAGAAACCTCTTAGTTGGAGAGGCCAATTGGTTTGGAAACAGGTAAAAAGCAACTTCTTCCTCCATAGTCGCCTCCCTTGCCATGTAGAGGAGTTTTCTTCAGTTGAAGAGTATTTCCTCTTGTTAAATGCTCCCTTTTTCTAGCCTGTACAATAGGCTCCACCTACCTCTTGGGCCCAAACTAGCCCACCCTCAGCACTGGCTGTGCCTCACCCAATATTCCTGTAGCTTTTTTAAAAAAAAAGCCAAGAGGGCACTGAATAGTTTAAAATCCAGTGTGGTTCTACCAGAACTCACTGACGCTTTATGAAGAACACAGAAAGCCTCTGCCCACCCATGTCAATGTGTAGGTTGGAGCTTAATTTGTTGTCAAAGGTAGCATATGTGATATAAAAGTGACTTGTTAAAAAAGAAAAAAGGGTTTGCAATTTTTAAAATGACTCTCATCTACTTTTCCTCTGCATAAAATTCATAGGTATTCATAGAGCAGCCTCCTAAAATAGTGCATTTAGTTCTCTTCCCCACCTAGAACTTTTGGAGGAGTTAGATCAGGTGTTTAAAAAGAACTGACCAGTTGAATGAATTAATGATATTTTCTAAGCAAGAGAGGGAGCATGATGTACCCTCCATTTGCTGGACTGTATTATGGTTTTGGCCTTTTATCTGGCTGCGCTTGAAAATGAAGTGCTTACGATCAACTATGATCCCAGTATGTCAGAGTCACCAAGACAATTGAGAAAAAGGTGGGTGTGCTTCGGGCTTGTTGAAATCAACGAGACATGCCATGGTGAGGTCCTTAAGACTTTGGTTTTAAGTTGATTTCATTGGGACTTGGACATTGCAAAGGTTGTCTTTTATCTATAGCAGGAAACATCGAACTAATGCCAAGGTTTGAGGTTGGTTTTAAAGGAGCACAATTCAGATACACCTATATCCCACATCCTGTAACACAATAACATGTGTTGGCAAATGTGTCACACTGTGGCACTGGCAGAGAGTGCGTGGAATCTGCTGACTGAACATTTGCTTGGAAGAGACACATCTGTGCAGAAATGAAAGTCTGCTCTGCCCTCCTCACCGCTGCCCCCAGCATGGAAGGCAGGCAGCAAAGCTTTGAGTAACTAAAGGAGCAGGAGTCAGCAATTCGCTGTGCTTCCCAGCTGTTAAAAATGCTTTTTTTCCTGGGGTAAGGAGATCAAGGGAAAGAGATTCAAGTATTAGCTCCTTGCCCTTTCAGCTCCTTGTGTTGTAATCTTGCCGCCAGAGGACTATCTCCTGCTTATGCGTACAGTACATGGAAAGCAGGAGACTGCAGCTGAAAGAAAGATAATGTCATTTTTATATGAGTTGGTGAATATTCAAATGCAAAACCGCTCACGTCCTTTCCCTACCCCGCTGTCTGTTATTAACTTAGTTATATGCAAAACAAATTTGGGATATTTTTTTAATGAAAAAATGAGCATACTGTATAACTGTTTAGTGCAAACAATCTTCACTCTGTTCATTGTTAAGCTGCTAGCAGCTGTGGAGGTGGTCCCAGCACAAAATGGTCAATGCATTCTCAGTACGTAAGCTACCCTTGTAAAGCTTCCAATTTCTTTTTCTTTTGTTTGCTGTAATGACACTTGACTTCAATTTATCTTGAAAGCTTCTGATGGTTTTTCTGTATTTTGTGTTGTGCATATATATATATATATATATATATATATATATATACTATTAAAATGTGCCAACGAAGTTGAAGTGAATATATCTTTAACATAACGTCCTTTGGGCCAGTTTGGGTAAGTTTTGTAAATTTAGTGTGATTTCAAAACTGAATTTCTCTTATGAAACTCAGTATTTGTATTGCAATTTTATGACATGTAAATGGTATGTGTAGCAAGAAGAATTATGACAGATATTTAACTTGAGTACCTCCACTGCAACCCAGGACATAAGATCTTGGTTTATTGAAAGATGGATTCCATCCATTTGTATTGATCTTGTTTTTGTGTGTATATATATATAAGGATATTTATAATCTTGTATTAACAAAATCCATCACACAACAAAGGTTATTTCATTCATTAGAAACCTACTCAGCTATTTTTATATAAACTGTTGGTTGCTGCCTTAACTTTTTTGTGAAAATTTGTGCCATAGAATTTTTAACTTATCAACAGATAGTTTACCAAGTTTGATTTGGTCCACACTTTAAAATAAAATATGAATATTTCAGTTATTGAATAGTTTTTAAGTCACCTATTTTGGTTAAAGATTGTTTTTCTAATGTATCCGTTCTGTATAACTGCATCTTTTTTTCCTTTTTCTTACTATGTTTTTCCTTTTTAAAGTTAATGCATCCACACTGAAATGCACGCTTTTTAATAATTCCAGAAATGGTCACTGTTTTTTTGTTTCCTAAGTTTTCTGGATATAGTTTCACAAAACTTTAATTAATAAATTGAATTTGTTTGTTACAAACTTGTATCATTAAGTCAAATTGGTTAGCATAAAGGGCTAACTGTCTTTGCTACCTTTTGTCTATTACACTTAAGGATATTTTTCTATATCTACCAAGTATGAAAGACTGAAGAAATTCAATAAAGGCTAAGTGATTCGTTTTCCTACATGAAGTTTTCAGTTTCTATATTCTCAATCATTGGCCTTGTATGAGTTCATCACGAAGTAAAATCTGAATCTCACATTTTTGAACTCTGTCATCATAGGAGTAGGAGGAATAGTGATAAATTGTGAAGATGGTGATATTTATATAAAGTACTACCCACCAAGTAGTGAACTTATGTGTTGAAGTAGTGGTGCAGGGTTTTCACCTCTTATGTTAATGTTCATTCTTGACCATATATTCCAGGGTGCTTACCCCAATCTTAGTGAGGTCGAGATTGGTTTTGTTTTGTTTTGTGGGGGATGGAGGAGTTTGTGCTGGGGATGATGTTGGAAACAAACTAATCACTTCTTTAAATCAGATATCCCCCAATGTAGTTACTAGGAGGAAGGTGTTGGGTGGTTTTTTTTTTGTTTTTTTAGCCCAAGTCAAAGATTGAAAGTTCCCCAAAAATACTTCTTTCCCCCTTCTGCCTATTCATTTTCCAGTGGTACATATCAGTCCAGAAGAGAAAGTTGCATTAAACAGACTTGTGGAGAAGTGGGATATAATGAGGACAAAAGACGTCTAAATAAATAATAAGAGCTCCTTTCCTTCTGTTCAGACCACCTTCTCACTCAGGCCTTCCCTCTATTTTGCTTTCAGCAAGCTGAGACACGCAGTCTCGGGCCACTGATCCTCTATTGCTCTCTGCAGCTCTGTTGCTGTTCCTGCTTCACGGCCATGTCTCCTCCTTCCCAGATGGTTGCAGGAGGACACAGATCCTGCTGCTCTCCTGTGAGTCAAGAAAAGTCAAATGCGAAGCCCCACTGAAGGTTCTTTAGCTCCTGGAAGCTCTTTGGTAATGCTTTCCCCAGGTTCATTATTACCTTATAGGAGTAGCTTACAGATGTTTCCTTTCCCTGTTCCTGCACCTTGCCAATTTAGACTGGCTAGACAAGATTGTAGGAAGATACCACTGAAGTCAGAAGCCTTACTGGACAGTGTTCTTACTGGAGTGGTGCAATGAAGCAGGAAGCAAGCACCATGGCTGTAGATCTGCTATCCATTTTCATAGGCACTGCACCTCAATAGGCCAGGAAAGTCATAGAAAGTCATATCCTAGGCCATCCAGGGTAATGCCTCCACCTATCCTCACTCAAGGACAAGGATTCTCTGAGATAATGTTTGCAGCTGGTTTTTATGTGTAATGATTATTTTAGTACACAAGAGGTTTTCCGGATTACCATTGGCCTTTTATTTAATAGCCTATGGTGTAAACTGCTTAGAGATCTGTTAACATACAAGCGGTATATAAATTGCCCAAATAAATAAATAAAACCCACCCTGGAGGCTTATAACATGGGATAAAGCCTTGAGATGATGGAAAGAGGAAGAATCACCCATGCCTTATGCTTTGCAGCTGTCTAATACACCAGTTGTTGTTGCTGCTGCCACCCCCTCCAGCACACCCTATCACTACAAATTGAGTATGGCACATGCCACTAGCATAGAGCATTGCCTGTATCACCCCCAGTTCAGGGGTACATGTATAGTGCTGAGGGACAGGCTCCAATCCTAGCATGAACTGATGGGAAATACTATACATCAGTGATTTTCAACCAGTGCCATGGCACATGGGGTGCCAGACACTGGCCTCTGTCCCTCTTTCCTTCCCTTCCTCCTCTGATGCTCTCTCATATCTCTGCCTCCCAAAAGCTTGCACAGCTGTTAGTTGCAGCAGCCCTGGCTATAAGCTCTGCTGGCTAATGGTGCCACTTGAAGGCACCTTTTTTAGGGGTGGGGTGGGGGTGCAGCTCAGAGACTAGGGGTGGCAGCTGCCCGGAGGACTCCCAAGGAGAGGAGGCCGAAGGAACACTCCATAAGGGAGTGTGTTCGAAAAAGGGTGAGAGGCTGCTAGCTCTGCAGACAAGGGGTGACATTACTGGGCTCCTGAGCCCTACAGGAGTGCCTCAGAAAGAATGTCGTTGGTCAAGGGAGCCATGGACTCAAAAAGGTTGAAAAGTCTGCTGTCCATGTTCACAAGCCCAGCAGGTTTTCTTCCCAAGTGGGGATCTAGGTCAGCCTTCCTCAACCTCGGCCCTCCAGATGTTTTGAGACTACAATTCCCTTCATCCCTGCCCACTGGTCCTGCTAGCTAGGGATCATGGGAGTTGTAGGCCAAAAACATCTGGAGGGTCGAGGTTGTGGAAGCCTGATCTAGGTGTTGATCCACATGTTCTTGTGAGTCTCAATTCCACGACTACTGTTTATGTTGGATCCTGTTTCCAACTGTACCGCACAGCAGGTTCTGGTCATAACGGATTCTCACGCACAGGATCTATCCTCTCGATCTAACTAGGAGTTCCTCATTATGTAGCACCTGGCTGCCCAGAATTAATAGGAGGATGTTTATTAAAAGTCATATGTCTCATTCAGTCCAAGAAGCCCAACTGTAAGCATAAATAGACCTTCCTCTGGAAGATGGAGGGGATGATGTTACTGGAAAATGGAGGGGATGATGTTACTTTTCTTGGAAGAAGTCAACGCAGTACAGGTGAGACCATCCAAAGTTCCCAGAAACTCTGAAAAGCAGCCGCCCTCTTGACTTCTGCCTACCCTGAAGTATATGCGGCCTTGTCCCCAAGAAGATTAATTATTCACTAAAGAGAGACTAGATCTGTACCAAAGACAGGCCATGAGAGTGCCGCATCTCAAGAAGAGTAAATAGGGATGAAGGAAGATCCGAATACTTTACCTCTTTGCCCTTTACCTCTTTACACAGATGATTCATTTCCAGGTCATCCAGTGGAGGGAGTCTGGGTGAGGAAGCAGTGGGTCTTGCCACAACAGATTCCAAGGATTACATTTAAATAGATCTTGCTGACTGGTTCTCACAGCTGGCTCTGACATGTACCTTGCACTTTGTGGAATTAGAAACATTACCTTCTTTGGATCCTTGAATTCTTAGTCCACATATGCCCACCACAAATCTGCCTTTAGCATGCAGAGTTTCTTTGTCACAGAGACAAGTTATTTGTGATTTTCTAATGTGTATAAATGTGTGTTCTTATGCTGGCTGATTTTATTTTGTAGCGGAAGCAGCTGTAGGTTCCTGATCCAGAGCTTGCTTCCAATATGGATCAGGGCCTTCTGCCGGCTTTCCACTGGAAATCTTTATAAGTCTGCGTCTTGCTCCCAAAGCGCTGTTTTCTATAAACAGCATGTCTGGAGGCAGGCAAGAGGGAATTATCAGCACACACAGACAGTGAGAAAAAACCTGGCTAATGAATCCACTCTGGAATGGTAGCATATCCCGCCTTGCAGCCCTGCAGCTGATTTCTCTCCAATATAAAACCAGCCAGGTTAAGCACATTCATTTAAAGCTTAAGAGCAACATCACGTATAGTTTGGCCCTGTGATATTTTGCAAGACACTGAGTGCAATTTTGTAAGGTCTCTACTTAACGGACATTGTAGTGATACCTATAAAATGTCCTTGGCCGCCCCAAAACAACTCCTTATTGGATGAATAATTTTTGTAATGGGGTTTTCATTACAGTGTAGTGCAGTTCTTACTTCCCCTTCCTCACCACAAACTCTCCTGAATGTACCATTAAATTCTACACTGTGTTGAGGATTTGAATGCAAATCTCCCACGTCCATGCTGAGTTGTCATTTAAAAGACTGTAACGGCAAAAAGCCACAAACACCCAGTCATTAGGTTCATCTGCACGGCAATTGCTATATAGGATTCAACGATAAGAGGCTTATTTCCCCACCTGTTGAACATTATGCTTTATTATCATTGCCCATTTATTTATTGAACGCTTCCCCAGTATACAGTGTGCTATTACTATTATCCATCCATCCATTATCTACCCCCACAGCTGCAGGTAATGAAAGGTAGCCAGGCCAGGAGCTGCACTTTATAGCAAAACACTAAATGTGAAATTGCTTCTCTTTGCTCTGTAAGCTGGCACAAAAATCCTGGTTAAAGCGGTTTACTTCCAAATGTTTATATATGGGACAACTGATCTCAATGATCACGGGTAGGAGGAGGAGTTACGCTAAGACCAGACCATGTCATTACTGAGGAGGCAGGTTTAGTTGTTATTTGAGGACTATCCCTGCCTCCGGGTCTGGTCTTGTCTGGATGGATACTGGAATCGGCAAGGGTAGCAATGAGACTAAGGAAGAGCAAGCTGAAAGGCAGTACCACCTTCTGGTCTAGCTCTAAGGAAGGTAGGGTAGTGCCCCATCTGCTCTAGTGATAAGCCTTCATTGGGGAGGCATGACTGCAACGTCCACCCCTGGTTGTGCATTCCTAGATGCTAGCAATCTACTGTCTCTACAAGTGGAGGTCACTATTATTATTATTATTAGCCACTGGTGCTATCAATTCATCTCTGCTTCACTGCTTTGTGTCTGACACTAGTTCTTGTCACTACATATCTTGCCTACAAACTCTGGTAGAATGCTTCAAAACAACATTTTTTGAGGTGTTCTTCATACACACATGAAAGGTCATCTTAGATGTCTCTCAGCCTTGAGAAGAGCGTTTTTGTTGGTTCATTAAAATGGACATGGCCAATGGCTTCTCTTCTCAATGCTGGCTATCAGAATGGTGATTATTATACAGATGACAGCAGCATCTATGTGGTTAAATAAGGGTCTTGGATACAAATGTGGCTTGTCATGGGACGTAACCCAATTTCAGATAATGAGGCATTCTGAGTAACAAGCTGCCTAGCCCACAGATTTAATGAGTTATATTTATTGACAGAAAAAGGGATTACAAAAATGTAGCCATCTTTGGATGAAGTGAGGGGTGCCTGCCATGTATAAATAAGAGAAACATTGCCTTACTTGTTTTCCCATCCCTCAAAAGGGCTGTCCTGTGGTCACAAGAGAGAGAGAGAAAAGGGCTTGTTTCCTGGATTTTGGAGCACATTTTTAGTGCAGCGCTGTTACAGTTGAGGGTTGAGTCAAAAAGTACCCCAAACTTTGTCATCCTGTTTGTTGGGTGCACAAAAGTTTTTTTGGGGGGGGGGAGGGGGACAAGTTCAGTGATGCTGGGGGGAAATGTGTGAAGAGAGGTAAAGTATGGGTAAACTTATTAACAGTAGGCATTGCATACGTGGTTGGTGGTGAGCACAATGATTGTCTCCCACAAAGCTCTAAAGTGAGGTCAGGGAGCAGTAGTTTCTGATGCTTCATTATGAAGCCACAAGTCATCATGATGCCAAATCCAAGTGAGTACAGTGGTTTTTTTGCAGCATTATCATTATCATTATTATTATTACTACTATTTCTTATACGCTCACTGGAAGGACAGATCCTGAAGCTGAGGCTCCAATACTTTGGCCACCTCATGAGAAGAGAAGACTCCCTGGAAAAGACCCTGATGTTGGGAAAGACGGAGGGCACAAGGAGAAGGGGACGACAGAGGACGAGATGGCTGGACGGTGTTCTTGAAGCGACAAACATGAGTCTGACCAAACTGCGGGAGGCAGTGGAAGACAGGAGTGCCTGGCGTGCTCTGGTACATGGGGTTACGAAGAGTCAGACATGACTAAACGACTAAATAACAACAATTTCTTATACATCACCTATCTGACTGGGTTGCCCCAGCCACTCTGGGCGGCTTCCAACAAAATAAAGAGGCAAAAACAACAACACATCTGTCAGAGCTACCCTAGGTCCCAGCTCACAAAGGACCAACGCTGCTTCGTTGTTAAGTATAAAAGTCTTTATTGAAGTTCAGTTTCACTTCCAGAGCCGCAGCGCG
Source organism: Podarcis filfolensis (assembly GCF_964270895.1). Classification (NCBI taxonomy): domain Eukaryota; kingdom Metazoa; phylum Chordata; class Lepidosauria; order Squamata; family Lacertidae; genus Podarcis; species Podarcis filfolensis. Next base: position 21,082,825 of record NC_139617.1, read on the forward strand.
CAGCCCCACGTCTCAACTGTCAGACCACTGATGCTCCGTCTGAGTCTCCTCCCCCTTGACACCAATTTAAGATTCTAGCCTTGCTCCACCTTCTCCGCTGCTCCTTCCTCCTCTGGGTCCGCCTGCCCGCCGGGGTTCCGCCCTTTCTAGCCTCTTCTCCCGCTGATTCCCCTGAGCCTTCTCCCTCCCTCCGGCGGGCTTTAGGAGCTGGTTCCCCATCCGGGTCTCCTGCTGTTCCGCGCGCCTGCACATTTGAACTTGGCGCGCGTGCCCAGCCAGCAGCTTTCCTCCTGACCGTTCCACTGCTGCTGTCACTGCTTCCCCCATCGGGGGGGCTAGCTGCAACTGACCTCCCCTCCGTTGGAGGCGTGGTCAGCCCTGACTCCCTCTCTGGAGGAGACACTGCCCCTGACACATGTGACTCCTCCCCCCCACTACGCTCTGGTGGGGAAACTGGTCCCGATCCTCCACTGCTGCTTTGGGGTTCCCCTCTGGCTCCTTGTTTCTGGTGCGTCCCCCCTGGGACCCCCCTTGCCCTGACCATCGGCGCCCCCTTCTGGGAATCTTCTGATTCGCTGGAGAAGCTCATGGAATCTCTCGGGCCACTGTCATACTCCCCTACGCTGCCCTCGGATTCTTCCCCTTCGCTCTCCCAATCCTCTCTCCCTAGTGCTCCTGCTCCTGATTCCCTGACAACATCAAACATTATAAGCTTCCAGAAGCAGGAAGTCTTGATGAAAACGGGGGCGGGGGGGCAGGATGGCCAACAACAACAACAACAACAACAACAGAGAGTGCGCTCACTTTCACCTGGACCACAGAACAGGAAGTGGTATTCAGTGCTTTTTTTCTAAAAAAATATGTTTAGGAGTACTCTCATTTTGACTCAACAAAATCACAATTTTATAGTTCAAATCGGGAAAAATAAATACAGTAAATGGACAAAAGTACAAAGATTCACAAAATGTTTAGCGGTATGTGTACCCCTGCATCCCTCCAGGGGGGGAAAGCACTGGTGGTATTGAAAAACGTGAGTGGAGGGGAGTCAGTTTTGTGAAACTTTTGTCCCACTTTCAAGCAAATCAATTTCTGTTAAGATCTTCTGGCTCAGTTGTAGTTACAATGTGTGTCTTGCTTGGCCTCTACAGTGAAGAAAGGAAGGCACCAATATAGCAAAAAGGAAAGGGGAGGTCACCACGAAGGTGCAGAACAGTCAAATTGTTAGATCTTAGATGAAGTGCCTTAGAAGACACTTTTATGGGACAATTTCTGCCACTTTCTTTTTCTCCCCCTGCCCCAATTCTCCAGTATTTAAAAAAAAAAATCCATAGTGGCTGCCTTCTCCACTCATCCCTGCATCTTGAATGACACCAGGGCAGTGGCACAATGGAGGAAGCAAAGACGACATCCAGGCTGCCAATACTGTTGCTGTTACAATTGCTTGCAGTGGCAAGGGGACTGGGGGGTGGAACCTTAGAGGGAAAGTGAGAATCTGTACTACAGCCACTGCTGATAGGGAGAAGACCCCCAATAAACTGCTAACAGGTTTCTCTGCCCCCCTGCGGATAAATTTAGTGAAATAGCCTGGCTCCCAATTTTTCTGCTCAGAAATAGTGTTGAGAATTTCAATGGGCACAGTTGTGCACATTGGGAAAGGGCTGTAGCTCATTGGTAGAGCATCTGCTATGCCCCAGGGACAATGCCTTGCATCTCCAGTAAGGGCTTGGAATGTCCTCTGTGTGAAATCCTAAACAGCCACTGCCAATCAGTGTAGACAATAACGAGCTGGATGGAACAGTGTCCTGACTCAGTATAAGGCAGGTTCCTTTGTTTCTAGAATCATAGAATTGTAGAGTTGGAAGGGATCTGGAAGGGATCATCTAGTCCAGGCACAGGCAAACTCCGGCCCTCCAGATGTTTGGGACTACAATTCCCACCATCCCTAGCTAACAAGACCAATGGTCAGGGATGATGGGAATTGTAGTTCCAAACATCTGGACAACCAGAGTTTGCCTATGTCTGATCTAGTCCAACTTGCTGCAATGCAGGAATATGCCGCTGTCCCATACAGGGATCGAACCTGTGACCTTGGCGTTATAAGCAGCACGCTCTAATCAACTGAGTTATTCAGGGTTCTTATGTGTAGTTTATTGCCCAATGTGTTTTGAGCATTTAAACTCAAGGACAGGAAGTCTTGTGTACAAACCATCAAGAATTAGTATTGAACCCTAATGTAAAACTTCGTATTTATTTCCATGATGCATTTAAGTTTTTCAGATAAAATGTTTTCATTAGTTTTTTTTAAAAAATGAACTCCATCAGGTATGACTCACCTTCCTGTGGGCACTGTGTACTTTCTTCAAAAACTGGAGCTTGTACCATTTTTAATTATCCCCCCCCATAGCTTTGAGTCAAAGACAGCTTCAAAGGGAAGAATATTTTCTATCAAACATACATACTTTTTCCTAGATGTGCATAAACATGTAAGACGCAATGATGAGGAACATCAATTTTCAACCGTGGCCGGAAACTCGCTGTAAATTTTGCACAGCCAGAATAGAATTGTTAGCTAATTATGCCCTCCTGCCACTTACACATCTTCCTAACTCTAGTTGTTTACTTCTCTTTGAAGGAAGGGGGTGATCCATAAAGCCCTTCAGAGAAGCAAAGAATGTTCTGCAGGAACTGAGATGCTAGGAAATCTGCCCAGCATTGATCCAAATCCCTGGGGGAGGGAGAACTTAGTTGAGAACAGGACAGGTATCAGTAATGAGCTGCGCAAGGGCACTGGGTTCTGGAAGCTGCCTGAGAGTGCTCTGTTTGATGCCATGCATGAGCAGCAGAATGAGATACATGCGCTGGAGATTGATCCATTTGGGGAAATGAAGAACTGCCTCACCAACTTCAGTCTGCCCTCAGCTGCTTGCCTGCCTTCTTATTGACAACCAGACAGGGAATGCACTGTCTGCTTTCTCCTCCTTAGTTTTACCATTGTAGCAGTGGAGGACCTTGGGGTTTCAAATTTCAGCGGTGCCCTATATGACGCCAAAATTCAGTGCCCCTAGGGCTCTGCGCCCACTGCGAGTGAGTCAGTTACCCCCCCTAAAATCCACCTCTGCTTGTGGACCTCAGGGAGGATGATGGGGACGGACAGACTAGAATTAGTCATCTCTGCCTGTCACAGGCTGTTGACTTCTCTGTCTTCCACCCTACCAGTTCCAGTAGGCACCAGCCACCATTGGGCACACGGCACTGTAGTACCGGAGGCTATGATAAGAACCAACAAACTGAAGCTGAATACTGGTGAGATGGTGGCTTTGTGGGTAGACAGTTCCCATGTATGGGATTTAGGTAGATGGCCTGTTCTGGTTGGGGCACCACTGCCCCTTAAATAACAGGTGGTTAGTCAGGGGATGCTCCTAGAGTCTAAGGAGGCTTGTGTAGCCTCTCTGGCTAAGAGTGCCTATGCCCAGCTGTGGGTGGTTTGCCAGTTACTGCAGTTGGTTCAGAATGCCGCTGCCCTGGTGCTGTTGCGGGGTAATACAATGGGATCATATACACTTATCCTGAATGAGCTGCACTGGCTACCAGTGCCCAAGTTGTCAGTAATAGCACACAAAACTAGAAATGGCTTAGGACGCAAGTACTTAAAGATTGGGCACATTATCCAGTCCCAACCAACCCATGTTTTGAGATCTGCAGATGAGATCTGGCTTGTGGTACACTTGGTGAACATAATCTGGGGGCATATGAGACAGGTCCTTCTTGGTGGTGGTGCCTTAGTTATTGAACTCCCTGTGGAAATCACTGTTCTCTACATTTATATGCTTCCAGGCTACTCAACACCCATTTGATCCAACAGGCCTTTGAAGTATAATAAGACGGACATTACTTTTATTGGTCCTTCTCTGCTGCACTTTGAGTTGCATGGCTGGACATTTCCATTAGCTCCCCTCTTGAGAGGGTGTGGTCAGTAGAGGTTGGCAGGGCAGCATTTCCCTGCATTCCTGTGGCTTACTGTGATGGGGAGGGGGCAATTTGGTGCTTCAGTTGCTGCATTTGCAATGCACAAACCTCTCCCTCCCCTACCTGCTAAGCCACAGTGTTGAACTAAGGGTGATCTGGTCCAGAAGATATGCAAACGCCATCTTGGTAGTCAAGATAACCCCACAATTAATTGGTAGCTGTTGTAAGAATGAGCCCATAGATGTTTATATTTACTTGTTTTGATATAAGCTAATCAGCTTGCTTTGATGTGGCCCTTATCTGTGGAGCTTGGGGTGCTGGACTCTGGTCCAGAAAGGGAGACTATCTGTAAGATTTGGGTATGTGCCACTTATGCCGTCATCTAGTCAGGTGCCATAATGGGAAGTCCTGGGCAAAGTGATATATGATGCTTTGTGTATAATGAATGTATAAACATCTGCTTGGGTGTGGACAAGCCCTCTCCTTGCTGCGGTGCCTACATTTATAAAACCTGGCAGACCTGGCAGGCTGCTTTGCTGTAAGTCTACACCTTTCTTTAATAAAGCACTTGAACTGATCCCTCTGATGTTTTTGACATCCTTCTTTGGTATCCCTGCACCCAACCACTCCCACAAGTCCTCCTTTGGGCCTGTGGATCAGGACACATTAGTCATGATGGGAGGAGGTAAAGTTCCTTGCACTGCTGCCCACTACTGGTTTGGGTGTAATTAATAAATGCAAACACAAACCCATTCTAAGCAAATGCATGCACCTCTCACTTGGATAATTCACTTCTAGAGATTTGGGGAAGGGAAGGGGGCTGAATTCTGCAGAAGGATGACTAGCTAAATAAGGACAGTTGTAGAACACACCCTCCCATTTTTGCAGTCCCAGACTGGCAGCAAAGCCAGGCAGTCTTGCAATCTTCTGCTGGTCCAATATAACTGGTGGGTTATGACTAGCTTGGCAGGGTACAGGCTATGTGTAAACTATGGTTTCAAGTGCACAGACCAAAACAGGCTAAAGCCAATCATGAAACCATCTTTATTTCTGCTTTGGCTTAAAACATGAATAAGGTTCTGCTTCCCTTTGAAAACTCTTTCCCCTCATTGTCTCACCAGAACAAGGAAGAATGTTCCTTTTAGCCTTCTCTGGGTCTCTGCCAGGCATTGCCGTTTATGCCAGATGAAGATGAAAGTCCTGCATGGGGCTGCTTCCTTTGTAGCATCCCCTGCCACTCTCCCCCTCTACAAGCTGTTAATTAGCAGCATCAACAGTGGGGCGAATCAGAAAAGGCTGGATTGAAATCATTAATGAAGTGTGAGGTTTGCAATATTGATGGAGCTATTAGCAGCCCGCAAAAGCACATGAATACAAAAACTGAAATGAGCAGCTTTGTCTGGAGGGAGCAAACCAGATGTTTTCTATAAGAGACAGGGGGTGGGGTAGGGAATCCAGCCATGACAGCATCTTTCAGGTCCATGGGGACATTGGAAATGAGGAGGGTGGAGGGATGGGGGGCAGGTATAGGACCATGCTAGGTGAACAGTGAACCACTGCTTGGCTGGATTTAGACACATCAAATAAGCATTTCAGTTTTTGTTGTTTAGTCGTTTAGTCGTGTCCGACTCTTCTTGTTTTTTTTTTAAAGATATTTATTGTGATTTTACAAAAACATAAGTTTACAAAATAGAAAAAAGTCACATAGAAAGAAAAAGATACAAAAAAGAAAACATAGAAAAATACATAAAAGAAAAAAAGGAATAAAAATACAAAATATAAAAAACAAATAGATAAAAAAGAATTAAAAAACAAATCCGTTTTTAGTAACTTTAAACTCATTAGCTTGTTTCCTTGACCTCCTCACACCTCCCCTTTTTGTATTCCCATTTAAATAATCAAATCAGCAAATCCTTACCTTCTTTCGTTTATCTTAACTCTATATCTTAACATATTATAACTCTATATTTTCACCCATTTATCAATTCATTTTTGCATATTCTTATTAACTTTGTTGCTAATGCCACTTATTTTCAGTCCAACACCATTTTAACATTCATTAATTTTACAGTGTTTCTGAAGGTAGTTTTTAAATTTCTTCCAGTCTTCTTCCACCAACTCTTCTCCCAGGTCTCGGATTCTGCCAGTCATTTCCGCCAATTCCATATAATCCATCACCTTCATCTGCCACTCTTCCAGGGTGGGTAACTCTTGTGTCTTCCAATACTTTGCAATAAGTATTCTTGCTGCTGTTGTTGCATACATAAAAAACGTTCTATCCTTCTTTGGCACCAATTGGCCGACTATGCCCAGGAGAAAGGCCTCTGGTTTCTTCAGGAAGGTATATTTAAATACCTTTTTCATTTCATTATAGATCATCTCCCAGAAAGCCTTAATCTTTGGGCACGTCCACCAAAGGTGAAAGAATGTACCTTCATTTTCTTTACATTTCCAACATTTATTATCGGGCAAATGATAGATTTTTGCAAGCTTGACTGGTGTCATGTACCACCTGTAAATCATTTTCATAATATTCTCTCTTAAGGCATTACATGCTGTAAATTTCATACCGGTGGTCCACAACTGTTCCCAGTCAGCAAACATAATGTTGTGACCAATATCTTGTGCCCATTTGATCATAGCAGATTTAACCGTTTCATCCTGCGTATTCCATTTTAACAGCAAGTTATACATTCTTGAAAGTATCTTAGTTTTGGGATCTAACAGTTCTGTTTCCAATTTTGATTTTTCCACCTGGAAGCCAATTTTTTTATCCAAATTATAGGCCTCTCTTATTTGATAATAATGAAGCCAGTCTCGCACTTTATCTCTTAATTTCTCAAAACTCTGCAATTCCAGTTTGTCTCCTTCTTGTTCCAATATTTCCCAATATTTCGGCCATTTGGCCTCCATATTGAGCTTTTTCTGAGCCTTCGCTTCCATTGGTGACAACCACCTTGGGGTTTTATTTTCCAGTAAATCTTTGTATCTTATCCAGACATTAAACAATGCTTTCCTGACAATATGGTTTTTAAATGCTTTATGTGCTTTAACCTTGTCGTACCACAAATATGCATGCCATCCAAAAACGTTGTTAAAACCTTCTAGGTCCAAAATGTCTGTGTTCTCAAGAAGCAGCCAGTCTTTCAACCAGCAGAATGCTGCTGATTCATAATGAAGTTTAAGGTCTGGCAGGGCAAATCCACCTCTTTCCTTTGCGTCGGTTACTATTTTAAATTTTATTCTAGGCTTCTTGCCCTGCCAGACAAATCTGGAAATGTCTCTCTGCCACTTCTTGAAACAATCCATCTTGTCCGTATCCGACTCTTCTTGACCCCGTGGACCAGAGCATGCCAGGCACTCCTGTCTTCCACTGCCTCCCACAGTTTTGCCAAACTCATGCTGGTAGCTTCGAGAACACTGTCCAACCATCTCGTCTTCTGTCGTCCCCTTCTCCTTGTGCCCTCCATCTTTCCCAACATCAGGGTCTTTTCCAGGGAGTCTTCTCTTCTCATGAGGTGGCCAAAGTATTGGAGCCTCAGCTTCAAGATTTGTCCTTCCAGTGAGCACTCAAGGCTGATTTCCTTAAGAATGGATAGGTTTGATCTTCTTGCAGTCCATGGGACTCTCAAGAGTCTCCTCCAGCACCATAATTCAAAAGCATCAATTCTTTGGTGATCAGCCTTCTTGATGGTCCAGCTCTCACTTCCATACATCACTACGAGGGAAAACCATGGCTTTAACTATACAGACCTTTGTTGGCAAGGTGCTTTTTAAGATGCTGTCTAGTTTTGCCATCGCCTTTCTCCCAAGGAGCAGGCGTCTTTTAATTTCGTGACTGCTGTCACCATCTGCAGTGATCACGGAACCCAAGAAAGTAAAAATCTCTCACTGCCTCCATTTCTTCCCCTTCTATTTGGCAGGAGGAGATGGGACCAGTGGCCATGATCTTCATTTTTTAGATGTTGAGCTTCAGACCATATTTTGCATGCTCCTCTTTCACCCTCATTAAAAGGTTCTTTAATTCCTCCTCACTTTATGCCATCAAGGTTGTGTCATCTGCATATCTGAGATTGTTGATACTTATTCCGGCAATCTTACAGGGAAAACAGGTAGAGAAAAATGGAACTCCATGTCGCCATCTGGTGGCAGAATGTTATACGGCATATACAACACATATAAATTCTTTTTCTTACCAGTCTAGCTGAGTTCCCAGTCTCTCCTGCTGTGGGATTTATACAGCATGCATCCAGCAGTAAATGGGGTGGTCTGTTAATACTTTGAGAGGTATCCTGTTAATCCTGGGTGCATCACTTAGGCGATTTAATGTGGACGGGTTGCCCCTTTTAACCCATGCTGAACAGAGCCATACATAATGTAATCTCTATACCTTCCAAGAGCAGTTTGTCCATGAATATTATAATTAAACCTGGAGATAAAAGACTAAGGGTGGTATCCAGCAAAGTAGTTTCTTTACCTCAAGGACTTCTGGATGTGCAATGGGACTTCCATTCCATCTTCCCTCCTTGAATGTCCCCTAAATCTGGGTTTCCCACACAACCCTCAGAGCAGATTTGGGGAGGGTGCATGGCAAACAGTGGGAGAGGAGAGGAGAAGTTAAGTCCAATTGCAGAAACATAATTTCTTGCACTGATGGAGCTACATTGTTGAATACCTCTATGTATTTTAAACGTGTGCTGCCATGAATTAAGGATGAAGGTTTTAAAAATCACCTTTTTAAAAGAACCACCTTGAATTCAGCATCAAATAAGTAAAATTGCATGTTCAGAAAGGTCATCCAGTCCAACCCCTAGCAATGCAGGGATCTCAATGAAAGCATCCAGGACAGATGGCCATCCAACCTCCAAGGAAGGAGAGTCTGTTCCACTGTCAAACAACTCTTACCATCAGAAAGTTCTTCCATTCTTATAACATGATTTCATTGGTTCAGGTCCTGCCCTCTGAAGCAGCAGAAAACAGGCTTGCTCCATCTTCCATGTAGAAGCCCTTTAGATATTTGAAGATGGCTATCTCAGACTCCTCTTTACCGGGCTAAACATACCCAGCTCCTTCAAGCACTCCTCCTAAAGTTTGGTTTCCAGACCCTTGATCATCTTGGTCGCTCTCCTCTGAACACATTTCAGTTTGCCAATATCCTTCTTAAAACGTGGCTCCCAGAACTGGATGTGGTACTCCAGGTGTAGTCTGACCAAGGCAGAATAGAGCAGTACCATTATTAAATGTACTCTAAATGTATAATGTATATGCAACCCTAGAATACTTATATCCTGCTTTACAGCCCTTGAGGCTCTCAAGAGTGGTTTACAAAAGATCAAACCCAGGCTGTTTGATGCTGTCTTTCTTGTAATGAAAAGGTGTAGTCTGGCTGTTGTTCATTGTTGATTTTAATGAGTATCTACTTTCCTTTTGATTTTGATTGATTTTGGTGGTTGTAGTTATTGATAGTCGGGCATGTAAATTTAATAAATCAATCCATTCTCACAATACAGTCCCCACAAATAGTTATGTTAGGAACAGAAACAGCATGATGTCTATATGGTGCCAAGCTGGCTTATTCAGGTAGAATTCCTGCCATCGTATTTGGTCTTCCAAGCCCCGTGAGCCTCTCCAGATTGGGGTTTTCTGCAACATGTTATTGATGCAATAATGGCAGTGGAATTAGTGGTGGATTTATATTGGCCGTCCACACATCATTCAGCTTTGTTAGTTTTGAGATGCTTCCCCAGTGTTGTTGCATTATTGCCATATGGAGGGGCACTCTTGCACCATACCACAGCAAAAGCAGGACAAAAAATTAAATCAGAACATTTGCGGTATAAAAACCATCAGGAGTAGTTATGAGGCAGGCACTGCTTCGAAACAAAGCTGTAAGCCTGCCCCATAACTTTAGCAGGTGCAAACTATGGGGTTGCATATAGCTTCCCCAATACCATCATGAGTGCAAATAATCTTGAGTGAGTGCACAGTAAATAGGGTGCCTGGAGGGGCCACGAGAATCCCTGAAACCGAGCAGCTGAGCCTATGATGCAGGTACACTTTCCTTTGCTTGGTTTACTTACAATCCCAAATAAATATTTTGCAGTTATGTCTCATTCTCTGCAGAACTTGGAATTCTGGGGGCTGATGGGCTGAGTGTGATGGAAGAACGTGGGGGAAATGTGGGGCAGGTGTGAAACATGAGCGACCATGAAGGAGCACAAGGGCACAGTATCCCAACTCTGCAGCATCTGTTACACAAATTCTCTGTGTGCATTTTGCAGGTTATCTCTGCTATGAATGTGAGAGGCAACATTTCTTTGTGAAAATTGTTTTCTCAAACCCAAACCATTACAGTGGTACCTTGGGTTACATACGCTTCAGGTTACATACGCTTCAGGTTACAGACTCCGCTAACCCAGAAATAGCACCTCGGGTTAAGAACTTTGCTTCAGGATGAGAACAGAAATCGTGCTCCGGCGGCACGGCAGCAGCAGGAGGCCCCATTAGCTAAAGTGGTGCTTCAGGTGAAGAACAGTTTCAGGTTAAGAACAGACCTCCAGAATGAATTAAGTACTTAACCCGAGGTACCACTGTATTATTATTATTATTATTATTATTATTATTATTATTATTATTATTACTTTAGTGGAGCAAACAAATCTGTTTGCTCTGGTTTTGTTTGTGCAGGAATGAAACTGAGATTTGTCCAATTCTGTCTGCCTTTACAGCAGGGATAGCCAGTGCAATGTTCTCTAGATGTTGGTCAGCTTCATCAGCTCCGGCTACCATGGCCAATAGTCAGGGATGATGAGGGGTTCTAGCTGCATTTGGAGGGCACTATGTTGGCTGTTGCTGCTTTACAGGTTCTTATCCAGAACATTGATCTGGAGGTCTCTCTCACTCCTATCTGGAAACACAGGGGGTTGAACCTGGGTGCAAAACAGACGTTGCTCCGCCACTGAGGTGACAATTATTCGGGAAACAAACGGGGCTAAGGATGGAATTGTAGATTAATATGTTCCAACTGCTCTTGACTTGAAGGGGACACAAACTGTGGATTCATTCTCTGTGTAATATGCGCTACTGTACTGACACCCGGTGGTGAAGTTGTGTAAAGAATCAGCTGAACTGAAATGCTTTGTTGAAATTTTCCTGCGCAGCGGTGGTCAGATTTCACCCTAGTTTTGGATTAGTTGTTTGCTCTGTAAGATACCTTGACACTGGGTTGTTTGACGGAAATGCAAAGGAGGAGGATATATTGCCACCTTGAGCTGCTTAAGTGGAGAGTGTGGGCGTCAAAATTAAAGAAACAAAAAACAAAGAGGTGACTAAAACCAGGAGGAGACTAGCTGGCACTAACCCAGTATTGAAGATTCAGGTGGCGCTGTGGGTTAAACCACAGAGCCTAGGACTTGCCGATCAGAAGGTCGGCGGTTCGAATCCCCATGACAGGGTGAGCTCCCGTTGCTCGGTCCCTGCTCCTGCCAACCTAGCAGTTCGAAAGCACGTCAAAGTGCAAGTAGATAAATAGGGACCGCTCCGGCGGCAAGGCAAACGGCATTTCCATGCACTGCTCTGTTTCTCCAGAAGCGGCTTAGTCATGCTGGCCACATGACCCAGAAGCTGTACGCCGGCTCCCTCGGCCAATAAAGCGAGATGAGCGCTGCAACCCCAGAGTTGGTCACGACTGGACCTAATGGTCAGGGGTCCCTTTACCTTTACAGATGGAAGAAACACAAGCGACACCAATGGAACACAGCAGACATGCCCTCCACCCCCCTGAGAAAACCCCTTAACCCAATTTTATTTTCTCTTATTGTTTGGTAGATTTAAATAAATAAATTTAAGAAATGGGCAAGAATAGACATGGAGGTACAAAGCATTAAAAAAAAAATTAAGACACCCTGAGCTCCTGCTTTGATTCCCTCCCAGGGTAGCCCTGCCTTCTGCCTTTCCTTCAGAGCCAACACATCACATGGCGCAGGGCCTGGGTGTGGAAGCCCCTCCTTCTCACTCACTCTCCCAACAGCTGCTACGAGCTGCCCAGCAGAGGAGGAGGCCAGCAGCAGTGGCCGTGGAGAAGCCACGAAGAGGCAAAGGGATGCTCACCGCCACCGTTGTCATTGCTTGGGAAAAGCATCCCTTGGGACAAATCATCCTCCTCCCTGAGCTCAGCAGTGGTGCAGGTGGGGAAAATAGGGACATTCCAGGACCAAATCAGAAGCTGGGATGGCTTTCATGATTCCAGGACTGTCCTTGGAAAACTGGGGCACTTGGAGGGTACGCCATCTTTAGCTTCTTGGGGGAAAGGTGGGATATAAATGTAATGAATAGGTTAAATAAATCAATAGCCTGGGTATTGACCATCTCAGAGACATCTTGCCTTATAAGACCCATCCCAGGATTTGTAAAGGCATATGCTGTTCTACTGAGTTGTGGCCTTCTGTCGCCACACACAAAGAATGATGCTTCCGACAATGCCTCATCAAACATTCCTCTTCTCTCCAGGCCTTTGGTTAATTAAACAACCTAAAGCCTTGTTGTTATTGGTTATTGTTTTTTATTATGTTATTTGTCTTTACTGCCCTGTAATCCTCAGATGAAGGGTGGCATATAAGTTAAATAAATAACATATGTAACAGAAAATAGTTTTATGAAAGTGCACTTACTGCAGCAGGGGAAATTGCCCTGCAACAAAATATATACTATACTATACTATGGGATGCGGGTGGCGCTGTGGGTTAAACCACAGAGCCTAGGACTTGCTGATCAGAAGGTCGGCGGTTTGAATCCCCGCGACGGGGTGAGCTCCCATTGCTCGGTCCCTGCTCCTGCCAACCTAGCAGTTCGAAAGCACGTCAAAGTGCAAGTAGATAAATAGGTACCGCTCCAGTGGGAAGGTAAACGGCGTTTCCGTGCGCTGCTCTGGTTTGCCAGAAGCGGCTTAGTCATGCTGGCCACATGACCCGGAAGCAGTACGCTGGCTCCTTCGGCCAATAAAGCAAGATGAGCACCGCAAGCCCAGGGTCGGCCACGACTGGACCTAATGGTCAGGGGTCCCCTTACCTTTACCTCTACTCTACTCTACTCTACTCTACTCTCTCTCTCTCTCTTCAGGAAAATATGCACTGAAATGTAGATTAATTTTGAGTAAGACTTCTTTTTAAAAAATACGAAGTGATGTGGAAATATGGAGAACTGGATAAGAGTGGGAAAATGAGAAACAGAGAGAAACTGAAATTGATGGATTTGCCTATCCCCTTAATCTGAGTCCTCTAGGGTGCTCCCCCTTCTTCTTTCCTTTAATAGTGCTGTATTTTGTTTATTTAAACAATTCCATTACCTTTGGTTTTTAAAACTGCTTCTGTCATACCATTTTTGTCTTAATTTTTTTAATTATCTTGAAAACGTAAGTTGCAAGATGGAATGGAAATAGTCTAAATGAATAAATAAATACTAGGGTAAGATTCTGGGCAAGCTGATAATAGACTAATCCTCTTTATTGTGGCAAAACTGCCTCCATTCTCACCCATCTTCCTTTCTGTTTAAAAGCAGTTTTTCCTCTCTTCAGTGCACTAGCATAAAATAGCAATTCAGTCTGAATTATTGATGGTAGCCTTTAGAAAATTCCCATTTGATAGTGTGTGGAGTTATTTTTGGTTAAACTTTGGACTGATCCTCTTGACTGCCATCAAGAGGCCATTTGCTCTGCATTTGTGGAAAACTTTCCACGCAGGATCCATGTAATTATCCAGATGTGTGCATACCCTTCACAAAGGTGCAATCCTGATTTTAGAGGCAGGAGGCATATGATACTCACTGCATGATGGGTGTGAATCTGTTAACAGTAGCTCAATTCATGATAGATCCAGCGAAGAGTTTGTTGAAGAAGCTGCATAAATCTGATAAGTTTCATGAGTGTGGATGGTAGAGGCTCATCTGTCAGGAGCTGGAGTCAGGGCAGGTCAGCAATAGAACACCCGGTGTCAGTGGTTCAAAGGAACCAAAACAGTGCAGGCCTAGTGATCACAGCAACTCTTCCCAGTAGGTCTTGCCCCAATGAGACACCTGCAAGGACTGAAGGTCCCCACCTTTCCACAGCTCCCTCCCCCCCCCCAGGTCTTTCCCAAGCAATCTGAGACTATGCCTATGTGCCTGTCTCTGTTCCTCCTTCTCCTTCATACCTCCTCTGGTCTTCAGGGACCAAGGGAAAGGGAAACTTGGTTTCTTCACCAGACCAACTCATCTCTGCCTCATGGACTCCCTCCTCTTTTGCTTCTGGACTGCTCTCTGCCACTGCCTCTTCCTGCTCACTGAACTCTGTTACCTCTTCTGCTTCTGACACTTCCTCCTCCCAATATGCTCCCTCTTCATCCTCTGAACACTTATCATCATCCCACCACTAATCCCTGTGGTCTGAGAGTTCTTCCCTTGTGGATTCCTTTGGGGATTCCCCAACTTGTGCCTTACACCACTCCTCTGCATCCAGCCAGTCCATTACATAATCATATGTTGGATAATTTAAGGTCTACTCCAGATGACCTGGTTATTGAACATTCATCTTGGTATTTTTTGTTCCTCTTTTTGTTTTGCAGAGGGTTTGTTCAGAAGTTATACAACACCAGCCCAGCCACTTACTGAGCCTTCATTCTGATTTGTTTGTGGAGAGGTTATACAACAGGCACCCCCCAAACTCAGCCTTCCAGATGTTTTGGGACTACAACTCCCATCATCCCTAGCTAACAGGACCAGTGGTCAGGGATGGTGGGAATTGTAGTCCTAAAACATCTGGAGGGCCGAGTTTGGGGATGCCTGTTATACAATGTCACCTCAAGCAATTGTTATCTCACACTTTCCTGTACATGCTCTCATCAATTTTTATTTTTTTTTACTGCCAAAAGTCTGATGGTTTTCAGAAGAGTTTTTGATGCACAAGAGGGCCAAATTCACCTCAATTGCACAAGCTGAATTTGTTGGTATGTGTTTAAACAGTGACAACCTGGAAGTGCTCAATAGCAAACTGTGCCTCTGTCTGAACTGAGTTTGGTGATTATGTATGGCATTGTCTCATCAGCAGTGGCACCACATTTGTGGAATGATCTTCCTGGAGAGGGCACACATCCTGCAATCACTCGAGATTTTCTGGCTTACGATAACAATAAGAAGAAACAAGCTCTGAGAAACTGTGTAATGAATTATGGTACAGCTACTTCCAGGTCTTTTTTCTAACTCACGGTTCCTCTGTTTTCATTGTTAGTGTTGATTAGATTGTTAGAATGTTTGTGACAATTACTTATATATAGCAATTAGTTCCAAGTGAAATGGTAGGATAGTAGACTGTATGAGGGATAGAGATGAGCAAATCTGTCAGTTTTGGTTTCTCTCAGTTTCTCATTCTTCCACTCTTTAGTTCTCATCATTTCCACATCAGTTTGAATCTTTTTTTTAAGTTCTCATAAAAATTAATCAGCAATTTAGTGTACAAATTTCCCAATGTACAGACTTTGCTATGGAATTTTGCCAAATATGCACACTTTTGCAAAGTGGTTTTCCCTAAAATAATGCATTTTTAAATGGTAGGCTCAATAACATATGCAGTTATAAGACCATTTTACTGTAATATGTATGTATGTATGTATGTATGTATGTATGTATGTGATCACTGCAGATGGTGACAGAAGTCACCAAATTAAAAGACGCCTGCTTCTTGGGAGAAAAGCAATGACAAACCTAAACAGCATCTTAAAAAGCAGAGACATCACCTTGCCAACAAAGGTCTGTATAGTTAAAGCTATGGTTTTCCCAGTAGTGATGTATGGAAGTGAGAGCTGGACCATAAAGAAGGCTGATCGCCAAAGAATTGATGCTTTTGAATTATGGTAATGGAGGAGACTCTTGAGAGTCCCATGGACTGCAAGAAGATCAAACCTATCCATTCTGAAGGAAATCAGTGCTGAGTGCTCACTAGAAGGACAGATCCTGAAGCTGAGGCTCCAATACTTTGGCCACCTCATGAGAAGAAAAGACTCCCTGGAAAAGACCCTGATGTTGGGAAAGATGGAGGGCACAAGGAGAAGGGGATGGCAGAGGACAAGATGGTTGGACAGTGTTCTCGAAGCTACCAGCATGGGTTTGACCAAACTGTGGGAGGCAGTGGAAGACAGGAGTGCCTGGCGTGCTCTGGTCCATGGGGTCACGAAGAGTCGGACACGACTAAACGACTAAACAACAACAACAACATGTATGTATGTATTTTTCGCTTGGCTGGAGAACTGCACTGCAGCGGCATGAAGATATGCTGGGGTGTGTGTGAGAAAATAAACCAGATACAGGAGTCTTTTGAGGAACAGATTGTCAACAACAAGAAAAAAAAACATAGAAGAGACCCTAGCACATAGAGGGTATATGTGGTGGAAGAGGGGAAAACTAAAACACAGACAGCAAACTTTTTTTTTTAAAGGATGAGACTGAGATTGATTGGGGGAGGATATAAAACAAGCACAAGTTAAACAAATCCATTCAGCAACACCAAACGCTTTCTAAGAGACAGAACTTAGAGAGTACTGGGTGGGGTGGCAACATCTTAGGCCAGCCCTGCAGCTCTCATTAAGCAGAGCCCACCCCCCTTAAGCATGGTGACTCAAGAGTGTTGGGTGGCGTCAGATAATTCCAGCCCTCCTCCATTTCCTCTTCCTTCCTTCCCCTCCCCTCCTGCTCCCCACACCTTATATGGTGTTGGAATTAATAATTGCAACAGTTTGGGGACTGGCTTACTGACTTCCTGAGATATTGTTTTGAGCTACAGATCATCACAAATCTCTACAAATTGATTTGGGACAATCCAATCCGCTCTGCAGTGATTAGTAGCTACCTCAACCTAATTCAGACAGGGAAGAAATCAGCCCAATTCAGTTCAGGATTTGTCCGAATCTGCTGTGCTGCCCTACTGTAGTTCACTTTGTGTATTGTTTCATGAAGTGTGATTAAGTAAGCTCACTTTTAAATGTGAACTTAATTGCATTTATCCCCCATCCCAAATTATAGATATGCATTTTTCAACCAGTAACTAAAATGTAGATGTTGGGGGGATTTGATCACTTAGTATTCCCCCAAGGAGCTCAGGCTGGTGTACCTACTGGGATAATAAACCTGTGTAGCAGGCTAGGCTGAAAAACAGTGATTTACCCAAGGCCACCCATCTGCTTTATTCCCTATTTTAAGATGACTTCCTGCTCATTTGGGGCATTAAGTTGTAGGGCTTTCAGAGCAAAGATGACCTATGATTGTAATATAATCATTTAAGCATGTATTAGGCAACCGCTATATTCAAAAGCTGCCTTTGAAGTCCTTTCCACCATGCAGAATTGACAATGGACTTTTTTGGGGGTTGTTGTTCTAAAAAGGAGCAAGAGCTCTGCTCAGTGAGTGAATCATACGCACATTCCCATCTGTACTATAAACATGTTGGGATAATTCTGCCAAATATTTCTTATTGAATTGAATCTTCCTTCCTCTGCACACTTCCCTCTCCCCGTTGTTCTAATTCTGCCAAGTTTGATTCAGCAAGTCATCATCTCCCTCTTTCCACAACCTACATATCTCTGTGACCTTAATTTGTTCCACCCCATTTGATCAATCTGTAATATTGTTCCTTCATGGATCATGGACCCCAGTGTTCTGTATTTGGGAGTATCTCTTCCTCCTCTCCCACACACACAAACAACCCTGTAAGGTAGGTTGTGTTAAGTATTCTGGGACAATTAAAAAAAATCCCTTGGAAGTCAATGGGCAAAGATTATAGGACATAACTGTGGAAACAATACGTCTTTCTGAGGAAAGGGTTGGCCTTACCCTAGCAGTTGCTAAAGCTGATTCCTATTTATTTATGTAGAATCATGCTGCAAGGTAGGTTAGGGAGAGAGAGAGAGAGAGAGAGAGAGAGAGAAGTCGAAGTTGATCCAGTGATCTTCAATAGGATTTGAACAGAGGTTTCACACATACAAATCTAACACAACAGCTCAGGCTTGGGCTAATCTCAGTCTTGAATGGTCTATTTAATTTATTTACTTTATTTTTTAAAAAATGGAGATCCCATGGTTTCCTGATGCATATGCATATGCATTTTAAAAGCAAGCTAGCTTAACATAAATTAACAATGTGATGTAGCAGCAAAAAATATATACGCTAATGCTATTCTAAGCTGCACCAACAGAAGTCATGAAGGGAAGTCTTTTTGTTCTGCCTTGGTCAGACCACACCTGGCGTACTATGACCATTCTAGGTGCCACAATTTAAGAAGGATATTGTCAGGTTGGAACATGTGCAGAGACCGGAGACCAAGATGTTCAACGGTCTGGAAACTAAGCCTTATGAGGAGCGGTTGAAGGAGCTGGGTATGTTTAGCCTGGGAAAGAAAAGATTGAGAGGAGATAGGATAGCCATATTCAAATATCTAAAGAGCTGTGACATGGAAGATGGGATAAGCTTGTTTTCTCTTGCTCTGGCGGGTAGGACCTGAACCAATGGATTCAAGTTGCAAGGAAGGAGATTCTGACTAAACATCAGGAAGAGCTTTCTGGCAGCAAGAGCTGTTTGATAGTGGAATGGACTCCCTCAGAAGATGGTGGACTTTCCTTCCTTGGAGGTTTTTAAGCAGAGATTGGATGGCCATCTGTTACAGATGCTTTTGTTGAGATTCCTGCATTGCAGGGGTTGGACTAGATGAGCCACACGGTCCCTTCAATCTCTACAATTTTATGATTCTGTGATTCTATGCATATTTTATATATTGCAAGGCATAACTACACCGTCTTTACTGCTTTAAGTGCAAACTTTTGCTTGGTACCTTGCAGGGCAAGTCCATCTTGCACTGACTGAACATTCTTTGTTAAGAATCCCAGCAACCAGCAGATACATGATGATTCACCAGAAATGTCTGCCTTTGGAACACAGTATACATTATGTCTGCATCTGATATAGTTATGATACTGCACTGGTTATCAGGAGATAGTCTGGCAGCAGAAGGCTGTTTGCCCTGGCATGAGGCCTTTGCCAGCTCCCTCTGTTTCTTTTAGGACCCTTTTGATTACAGATGTTCCAAGTCCCCCTTAGCTTCTTGCGTGAGCACCAGCTCACCCTGTGCTCGTGACCTTTTCCTCTCCAAATAGTACTGCTGTTCTAGCCTTATTTTCCAGACTCTTGAGTCCCCATCCTCTGCCCTCTATATGTCACTAGCCTCCCTTGTTGGCCTGAAACCTCATCCCAAGCTCTGCTTTCCTGGCTGCTGCTTGAGTTTGCCTACTAACCTTAGTGTGCATTATGCTATGTTTCACCAACTGTTGCTATTAACTGCTTTGCCATTAAAGCACACTATTCGTTACCAAGAACAACCATCTCTTCTCTCTCTCTCTACCCCCCCCCCCAGCTTCTGCATATTCAAGCATGGTGTGAATCCATTATACTTCTCAGTTTAAGGCAAGAGTGTGCATTACATACTGAAACCAAAAGCTCAGCCTCTTTGCTCTGAGGCAGGGACAGCCTCACATCAACACCTCCACCCACTTCAACCTTTTCTGCCCTAGGCAGAAAAGCAAATCTGCTGCAGAAAAACACCCATGGCATAAATGTGTAGTGCAGGCTTCCTCAACCTCGGCCCTCAATATGTTTTGAGACTACAATTCCCATCATCCCTGACCACTGGTCCTGCTAGCTAGGGATCATAGGAGTTGTAGGCCAAAAACATCTGGAGGGCTGAGGTTGAGGAAGCCTGGTGTAGTGCTAGGTGACTCTGCCTGAGCTTGAGCCTGGACTTAGGATTCTGAGCCCCTGTGATCTGATTCGATATCCAATGATATCCAATCACCACAGACCATTTCAGGATTTAGGCTACTGCCATTGGGAGTTTAGACAGCCAATCTTGCTGAGAGTGGGAATGGTCCAGGCTTTCAGAAATGTATGTAAGCAGTTGCTTTGCCCCTGTTGTCCAGTTCTGTTAGTTCAGTAAAGGTTCTTGCTGTTATCACTGCGTCTCACTTCGTGGGAACCCATGTACACTTCAACCTGTATAAGCAAGCAGTGATGGTTGGTCCCCATTGGGATTGGTGGGGCAGAAAGTGGGGAGGCCAAGAGTTGGTGGAGCCAGAGCCTATGATATGCGGAGCCAGAACTAACTCTAGTGTTGTCTCCATCCTCCTCTGCTCTGCTGAGTTTAACAGGGGTAGCACTGAGACTAGGGGCTCATCCACACCTCTGCTTGGCTTGTGCCTAGAAAGTGCAGATCTGAGAGTTTTTCTGCTTGTCCCATACTTTCTAGGCATGGCTCTGAGCAGTTTTTAATTTGTCCTGCCATTTTCCCCTGGAAAATTCTCCACAGGGCTTTCCCCCCGGCTGTTTTTTGTTTTGTTTTTTGCCTTAAAGCCGAAACCCTCAACAACTAGAGACTGACAGTGGAATACATCATTTGCATGCATGACATTCTTGGGTGGAAGGCCATGCCACATCTTGTTTGAGCTGCCGCGAGTTTTGCTGCAAAAGAAGGCTGTAGAGGATGCCATTTTGCCAACCATCCAGTGCTCAGCATGCTTTGCATTCAGTGAAATGATAATTCAGTCACCCTTGTGCTCAGATGTCTGTGAGAGAGAAGATCCAAAAGATTGTTGATCTAAGGGGCAGTGATGATGACACACTGGTAGATCTTTCTGTACATTTGAGGAAGACACCTTTCACCAGCCCCAGTGTTTGGTTCCTGTTGGAGCTGATAAACTGGTCTGACAGGGTACATGAACCTCCTTTGCACGTCAACTTACTACAGCTGAAATAAAGAAGTTCATTGCCGAACTCATTCAAGTTCCACTGTGGCCCCGTCATGCTCAGTCTATGGAGAGGTGTGTGCAACAAGTCACAGAGGCAGCAGGGCTACATCAGAGGCCAAAAAGCAAGTTGGCAGCTGATGTCCAAGAACGAAGCAAAGCAAGACCTGATGAAACTTGTTGTTTAAATTTCTTATAAACTTTCTAATTACTTTCTTATGTTGCTTTATGATTACAAGGTAATGTTTCTCTGCTTTATGCTTTTTAACCAAACATAGATGTACCAAGATAAATGTTCTCCAGTCACAAAAATAATAGCTGGTTTGAATTCCTCACAGCCAAAAACATATTTTTTAAGATCTCTCACTGAAGAAATGTGCAAAAATTAAGTCTCACCCCCCGCCCAGTGACATAGACCCATTCACCCTAATAGACCAAGCACCTCTGCAAGCAAGCCAGAACAATTTTTTGCTGAATACTTAAGGTTATATATACCACAAAGTGTACATCCTCCTATAGGTTCTACACAGTGCATTGAGCAATTGCAGGTACACACATCATCTGACATTTGATGGATGGTGGACTTCATCTAGGGCTTTTTCCATGTTGTCCCCTTCTGTGGCTGGCCTGCTCAAGACCCTCGTGAGAATGGAAGTGATCTTCCATTTTTAAAAAGGCTTTAAAAAGAATAAATATTATGAATAGTTATCGCTGTTGGTCTTCAAATTATCGTCATGGGGTTTTTTTGGGGGGGGTGTTAGGCTGCATATCTAAGACCCTTCTAATCTCTGGATCTAGCAAGTGTTGAAATCTAAGCAAAGATTCAAATGGTTGAAATGGCCATTAAGGTAACAAAGGAAGCAGCTCCATGCCAGATAACAAAAGGGTGGGCCCCCTCCTTCAAATTTCTGGTTCTTAGAAAGACAAAGACCAGAGTTGGGAGGTGTGTGTGTGTGTGTGTGTGTGTGTGTGTGTGTGTGTGTGTGTAGGGAAGCTAGAAGCAAGGCTGCAGGCTGGGAAATGAGAGAGACAGAGCAATGTTTGATTTCTGTTTGAATTCAGGGTTGTGGCGATGGGGGAAGCAAGGCCCTCTTGGGGTGCTAATGCTGCAAACCCCTCCACCGTAGGCTCAGGTTGTATATATGTGTAAATAAATCATATATCCTAAAGACATCACAGTCTTTGTTGTGCCTCATTTCCAAAAGGAAGCATGAACCCTGGCTAAGTGCCTGTAACCCCTGGAATCTCTCACCACTCAAAGATTGGGGTGGTGTACAACCTTATTTATTATTGGATTATTTCTGTCCTCTGGCCTCCATTGTAGTGTCAATTTAATTGTATATTATAGAACATTTTAAACCATTACTTAAATGTATTTTAAAAAGAAATGAAAAAAAGTCACAGTGACACTGATCAAGTGCTGGTTTTCAATATAATTACAAGCAGAAACTGAACGTGAATAATTTGGGGCTAATCTTCCCTCATACATTTCTTTCTTTTTAAAAAGACATTGTTGTGGTTTCTGTAAATATAGATGTGTGTGTGTGTAACTGTTTAATATATGTTAGCATATTGTAAATCATTTTGTGATTTCTTATGAGAAGCGATTCATAAATGAAATTATACATGTGTCTGTCTGAAATGATGGTAGCCACTTTGGGAACCATTTCTGGTTCAAGTGTGGAATAAAAATGCAAGGGTGAACAAATATGGGAAGAAGCCAGCCCTTGTGCAACACTCTTTCCCAAGTAATAACATGTGAAATTAAATTATTTACTTTATTTATTTCAACCATTTATATAGCACTTAACCTCATGTCTTAGTGTAGTGCATTTGCATGCTATCCAACATCCTATGGCTGTCCATACACTAAAATCTTTAACATCCAAGACGAGCCCCACTCCCCCTCAGGAAGGCTTGCATGGTCCCTGCTTTGGTGCCATTTCAACACCAAATAAAAACCTTTTTTTTATTTTTGCAGGTTTTAAACAAATCATTTTAATCCAGTAGCTGTTTCTTCTGCTCTCCCAGAATTGGCTGGTTTTAGTTTGCTGTTTTGATTTCATTATTTTATCTTCTAGCTTTCACAAAGGCAAGATTTTAAAAATGTCTAGGATTGATAATATAAAATATGAACAGTAAAGCCTTGCCTTGGTTGCGGCAGAATTTTCAAGGTCCTCTGATAACAATTTCTGAATGCCTTCTGTTTGTGAGGTTGATTGTGAAGTTGATCGCGGCAAGGGAGTTGTTTTTTTTTTTGTACGTTATCTTGCCCTGTAAGCATGCTGCAGAGATAGATCTTGAACCTTGGCTGTTTATCCCCAATGAAAAATTCACTGC
Organism: Podarcis filfolensis; assembly: GCF_964270895.1. Classification (NCBI taxonomy): domain Eukaryota; kingdom Metazoa; phylum Chordata; class Lepidosauria; order Squamata; family Lacertidae; genus Podarcis; species Podarcis filfolensis. The sequence continues at coordinate 21,105,939 of NC_139617.1, forward strand.
AAGTCTTATTATATGCTCACGTTAACCTTTTTATATTCAGCCTTTGAAATCTCACATAGCTCAGAACAAGCTTCACTGGTGCCAGAAAAAAATTAGCTGCTTATTGGATGCTTCAGTGAGCTTTTGTCTCAGCTTCTCTTGGAATGCTCTGGGATTAGGTGCCTGATGACAGTGCTGGAAGTGACAGTACCCCTCTATCTCAGCCTGATTGTTGCTGGCTCCTTCAAGGCCTCATGACAGAGTGCATGGTGACATCATCTGACTGTTCACTTCTCCCACGCTGAAGCAATTTGTTGACTCAATGTGGCACTGATCTATACATCTTGAAACGACAAGCCTGGCATTGGTTTTCAAGCTGCTGCATAAGTCAAATCATTCAAAAAAACAGTAACCCTTGTCAAGATATTCCATATATTCATGCCTTTGCATCACACACACAAACACACACACACACACAGATTGTTTGTGCATAAGATGAATGTGTGGCAACGAAAGGTACTGCAATATGCATGGCACATAAAATAGCTATGCTGTTAGTGATTCAGTGAGTAGCTTTTAAGTCTGACTCAGATCTGAATCAATGGCTGGCTACAGGTCAGCACACTATCCTGACATCAAAATAGTGCCAATTTCCAATAAAATACCAGGTTGGATCTGAACACAAACAATTTGGGGCTAAGATTCAACTTCACTTATGTACTTCAGAAAGGTGTTTCTTTTAGGCCATCTAAGTCTCATTTCTGCTTTGCTAAAGAACCTGTAGAACAGGCTCTTTCAGTCAGCACTATATGCATTCTACACATTTCATCACCACACTGCAGATTTTATCAGGCCTATCCATCATACCTTACAAAGCATTCAACATTGTGAGAATATCATCTTTAAAAAAAGAAGAAAATCTAAGAGATTTAGTATATGAAACAAGAAATTGGTTCAAATGTTTAGGTTCAAAACATATACATTTTGCAATGGGTTAAATTGCTAAACCACTTCAGAGGAATAAAGCTCTGGGACATTTTCAGAGGAAAGGCAATGACATCCGCCCAGTGGCGTAGCGTGGGGGGTGCAGGGGGGGCGGGCCGCACCGGGCGCAACATCTGGGGTTAGGGCAAATCCATGGGTTAGGGGGCGCAAATCCACGGGTTAGGGGGCGCAAATTACTTGCCTTGCCCCGGGTGCTGACAACCCACGCTACGCCACTGCATCCGCCAGAGGGTAACTGACAGACTGTCCTTGCTTTTGCAAGTGAATGAGGTAATAATGAGTCTTTCAATTTTGTGACAAATTAGCATAGAAGAAATCAGGTAATAAGGGACGTAATCTAGTAGAGGCTTGGCACTTATTTTCTTTGATGGGGTTCTTATTCACACATGAAGTTTTAACGGTAACGGTTTTTATTTCTAATAACATGCAGTCCTGTGCCCATTTACATTGGAGTAAGCCTCATTAAAGGGACGCGGGTGGCACTGCGGGTTAAACCACGGAGCCTAGGACTTGCCGATCAGAAGGTCGGCGGTTCGAATCCCCCTGATGGGGTGAGCTCCCGTTGCTCGGCCCCTGCTCCTGCCAACCTAGCAGTTCGAAAGCACGTCAAAGTGCAAGTAGATAAATAGGTACCGCTCCTGCGGGAAGGTAAACGGCGTTTCCGTGCGCTGCTCTGGTTTGCCAGAAGTAGCTTAGTCATGCTGGCCACATGACCCGGAAGCTGTACGCCGGCTCCCTCAGCCAATAAAGCGAGATGAGTGGTCAGGTGTCCCTTTGCCTTTTTAAGCTTCATTAAACTCAATGGGATTGACTTACGCATACAGGGTCAGGGTTAATCCTAAAGCTTCAGTTGCACAAAAGACCAAAGGAGCAGTGTGGTTGTAGATAAAATACAATGTGTTCTGCCAGCAGAAAAGTCAGCAGATAACAGCTCACCGAAAAAGCCTTTTTTGGGAGTGGGGGTGTTTCCTCTGCATTTTAGGAACATGGGAAAGATAGTTGGATTTAATTGTAAGATTTAGTTCTCCATTATATAAAATGTCCCACAAGACCATAGAAACAGAAAGGTCACCTTTGTGAATCAGCAAACAGCCATTCCACAAAAGGTCTTTATTAGTAGTAATTTAAAATGCTATCTTATTGTGTTTCCAGGCTTTTGAGCAGAACAGACAATAGGAGATAGGAATCTTAGGCTAGTCAAGACAATTGAAATGACCTACAAAGTTGGAGCTTTTAATTTGAAGCGGGGGGGGGGGATCAAAAGTGTGACGTGTATAGACATTTATAAATTGTAAACTGTGTGGGTTGGGGCAATGGAGAAGCAGAAATTATTTTGTCCTTTTCTTTCTCTCTCTCACCCAAAAAAACATGATTATGCCACAGGATGTTGTGATAGTCACTAGCCTGAAATGTTTATATATATATATATAAGGAGCAGGTCACCCTACTCCATTTCTCTGCTTCTATGTCAGTCTTGTATCCCTTGCACAAGAATATTGTGCTGTCCCTTGACATGGGGGCGAGAGAGCGGCAGCAGCTTCTGAGTCGCGTTAAATTTTCATCTCTTGGAAAGTTGGCATAAACCTGTGCTGGTCTCAGCTCACTGATCTTCAGAAAGCATGCTAGTCTGACTATTTATCCATCTGCTCACTAGTATCAACTGCTTTCCAAGGTATCTGGCAGATGTCTTTGCCATAACCCAGCACCTTATCTTTATACCTGGAGCTGCCAGGGATTCAACCTGGGACATTTCTCATGCAATATGTGTGCTTTACTGCCACGGAGCTATGACTAGGGGGATAGGGGGTTTCTGAGGAGGGCTTTGCCTGACATATAGGGATGGATTTCTTCTAGGCCCCTCCATGTCCAGAAGTGAGTTGGGTGCTGACAGGGCCTTATCTGTGGTGGCATCTACGCTTGGATCTTCCTCTCAGTTTTGAGGACCAGGTTTAGAAAAGCATTCTGTCTGCACAAGCCTCTCAGAGTATGCTAGTTATTTAACTGTTTTTCTTTTGGTGATTGTGGCGTTTGCCTCCTAGGTGGGTCATAAGGAAAGGGCTAAAATGAGTGTGATGTGATTGGCCAGTGGGAATGCAAGGGAGGAGTAAAAGTTAGAGTAGGAGGTTTTGAAAGTCAGTTGAAGTCTGGGAATTGAAGAAGGAAGAGGGAGGATTGGGTGTGGGTTGGTAGAGTTGTATTGTGAGAGAGTGAGAGGAATTGTTAGGTGGAGTCAGATAGATAGTTGGGGATAATCAGTTTGAAGCTGAAAGAAACTAAGATTAAGAAACTGCCAAGAAAAATTAACTGAAACCATAAGCTTGTCCCTGCCTATAAAATAAACTTGATTATTTGTTAATGTTAACAACTGTCTGGACTCCGTGTGTACCCGTGAGGAGAAACGGGTTGGTGGCAGCGAAGAAAGCAATCACAGTGGTGGCACAGGGATCAATAGACCGTCAAACGTCCGGGGACCCTGTGTGATCGCCACAGTGATTTTTATTGTTTACTCCCTTTATTTTTTATAAGTTGTTTTGAGAGCTTCAGATGAAGTGTGATCATAATCTATCAGTCAGTCATTCGGACACTATCACTACTTCTTGCAATGTTTACTCCTTTAAATTGGTCCATAGGACTGGATTTAAGAAGAGTGCTGCTGGATCAGAGCAAAGACCTATTCAGTTCTGTATTCTGTCTTCATCATGGCCAACCAGATGCCTATGGGAAGGAAGCCCACAACCAGGACTTTGTGCAACATCACTTTCCCAGATTGTGATTCCTAGAAACTGGTATTCAGAGAAATACTCGCTCTGGCAGTGAGGGTCATACAAATCCATCATGGCTGGCAGTCATTTATAGCCTTATCCTCCATGAATCTGTATTATTATTATTATTATTATTATTATTATTATTATTACCACTATTACTATTTATACCCCACCTTTTCCCCTGACAGAACTCAAGGCAGCTTACAGATATAAACAAGAACTGAAAAAAACCATAGAAAAACCAACCATTAAAATACAATTAAACAGTGATAGAATGAAAACTATAGACATATATCAAATCTGTTTAAAATATACCAAAAATAACACTGACCACTGCTATTCCCCCCCCCTAGAACTCACCATGAATGCCTCCCTTGTTCTGTTATAATAGCAATGGCACCCACATGTGAGGTGCCAGAACTGAGTTCCAGAAAGTTCCGGCGGAAAAGAAGTCCTGACAATAACTCCTATTTTAAAGCCATCCAAGTTGGTGGCAATCACTGTGTGAAGAAGCACTTCCTTTTTCTCTGTCCCAAACATTCAAACATTCACCTTTACTGGATGGCCGCGAGTTCTATGAGAGGGGTGAAAACTCACTCCCACTTGCCACTCTTTCAGTGCCATGAAAATCTCTGCTTTTTATTATATTGTGTTTTTTGGAATAGGATTGCATTTTGTTTTTTGCTTTTTAAAAAATTATTAGTTACCATGAGTGTTGTGTGAGCACCAGAAGAGCAGGATATGAATCTTTGTATAAAATAAAATAATTCAAAAAGTGACAGAATATCCTGTGTGGGAGTGGAACTCTCCCTGCCCCCCATTCTTTCCCAGGTAGCTGGCCTCAGTAATGCAAAACAAAACAAAAAAACAAAGCAAAAATAGCACCTCCAAGGTCACTTCACTCAGCCACACAAAATACAGCTGAAACTGGATATTCAAGAAAAGTCAGGGACATGTAGCAGCCTGTAGGATGGTTGTCTAGCACTTCCTATTAATTAGGAAGGGAGACCCTGAACTGTCAAAGATGTATTTTCATGTTCTGTGCCGATCATGAATTCTTTCTCTTTTTTTAAGTAATAAAACCTGTTGCAAATAACTAGGGATTGCCTGTTAGCCCTTTGACTTCCCTAGATTATTATTCTTTCTTCCTTTCCTGGTTAAAAAAGAAGAAGTCACCAGTGGGAGGAAGACAATTACATGAGCTGTGATTCACATTACCATCCTTCTCTGTATCAAAGCTGTAATTTAAAAATACATAGCAAAAGTAATTGCTATTTCGGATGTGTCCTTTAAAAGCAAAACAAGAGGAAAATGAATGGCACAGCTTTCATGGACAGTGCTTCAGTACAAGACGAAACTATTTAGAACAGTCAGTCCCCACAGTTAATTTCAAAAAGGAGAGGTCCTCGAGCATCAGTCTGTTTTGAAGCTGCAAAGTCCAATTGGTAATCCAATATATGTATAAAAGTGACTGTGGTTATTGGTTGGGGTGAGGGAGAAATTCAATTCGGTTTTCATTTAAAGGTGACTTTACCTATTTCATAATTTATAAAACAATACAGTGGTACCTCAGGTTACAGACACTTCAGGTTACAGACTCTGCTAACCCAGAAATAGTGCTTCAGGTTAAGAACTTTGCTTCAGGAGGAGAATAGAAATCGTGCTCTGGCGGCGTGGCAGCAGCGGGAGGCCCCATTGGCTAAAGTGGTGCTTCAGGTAAAGAACAGTTTCAGGTTAAGTACGGACCTCCAGAACGAATTAAGTACTTAACCCGAAGTACCACTGTATGTGAACCAAAACATGCTCATCTTTCAAAATTCACACTTCTCTGAATTTTGCAATGCAGTTCTTCAGCCAACTAATGTGTACAAAGATGCATACACTGGTGTTAAAGTGTACATATAAATGCATATACAGTGGTACCTCGGGTTACATATGCTTCAGGTTACATATACTTCAGGTTACAGACTCTGCTAACCCAGAAATAGTACCTCAGGTTAAGAACTTTGCTTCAGGATGAGAACAGAAATCGTGCGGCGGTGGCGTGGCAGCAGCGGGAGGCCCCATTAGCTAAAGTGGTGCTTCACGTTAAGAACAGTTTCAGGTTAAGAATGGACCTCCGGAACGAATTAAGTACGTAACCAGAGGTACCACTGTATTGGGAAAAAAACCAAAAAACCATACACAAATGCATTGTACTGGGGAAAATTGCTTTCCAAAATGTGTTATTAAGCAAAATTGCATACAAAAATGTGCATGTCATGAGAAACTCAAACTAAAATGCTGATGAATAATTTTTTAAGAAAATAAATACAAAGAGATGTGGAAAACTGAACTTAAGAAAAATGAGAAACTGGGGGAAGCCAAGAGTTGCAAATTCACCTCTCCCAAGTTATAAGAAAGGTGGTCTGCACAGGCTAAGTCACCCTTCTTCATGACTGGTTCATGTTTCAAAGTGATGAAACCATGGCACTGGCTCTGAAGTTAGCTCCTACTTAATTCTAAGGTGGCCTGAAGCACCACTATTTGTGAGTGGACTTCAGCCACATGCTGGAGATTTAGGTTTGTGCAGCGGGGAATTTGGACCTTTTGACTTTAGGAAAGTGGCAGAGAAGCACAGGAAAAAAGGATGGGATGAACGACTGATTGATGAGAAGACATATAACTGCTGCACAAACAAATCAGGATGAACGATTGTTGTTATATACTGTAACCTCCTTGCAAACAAATCAGAATGAATGTTCAGTGGAGACCAGGCACTGTCTGACCTCTACGTAAGCATTGTGCAAGCAAATCAGGACAAGTCCATTGTCTGGGATTGAACCTGGGACTTTCTACATGCAAAACATCTGCTCTATTGCAGAACTATGGCCCTACCTCTAAATGAGGGAGCTTGAGTAGCTGCTGAGTTGGTGCTGGAGTAGTCTGGATTTTGTGTCGGTGTCAGTCACTACCGTCTACTTAGGGCCGAACATGGAACTTCTTGTTTTTGGCTTATTTTCACTTGGACTGATTTGTAGCTTGGAGTGGCGTTCTCCAAGCCTCACTGGCAGCTGACTTCTTGCCATTTAGAGTTGCTTTCTGAAATCTGGACAATGATACGCCAGCCTGTAGTTTGAATAACATTCTTCTATATTTCCCTCTTGATTAATATTTATTATTATTTTTAATAAGGTTTATAGACCACTCACATTATAAAAGTTCAGAGTAGTGCACAGAAAACCAAAAGGTAGCATAAAATACTCATAAAAAAATAAGGCAGTTAAAATAATAGCAAAACACAAGAAGATGATCAGGTGCCTTTTTTATTAAAAAAAGAAGAAGAATTCAGACAAATTATTTTAAAAATTGGGTAAATTATTTGGGTAAAAAAAAATGTTTTAAGCATAGAATAGATTTTGGAGCATGCCTTATCTTAAGTGTTCATGAATTCCAAACTAAAGGGGCCACCACACAGAAAGCCCAACTTTAGGTGGACACAAGGCAAAGAGTAGGAGCTGTCCATAGTAACAGGAGGTCTTCTACCATGGAATGTAATGGATAGATAGGGTTGTAAGGAGAGAGGCAGTTTCTCAAGAAGCCTGGTCCCAAGTTGCTTAGGGATTTGTAAACAAGTAGCAATACCCTAAACCTATCCTGGCAGCATATAGGTAGCCAATGCAGCTGATTCAATGAAGATGTCATGTGCTGACGATGGTTTGCTTTGTACAGCAAACTTGCAGCAGCAGCATTTTGTTCTAACTGCAGTTGCTGGATCATCCACAAGGGCAGCCCAGGGAAGGGTTGTAGCTTAGTGATACAGCACCTGCCTTTTATGGAAAACATCCCAGGATCAACTGCTGGCATCTCCAGGTAGAGCTGGGGAAAGATTCCACTCTGGAGAACCACTGCCAGTCAGTGTGGATAATACCACTAGATGGACCAGTGATTTGACTCAGTATAAGGCAGCTTCCTCTCTTCCTTTTGGTAAAGGTAAAGGTAAAGGGACCCCTGACCATTAGGTCCAGTCGTGGCCGACTCTGGAGTTGCGGTGCTCATCTCGCTTTATTGGCCGAGGGAGCCAGCGTACAGCTTCCGGGTCATGTGGCCAGCATGACTAAGCCGCTTCTGGCGAACCAGAGCAGCGCATGGAAACGCCGTTAACCTTCCTGCTGGAGCGGTACCTATTTATCTACTTGTGCTTTGACGTGCTTTCGAACTGCTAGGTTGGCAGGAGCAAGGACCAAGCAACGGGAGCTCACCCCGTCACGGGGATTCAAACTGCCGACCTTCTGATCGGCAAGTCCTAGGCTCTGTGGTTTAACCCACAGCGCCACCCGTGTCCCTTTCCTTTTGGTACATTGCAGTAATCTTTTATGAATCCATGGACCACTGTGGTCAGATTATCGCTGCCCAGGAATAGCTGAAACTGGTAAAAGGCACTCCTAGGTATTGAAGTCCTTTGAGTCCAAGTGACAAAGATGTATAATGAGTACCCCTAACTGTGAAATCACACCTTTCAACAAATTGTGATTGGAACTCTACATACACTCTTACTAAAGGCTCTTAGGAGCAGTATTAAAATAGCTGCATTCAAGGACTTGGTCCTTAAGCAAGCTATACATACGCAGCAATAGAGAGTCTCAAAGCACTGCTGTGAATGTGAGAACATACATGTCACCCTAACCTTGCTGAGAACAATATTTGAAAAGTATGTTCAATACCATATACATATCTTTTCCTGAAAAGATTGTTCTCATGGCATCTAGTTATTTTTGATATTAAAAGCACTTTTCAGGAAGAGGAAGAAAAGAATGGAAAGGAGCTGAGGTTAGCTTGTTATCAAGGTATGACTAAGATGCAAAGATTGATAGAAATTGCCAGGCTATTGTTCTTGAAATAGAAATCTAGCAAGCAAAAAAAAAAGAAAGAAAAAAAGTCAAAAAAAGTTTAAGTATTATCTTGACAATGGTTGCTTGTTCTGGCAACCACTGGTTAGAAGTGAGTGGTGTTCATATCACAACAGCCATACAAATATGTATCAGGGACTTGTATAGTCCAAAATACTACTACTACTACTAATATATAATAAAATTTTATTTATACCCCACCCTTCCCGGTTTAAAAACCAGGCTCAGGGCAGCTAACAGCAAATATTAAACATTGATTAAAATGCAACTTAAAAACAGCATAAAACAGCATAGAATACAACATAAAATGCAGCATCAATATCAATAAAATTCAAAAATGCAGGGGTCATTTTTTTGGGGGGGGGACCCCAGTCAGTAGACATCGTATGATCACCAGGGCTAACTGGCCAAGTTGGTCCTACTAGAGCCAGCAAGGAGGTGTGTGAATAAGAATTTAAACGTGGCGTCCCAGAAAGGGTTGCTTCAAAGAAGAGGAAAGGGAAAAGGGAATAGAGGATCAGGCTAATTCAAATTGAAGACCAGGCGGAATAGCTCTGTCTTACAGGCCATGCAGAAGGAGATCAAGTCCTGCAGGGCCCTAGGCTTGTGGGACAGAGCATTCCACCAGGTCATAGGTAACACTGAAAAAGCCCTGGCCCTGGTGGAGGATAGTCTGGCTTCCTTAGGACCTGGGACCTTTAAGCTATTATTATTCATGGACTTTAGGGTCCTCTGCGGGACATACCAGGAGATACTGTATCTCCAACAGTGAATGATACTTAATACTCAAGGTGAGGTGCTTAACAGTGCAAGGCATCCTGGTGATTCTGATATTCTCATTAAGATTGCAGGTTAGTTTAGGACATGATCCATTAGTTGAGATTCCTGCATTTCAGGGAATTGAACAAGATGACCCTTGGAGTCCCCTCCAACTCTGCAATCCTATGATTCTATGATCTGCCATTGGGAAACCTTTTCTACATTGTCTGTTTCTGAACAATTGCCAGGGAACTTATCTGTGTTGCAGAAGATTTGGGGGGTGTTGGTGTGTGAACTATTTACACAGGTCATTGTCCAAGCCTGCTGGGCCTCATCCACATCTCCAAATGGATGGAACCTTTGTCTAGAACACACCCAATGCAGCCTCCTTTGGCTGCACACTATAGGGAAAGTTTAGTAGGCAAACTGTATTTTCAGCTTGTCCTCCATTTTCATATCTTGACACTTAGAAACACTAGGGTCCCCCTAGTTGGAAAGCCATAGTTTGGGTCAGGGGTGGGACCATATGTGACTCCCCAGGCCTCTCTGTCTGGCCCTTGGGACTCTTCCCAGGTCAGACCCTCTGCCTGGCCACACCCTCTTTACCCAGACTGCTTTGCACTGTCTTTGAGTATTTTTGCCAGGTGGAACGTGCTTTTGAACTCTAATACGCCACTTGCTTGACTGGCTGGAGGATGGAGAGGGGACTGTGAGTGTGTGCAGAAACAAGCCTACTGTACAAAGGTAAAATTTACATTAATTGCTCCACTGCCTTTTGCCTCTGGCCCTGCCTACCTCTGAAGGGGATGCAGCCCTCACAATGAAAAGAGTTCTTCACCCTAGCTTAGATAAACAACAGGCCTGAAGATAAGTTTATTGGTCATCCTTGCTAATAGTCAGGATCTTTTCTATACTTTGTTAACTTGATCTTTTACAGCAGGAATGGAGAATTTCAGTAATGAGGCCCTCCAGACCTCTCTGTTCAGGCCTTGGGATTCTCCCCAGATCACACCCCTCACTGGCCCTTCACCTTGTCTTCCTCTTCAAATGCTTCTGCCCGACTGGAATTTGTCAACAACAGGTCCCCCCTCCCCCGTTTTACAGCAAGAATAGCAGTAAGAAGTATCTGCTATCAAGATTTTAGATAAACTGGATTTTTCTTTTCTTTTGATTCTGATTGCAAGATTTCTATTTCAGGAACAATAGTTTGCTGGTATCTACCACCCTTTTTGTCTTAGTCACACGGTGATAACAAAAATCTGCATTACTTTCCCACAGTGCTTGGAGTAAAAAAATTCTGAACTACACCTGAAAGTAGAGTGGAATCTACATACACACACATATATAAAAAAGTTCTGAAAATGCTTTTTTAAAAATATGTTGAATTTTCCATAAGGCTCACTATTGCCATCTAATGCATATTGCATATTGCACTTAAAACGTTTTATTTGCAGCTGTATAGCTGAGTCCTATTTCTCATAATTGCCAGATGAACTAAAGATTAATTAAATTCATTTTGCAGTAAAACTGTTAACAATTTCTAGTTTGTATTCATGTTCATTCCCTTCACACCCACATCATGCAGCAGGAGGCCCAGATTCTTAGCTTTCATTAAATAAATAAAAACAATTGTGTCAACTGGATGTCCATGAAAACATGGAGGCAAAGCTCTAAGGCTTATTATGCAGCTATGGAGGCAGTGCTGTTCCTAAGATCACTTAATCATGTAATCACTGTCGCTGAGCAATCAAAAGGAAGAAAGGAATGTGAGGCATTTCCTATCTCTTCACTGCTGAAAAAATTCATGCTCTTTCAAGAGGAGCAGCAAATGATGCCTTGTACTTTTAACATCTGTGTATAGTGGTACCTCAGGTTAAGAACTTAATTCATTTCAGAGGTCCGTTCTCAACCTGAAACTGTTCTTAACCTGAAGCACCACTTTAGCTAATGGGGCCTCTCGCTGCTGCTGCGCCACCGCCACGCGATTTCTGTTCTCATCCTGAAGCAAAGTTCTTAACCAGAGGTGCAATTTCTGGGTTAGCGGGAGTCTGTAACCTGAAGCGTCCGTAACCCGAGATACCACTGTATCTGGCACATATTAAGCATTTTTACTTTGAAAATGATATAATGGGGAAAGCCTCACCAGTTGACATTTTGTCTGACATTTTATTACTTGTGTGTGGCTCCTGATTTACTTTTGGATCCTATACTTCTGCATATCAGCTTGTGCAACATACTGAATGCTGAATTTCTTTTGCCAAGACTGAACTAAAAAGTTCATTTGGATTAGCTAGAACTGAACTAGTTCATTTTGCAAAAGGACAAACTGGAACTTATTCCTTTTTGGACAGGATGAACTTGAACTAGTTTGTTTTTAAAAGTGAACTTTCCAGGCGCTGCTTTCCCATTCACTTGTTAGAGCATGCTCCAAAATTCATGCACTATGCACCACAAGGTGAACGCCATCTCGTTTAAAGGTTGAAATGTGTGTTTGGACATATAATAAACACATGCAGACTTCAAGGCCACAAGAAGTACAGAGATTCTTATAGGATCATTGCAACATTGCACCAATCAGGAATTGTCATGGGATATTTCCTCCACTGTAGCAGATACCGGTAGTTAATCTCTTGCCTTCCTGTTGATGCACAAGCCTGCATTTGTTTGTTTGCTTGCACACACACACACACACACACACACACACAGTCATACCTCGGGTTAAATATGCTTTGGGATGAATATTTTCGGGTTGCACTCGCGGTGACCCGGAAGTAACGGAGCACGTTACTTCCAGGTTTTGCCGCTCATGCATGTGCAGACGCTCAAATGACGTCACGTGCATGTGCGGAAGCGGCGAATCGCGACCCGCGCATGCACAGAAGCGCGGACGCAGGTTGCGTTCGCTTCAGAATGCAAACGGGACTCCGGAACGGATCCTGTTCGCATCCAGAGGTACCTCAGGTTAAGAACTTAATTCGTTCTGGAGGTCCGTTCTTAACCTGAAACTGTTCTTAACCTGAAGCACCACTTTAGCTAATGGGGCCTCCTGCTGCTGCCACGATTTCTGTTCTCATCCTGAAGCAAAGTTCTTAACCCGAGGTACTATTTCTGGGTTAGCAGAGTCTGTAACCTGAACTGTCTGTAACCTGAAGCATATGTAACCCAAGGTACCACTGTATACTTACTCTCTCTCTCTCTCTCTCTCTCTCTCTCTCTCTCTCTCTCTCTCTCTCTTCAGCCAAAAAATGATCCTAGAATGGCTTACAAATTACAGTCCCTGCCCTCAGAACACAAAAGGGAAAAGGATGGGAGGGAGAAGGAAACAAACCAAATCAAGTTCAAGTTATTCAGAGGATTTTCCTCAGGATCACAGTAGGGGAAGAAAGGATTAAATTCCTTCTCCATGCCTGCTGTGATACTGTGGATTATCAATTCCTCCAGCTAATTCAATTTTTACTTTAGAAACCTTGCACATCAGATGCAAATATGGCATTTATCGTCTCATGTAGCTTGGCCTTGAAACCCAGAAGAGCTGCCGCTAGTCTGTGACAATACTGAGCTAGATGGACCAAATGGTCAGAGGCGCTTTCATTTTATTGTAAATACACATCATGCTGATGCTTCATTTCTGCCCTGAGCCTGCACTGCCAGGAAATAAACCTTGTTCTGGCCTGCATTGCATATGAATGCAGGATCCTGGTTTGTTTAAAAACAAAAGATGAGTCCAGGTTTAAACATAATGCTAAGCACATTGTGGCTTGTTTCCTAGAAGCACAGCAGCAGCAACAGAGAAGCAAAGCACATGTGATTTCAGCAGCATGTAGCAGCCTGCATGCAGTAGTCACATTAAACCAGGCTGTTTTTTTTTTTTTTTACAGTATGAAGCATGGGTAGGCAAACTAAGGCCCAGGGGCCAGATCCGGCCCAATCGCCTTCTCAATCTGGCCCACAGTCCAGGAATCAGTGTGTTTTTACATGAGTAGAATGTGTCCTTTTATTTAAAATGCATCTCTGGGTTATTTGTGGGGCATAGGAATTTGTTCATTTATTTTTTTCTCCAAAATATAGTGCGGCTCCCCACAAGGTCTGAGGGACAGTGGACCAGCCCCCTGCTGAAAAAGTTTGCTGACCCCTGCTATAAAGTGATCATGGACCATAGAACACACATAGCTGATCATAGAAGTGCAGAGTTGGAAGGGACCACAAGAGTAATCTAGTCCAACCCCCTGCAATGAAGGAATCTTTTGCCCAGTGTGGGATTTGAACCCACATCACTGATATTACCGTATTTTTCGCCCCATAGGGCGCACCGCCCCTATTTTTTGGGGGGGGGATAAAGAAAAAAAATATTCCCTCCCCAGGCACGGGGCTGGCGCGGGGGAAGCCTGAGCTTCCCCCGACCCCAGCCCCCAGAACAGCCTGCTATCCGCAAGCCTAGGGAGCCGCGCTGGTCTCCTCAGGCTTGCGGAGAGCTGCGCGAAGCACGGACGCGCTCTTCAGTGCACCCCAGGCTTCGGAATGCAGGCAGCTCTGCGCAACCTTTGGGAGCCCGGCGCGGCTTCGCCCCGGGCTCCCTAGGGTTGCGCAGAGCTGCGTGAAGCCCAGGAGCGCAGGCAGCTCTGCGCAACCCTTGGGAGCCCAGCGCGAAGCCACACCAGTCTCCCAAGGGTTGCGCAGAGCTTCCTGAAGCCTACATTCGCCCCATAGGACGCACACACATTTCCCCTTCATTTTTGGAGGGGGAAAAATACGTCCTATAGGGCGAAAAATACGGTAAGTGTCCCATGCTCTACCAGCTGAGCTATTCATCCAGCTTAATGTGTGAATCAGGATGATATAAGGCAACACTAATAATAATAATAATAATAATAATGATAATAATAATAATAATAATAATAATATATTTATACCCCGCCCATCTGGTTGGGCTTCCCCAGCCACTCTGGGCGGCTTCCAGCAGAATACTAAAATACAATGATATATTAAAATACAATGATCTATGTTTCTGGGTCAGTTTTTCCAAAGTGTGTGGGGTGTCATTTCCTTTACAGGTTGTGTGTGTGTTACATAGAAGACAGGTACTATACATTCTGATATATCTTCATGTCATATTCACTGAGAACCTGTGAGGTGTAGAGGATGTCTTTTCAGTGACGGCATCCTTGATGTGGAATGCTCTCTGCAAGTACTGTATACTTGCAGGAGGAGATCCACATGTGAAAACCCACTGCTCTCGAAACCTCTCCTAAACCAACTTGTACTATGTAAACTGCTTTAAGAACTTCTTGTTGTTGATGAAAATCAGCACGTAGAGTATAATAAATAAATAACTCTCTCTTTTTCATAGTGCCTAACATACCTCAGAGGTTCATTAAAAAGTTCCATGTCATCACTTGTGCATTAAATTGACTCATCAGATTTATTTATTTATTTATTTGGTCACGCTACAGGTTTTAATTAACTTACCAGTGCCAGGGGATCTGCTGTTTTTTGTTTTGCTTTTGTTGTTTTTTTCCCCTTCCAGCTGCACTATAGGTGGTAACACAACCATCTCAGCAATGCAAAGTAGAATCACAGAACTGTATAGTTGGAAGGAAACCCAAGGGACATTGAGCCCAACCCCGTGCAATGCAGGAATCTCAATTAAAAAATCCATGACAGATGGACATCCAACTTTTGCTTAAAAACATCAAAGGAAATACACTCCACCACCTCTTGTGGAAGTCTGTTCCACAGTTGAACATCTCTTACTGTCAGAAAGTTCTTCCTGATGTTTAGTTGGAATCTCTTGTCACTATAATCCATGCACAAATCTGCTGCTGTAAAAAAGTAAATGTTTGCCTATTTAACATACATGTAAGTAACTCACTGTAATTGCCATTCAGCTCCCACCTTACTATTTTCACCTTTATATACCTGCTAACTAAGATTCCACTGCATTCAGCTGATGAAGGGAGCCTGAGCCCATGGAGCCTCTGTCACAATAAATGTGTTAGTGTTTAAGGTGCTACTCTTTGTTGTTTCTACCTGAGGGGGGTCATTATGGGGACAAACAGAGTGACCCTATGGATGCAACCCCAATCCCTTTGAAGGAGGGGGAGAAAATCAATGTAATACAAATCTGTTATCTCTCTCCCGTTAGAATCTGTTTTGTATGCAAGAGAACCTTGAGATTTTTCTCGCAATAATTTTAAATGATGACTAGGATCTAGGAAAACTCTTATGAACAAATTTAGCCTTATATGTATCTTTAAGATGCATTCCGTTTCGTATCATGTATAACCACAGACATAAAAGTGTCCTAAATGCTTTCTTGGAAAAGAATGCATTCCTGAAATGGAGCGTTAATGAGAATTCTGGGTACTGGGTACTATGACAGTAAATCAAGACTAGGAGCTGGAATGTGAAGGAAAGATTAAATGTCCATTAGTGGGTGACATCACTGAGAGTAAAGTTGATGCAGTTAAGCAATGTGGGCCAAAGAATAACAATGAGGATATAACCCACCGATGAATCTGAAGGCAAGGGAGTGTGATTAAAGCCTTCATTATGAAAAAAGAGAGAAAGCAATTTAGGTAAATTATGCAGATGTATGGAACTTTATGTCATAACAGCAGCTTGCGTGTCGAGGTCCCCAGGGCCACCCCAAATAACTCACACATCACACAGAAATTTTGTTTAAGGTTTTTGGCATAATTTTTGGCCACAACTTTATTAAAATACAAAAATGTGAGTGGTTGCTTAGGCATTGGTTGCGACTATCTGCCCCCCAGTGGGGGACAGACTGACATTCTGCACGCCTGCAAAAGTCAGAAAAGGGGAATACACTTGGGGGTAGCGACAGAGCAGGGAACCTGCCCTCAGCCCTCCCCAAATGCAACCAGGGGCTCTTGCGTGGCCCTAGCCCCTTGACAGGGTTGGACAAAAGCAATAGTGAGCCCCTGTATTCCTTTAACGGAATCCCTTGCAGCAGCAGCATTAGAGGGGCAGGCACAGCCAATCCATGCCCCTCTACCAACCAAACCATAAACCAATGCCTAACCACAACCTTACAAGTTGTGACGATTTGCTACGGAGTAGGCAAAAACCAAATGGCCCCAGCCAATCAGCCAGACGGACAAAATTCCTACCGGGCCCCTGCCCCAAGAGCAGACGACCCCATGACAGGCATAGCAAGGTCAATGCGAACAACCCTAAATATAGGGAGGGGGGACGGGCAATCCGATGCACGGGGCGAAATGAGGAAGCTCTATGCCTCCTGCAGGGAGTTTTAGCATTTCTGGCTGTCAATCAACAAATGGCAACATTAACTTCATCCCAACACCAAGGGAAGCCCAATCACAACAGTGGCCGATGATCAATTAGCCCACCCCACAACTTTGGAGTGTCCTGTCGGCCCCCACCGCAACCCGTGCTCTCCATGAAGGAGAACACGCTTTGTAAAACCTGTATATTTTCTAGGCACCTGCAATGAAAGCTTCTTCTAGCTAATTCAAAACAATTCCCACCCCACTAATTTTCATTTATACATTGGGCCACCTGACTGCAAATTTCCCATTTTTAGACCCCCTTGTCTCTAACCTTTCTGAGTCCCCCCCCACACGTGTGTGCGCGCCCCTTTCTTTGGTTGATCCTTTCCATTACTCCCACTTGTTTATTTATTTGAAAGATCAGTAGACTGCATTTCATTACCTCCAGTTTATTTTTCTTCATTCACAACACTACATCCAGGCGACAGCCCAGGCACTGCACAACCTCTTCTGATTTAGTTGTTGGGGAGGAACAGAGCTGAGTATCATCAGCATAATGATGGCACCTTACCCCAGACCTTCTAATGACCCCTCCCAACAGCTTCATTTAAATGTTTAATTCCCATAGAGATAAAAAAGCAACCTGTGGCATGGCTTTCCCCTGCTGATCTTCTCTCTGGTCCCTAATTAGCCAGCTGCCTAATCTTTTCACTTCCTACTAGGACCCTGTCTTCTCTAGGTCTCAGTCTATTCAGAAAATCTTAAGGTTGGCCCTTGCTCTTAAAAGTGGCACCAGAGGCAGAGTGCAGTGACAAATTATTAACTCTGTGGTGCCTATTATCAGTAAGGACTGTTGAATTTTGTTTCTCGTCCCAGTCTCCTCTCATTTAGCTTTCCATGCCCTCCTGTCAACCACCAGTAATAGCATGCAATCAGAACTCATTGTTAAGTTACACAAAGAAAGTCAGTAACAAGTCTAACAATTCATAGCAATATCATGACATTGCAAAGAGAACATTTTCTACCATGTTGTTTTGAGAGAGAGTGGTTCTCATTTAAAACTCAACAAGTACACTGCTAATAAACCAAGGTTGTTGAGAAACAAAGCAATCAATCTAAAATGAGTGGTCTCTCTAAAATGATTTTTCTCTCCACTTTCTCTGATAGGAAACCAGTTAACAGAACAATAACATCTGAGCTGGGGAGTAGTATGGATTAGCTGTTATAATGAAGGTGATATAGCAAAAGTGCACTTACAATTATTTCGCCTCATAATGTAGCATCAAGTGCGAGGGCAAATAGCACTGAAGGCTTGTCTCATAATGGATAATTTAAAAATGGAACGAAAAACGGCACATCTCAAAGCAAATTGGCTGCTGTTCATGCACTCCAGTCCCTGTCTACGTACAGCCCGGATTTGGAACAAGCAAAGGAAAACCAGGATGCATAACTGCATAGCAAAGTCCCTTCCATACGCTATCCTACTTCTCTTCCCTTTGTAGTTTACTGCTGATTTTAATTATTTTAAAAATATTTTTAATTACTTGATTTTACTGTTTTTATTTATAGTCTCAATATATCCTTAATATAACCACTTAGTGGTTTTGTTGCAGTCAAGCAGTATATAAATTTTGTTAAATGGATAAATAAATCTAAGGTAGGGGCTGATCCCTATATTATTTGTAGATGCTTCATCATACCCTCCAACATTTATCCAATGAAAATAGGGGTGTCCTATTCCATAATGGAATAATACTTATTTATTTATATATATATACCCTGCCCACCTGACTGGATTGCCCCAGCCACTCTGGGCAGCTTCAAACATATAGTAATCTATTTATCTACTTGCACTTTGATGTGCTTTCGAACTCCGTGTCCGCTTCTCTGGATCAGCAGAAAACAACCTTTCTCCCTCCTCTATGTGACATCCTTTTATATATTTGAACATGGCTATCATATCACCCCTTAACCTCCTCTTCTCCAGGCTAAACATGCCCAGCTCCCTTAGCCGTTCCTCATAAGGCATCGTTTCCAGGCCTTTGACCATTTTGGTTGCCCTCCTCTGGACACGTTCCAGTTTGTCAGTGTCCTTCTTGAACTGTGGTGCCCAGAACTGGACACAGTACTCCAGGTGAGGTCTGACCAGAGCAGAATACAGTGGCACTATTACTTCCCTTGATCTAGATGCTATACTCCTATTGATGCAGCCCAGAATTGCATTGGCTTTTTTAGCTGCCACGTCACACTGTTGGCTCATGTCAAGTTTGTGGTCCACCAAGACTCCTAGATCCTTTTCACATGTACTGCTCTCAAGCCAGGTGTCACCCATCTTGTATTTGTGCCTCTCATTTTTTTTTGCCCAAGTGCAGTACTTTACATTTCTCCCTGTTAAAATTCATCTTGTTTGTTTTGGCCCAGTTCTCTAATCTGTCAAGGTCGTTTTGAAGTGTGATCCTGTCCTCTGGGGTGTTAGCCACCCCTCCCAGTTTGGTGTCATCTGCAAATTTGATCAGGATGCCCTTGAGTCCATCATCCAAGTCGTTGATAAAGATGTTGAATAAGACCGGGCCCAAGACAGAACCCTGTGGCACCCCACTAGTCACTCTTCTCCAGGATGAAGAGGAACCATTGATGAGCACCCTTTGGGTTCGGTCAGTCAGCCAGTTACAAATCCACTGAGTGGTAGCATAGTCAAGACCGCATTTTACCAGCTTCTTTACAAGAATATCATGGGGCACCTTGTCAAATGCCTTGCTGAAATCAAGGTAGGCTACATCCACTGTGTTCCCTTCATCTACCAGGCTTGTAATTCTGTCAAAAAATGAGATCAGGTTAGTCTGACATGACTTATTTTTCAGAAATCCATGCTGACTATTGGTGATCACAGCAATCCTTTCTAGGTGCTCACAGACTGTTTGCTTAATGATCTGCTCCAGAATCTTCCCTGGTATTGATGTCAGACTGACTGGGCGGTAATTATTTGGGTCCTCTCTTTTCCCCTTTTTGAAAATAGGGACAACATTTGCCCTCTTCCAGTCTGTCGGGACTTCGCCTGTTCTCCAGGAATTCTCAAAGATGACTGCCAGTGGTTCTGAGATCACATCTGCCAGTTCTTTTAATACTCTTGGATGCAGTTCATCTGGCCCTGGAGACTTGAATATATCTAGACTAGCCAAGTATTCTTGTACTATCTCCTTAGTTATTCTGGGCTGTGTTTCCTCTGCTGAATCATTTGCTCCAAATTCTTCAGGTCGGGCATTGTTTTCTTTATTGGAGAAGACTGAGGCAAAGAAGGCATTGAGGAGTTCAGCCCTTTCTGTGTCCCCTGTTTGCATTTCACCATCTTCTCCTCTGAGTGCCCCCACTGTTTCTTTGTTCTTCCTTTTGCTACGAACATACCCATAAAAGCCTTTTTTGTTGCTTTTAACCTCTCTAGCAAGCCTGAGTTCATTCTGTGCTTTAGCTTTTCTGACTTTGTGTCTACACATGCTGGCTATTTGTTTGAATTCCTCTTTGGTGGTTTCCCCCCTTTTCCATTTTTTGTACACATCCTTTTTTAATCTTAACTCAGTTAAAAGTTCTTTAGATAGCCACCCTGGCTTTTTTAGGTTGTATAGTTACTTATTTCCTTTGCTCGGGGTGTGTGTGTGTGTGTCACATGACTCCATACCCTCCAACATTTCTCCAATGAAAATAGGGACATCCTTAAAAAAGCAGGACATTCCGAGATCAAATCAGAAACCAAGACGGCTTTTGTAAATCTAGGACTGTCCCTGGAAAATAGGGACACTTGGAGGATATGTTTCATTGTTTGCTTTTATTTTTTTCATACAACAGCTGTTCTGTGACTGGGTTGGGCCGGGAAGAAGTGGAAAGGGAATTACTGGCAGACAGTCTGAATGGATTGACCCTCTTGATCATATCTCTGGAGACCTTTGATTAGCAATTTGTATGATAGAAGGAGTTAGCTCCTTCCAGTCTATGCCAGGAGTGGGAAGCAGAGGAAGAAAGGACCTTTTGCAGAACTGCCAGTAGATTTAAGGATACCCATGATCTGGACATATTGAAATTTGCCAGCAGGACAAGGCAGGAGAGTCTGATAAAGGACAACATCCAGATGGACAACAATTTAACCTTTAATGTGATTGTAGATGAATTAACAGTGGTGAAAAAATTAGTGGGAAAGTGCTTTGTTTGGCCACAAGAGAGATTAGTTACTTGAATACAGGCCAATATATGTGCCAATGGACAGTAATTCATCATGGAAAATATGGGAAATGTTGTTGCTTTAGGATTAACTGCTTTTGAGGTCTTCCCTGTAGCATAAAGCTGGGAAATATTTAGAGAATGAGTAGTGGGGGGGTGTGCACCGCTTATGACTAGTGCCAGGTTCACTTCCTCTCAGGGGTGCCAACTTGAATAAAATATTGTGGGGGCCCAGATAAGCCCCGCCCTGCATAATTGATCACATGGCACAGTGCACACACACCATTTGAATGGGAATGCCCATCAACTGTGTGGGGGCCCAGCCTCAGATATTTTATTGTGGGGGCCAAAGTCCCCACGGCCTCTAGGAGCTGACTCCTATGCTCCCCAGATTCTGACACAATGAAAGCTAGTGTGGTGTAGTGGTTAGAATGCTAGACTATGGCTTGGGAGACCAGGGTTAAAATCCCTACTCAGCCATAAAGCTCATTGGGTGACCTTGTGCCAGTCACTGCCTCTCAGCCTAATAGGGCTGTTGTGAAGCTTAAATGAGGAGAAGGAGAACCATGTATGCCCCCTTGAGCTCCTTGGAGGAAAAGGTAGGACATAAATGTGGTAAACAAACAAGCAAGCAACTCATAGGCTTGCTTACAATTATATCTGAACCAGTGCTTATGGTTTGTTTCTCACCAAACAATGAGCAGAAACCAAGGTTTATTTTTGGCTTGCTGCTCATGGTTTACTTTGCTTGCTGGTTATATCCACCTGTGATACTTGTGTCCCAAAGTCCCATGACCTACACCCATGATTGTTTTGAGTTCTAGGTTGAGTTTTCTTGCAACCTGCCAAACGCTGCTGCAAATGGCCTTCAAAAACAAACAGACAATATTCAGTCCAAATTTCTAAACTTCAGAATAAGTCACAATATATATTTTGCTAAAACAACTCATATTGCCATTTGTGATATGACTACATGAAGGCAGATATATCAGCACCCATGAACTGCAATTCTCTTTTAGAATCACGTAGCTGTGTTACAGTGTATTATTATGGTTAGTTGAATAAAACATGTAGTTCTTCCCAACATTTTCAGATAAACAACGCTACAACAGCCTGGAGCCTGTACCCAGATTTACAAATGTGAACACTGCCTTTGAACAAGAGAGAGAGAATCTTCTCCTGAACCATGTGGTGGACCAGATTGTTCCATCATTCTTGCCAATGTTACAAAAAAGTAGGGAGGGGGGAATGACAGACCCAAGTGCCTTGTTTTCTCTTCACTTGCTAGCTTCTTCTGTGATGCTCTAAAGTCGCAAGTGATGCCATATGAAAGCAAAACTATCAAGACACCCTCGAATGTGCGTTGGTAGAGCCAATCTTAAAGGGCAACATTTCCATGAAATTTTGACGTCTGTTTGTAAGCAGGTGTTGCCAGGTATTGCCCTGCTACCTTGGCTCACACAGTTTTGTTTTGCTTGTTTTGCTATTTTGTTTTGCTTGTAAACAAGCATAGCAGTTATGCAGCAACTTGACTTCAGAGGACAAAATCCAATGGGAGAACATTACCCACCACAATCTCTTCATTGTCATGAACAAGGGAGTGGCTCACCACACCTGCTGTTCAGAAACCTGGGACCTCTGGAATGTGCAAATGTTTTGCCTTCACCTATTTCTATTATATATATATTTATATATATATATAGAGAGAGAGAGAGTCTTACAGAAGATCTTTTGATTGGCTTCCCAAAAACCACACACAAGGAAAGCTACTCACCTTCAAACCCCTCCTCTCTTGTTGAAATCAACTAAGTTTCTTGTTTTTTGCTTGGAAAACCTCCCAGGATCATCTGTGTGTCGCCGCCCCTTTTGTCCTCCAGCACTCATTTGCACCTCCAGTTCCCTTTCCAACTCAGCAGCAGTGACCCTCCTGGCAGCAGCTAGGTAGAATGAGATCCCCCAGAAGCTGGTGATGCCTCTCCACTGAAAGTAGAGTACACAGGTAAGGACAGCACAATGGCAGCAAAATATACGGTAAATACAACAGGTAGAGAACATTAAAGACATTTAATCATTTGATTGTATGAGCTGTAGTCAATTCAACTTGCATAAGGAAACAAAAGCGAAAGGCTAGGCTGGATGAATCCCAAGCCAGAATTAAGATTGCTGGAAGAAATATCAACAACCTCAGATATGCAGATGACACAACCTTGGTGGCAGAAAGTGAGGAGGAATTAAAGAACCTTTTAATGAGGGTGAAAGAGGAGAGCACAAAATATGGTCTGAAGCTCAACATCAAAAAAACGAAGATCATGGCCACTGGTCCCATCACCTCCTGGCAAATAGAAGGTGAAGAAATGGAGGCAGCGAGAGATTTTACTTTCTTGGGCTCCATGATCACTGCAGATGGTGACAGCAGCCACGAAATTAAAGGATGCCTGCTTCTTGGGAGAAAAGCAATGACAAACCTAGACAGCATCTTAAAAAGCAGAGACATCACCTTACCAACAAAGGTCCGTATAGTTAAAGCTATGGTTTTCCCAGTAGTGATGTATGGAAATGAAAGCTGGACCATAAAGAAAGCTGATCACCGAAGAATTGATGCTTTTGAATTATGGTGCTGGAGGAGACTCTTGAGAGTCCCATGGACTGCAAGAAGATCAAACGTATCCATTCTTAAGGAAATCAGCCCTGAGTGCTCACTGGAAGGACAGATCGTGAAGCTGAGGCTCCAATACTTTGGCCACCTCATGAGAAGAGAAGACTCCCTGGAAAAGACCCTGATGTTGGGAAAGATGGAGGGCACAAGGAGAAGGGGACGACATAAGACGAGATGGTTGGACAGTGTTTTTGAAGCTACGAGCATGAGTTTGACCAAACTGCGGGAGGCAGTGGAAGACAGGAGTGCCTGGCGTGCTCTGGTCCATGGGGGTCACGAAGAGTTGGACACGACTAAACGACCAAGCAACAACAACAAGAAACAAATATATGTATGATGCCAAAAACATGCATTCTTTGTTTTAAAATGATGCATGTGTGAGTTATAGCAGGCATAATCTCAGAAGGCACATTCCTTCCTATATAAGACAAAAGAGAAAGATGATGCTTATTATCTTCAGTTTTCCTAGTTAGCTAGCTTATATCCAATGTTAGTCCTCCTCAGAATTTACCCATTGAAATTAATGAACACGAGTAATTTAGTTCCACTAATTTCAGTGGATCTAGTTTGAGTAACATTTAGTTGGCTAAAACTCTCTCTCTCTCTCTCTCTCTCTCTCTCTCTCTCTCTCTCTGTGTGTGTGTGTGTGTGTGTGTGTGTGTGTGATGATTTGAAAACCTTGATTCATAATATATTTAATTCTGGATTGTTGGTAATCCTCTGGAATTTCTGTGGTAGTTTATTAGGTTTTCATAACACACACACACACACACACACACACACATACGCGCGCGCGCTGAATCAGGGCAATTTTTACTTGATTAATTGAGGAAAGATGCTTTTAGTCTAACAAATTACAGTAATATACTAAGCGCTGTAGCCCTAAAAATAAAGTGCCTTGATGGGGCTGAAGGGGGATAGGGGAAAATATTATGTGTTAGGTAAAGCACAGAAGTGTGTCCCTGTTTGTAGCTGGGAAACAGTGGAGAGCAGAAATAAATGTTTTACATATGACTCTCATTATTATTATTAGATTCAAGTGCATACTGGAAATTTAAGCTTGTACAATTAAACTGGATTCAATGCTCTGCATTCCTAATGCAACAAATCCATTTCTTAATATTCTTATTATTTTTATTAAATTTCTATGCTGCCTTTCATCCAAAGATTTGTTACAATAAAAAACACACAAAATACATACCATAATAACAAACAAAAATAACGTCCCCTCATAGTGTAAAAGGTCATAGATTGTTTAATTAGCCAAAGACCTGGGAGGAGAGGAATGTTTTTGCATGGTGCCTAAAGGTGAACCTCTCTGGGGAGAGCATTCCACAAACAGGGTGCCACTGCAGAAAATGCCCATTCTCTTATTGCCGTCCTCTAGATCTCTCTCAGAGGAGGCACATGAAGGAGGGCCTCAGATGATGACTTTTAATGACTTTTGCTATTAGGAAAATAATGTGCAAATACTGAAAAGTGTGGGGAAAACATAATCAATGGGAACACGTGTAAACACCTGCAAGCAATCGAGGATGAATATTCATTGTCATGTAACTACCACCTACAAAATTAGAATGAATGCTCAATAAAGACTGGACATAGTCTAATCACTGTGCAAGCGAATCAGAATGAATGGTCATCTGGACTGGAGGAGCCCTGTTTGTGTAGTGTGTACCATCACAAATGTGGTACAAACATAGTATTTGTGCAAATCTGCCCAAAACAGTCCCTGCCTTGCATTAGGTATTTCTAGTTAGTCACCCAAGCATGAGTTTTTAAGGTCACTGGGCACAGATTGTTTCAAGGAAATGGCATGGGCAGGAGGAATAAATATTGCTTCTCCTACACCTTTTAGCTCCTACAAAGAAGCCAAGCCAGATGCCCAAACAAGTGGCTGCAGTGACTGTTTCCTCTGCTATGTCACAGGAAATGGTGGGAGAGAGAAGTAATCATAGGAATGGTGCTAAAATTTTTGCTGAAGCCTAGCCATGCCTCAATTGAAAACTGGGGATTTGCATCTTTGGGCCCTTATCATATTACTTTGTGAGGCCATGGTTGGCTGCACACATCTACAGATACAAATGCAAATGTGGGAAGCCTAACAAGAGACCACAATATTCAGAGAAAGGGAATGCACAGTCAGAAGTGTGAAAATCTGCAGAATGCACATCTCTGGAAAACATACACCTCTCTACATTGCTTGCATTTTCACACATCCAAAGGCAAACTTAGCCTTGATTGCAGGGCATCTCAGCTCAGGAAGAGTCATTACAAAGGATTGAGAACAGGCTTTATAAGGTTTATTATAAAGCATCCAGAGTAGTAAACACCAACCTTTTAAAGATTTCATCTTAATGTTGATAAGAACATAAGAAGAGCCTGCTGGATCAGGCCAATGGCCCATCTGTTTTCACAGTGGCTGATCAGATGCCTGTGGAAAACCCACAAGCAGGATTCAAGCACAAGAGCACTCTCCCTTCCTGCTACTCTTAAAAAAACAAACAGAAATCTAGCACAACAGATGAGACCCACCATAAATCAGACCATGTGTGGGTCCTAATCTACTTGTTGGACCAATACTCTAGAGCCAAATAACGTGGGAAATGATGTAGGCATTGAGTAATTATTTATTAATTATTTAAAATATTTATAATAGCCCCTGCATATAAATTATCAATGTGGTGCAAAACATAAAGTCAGCAGAACATGAGACTCTTAATCTCAAGGTCGTAGGTTTGAGCCCCATGTTGAGTAAAAGATTCCTGCATTGCAGAGGGTTGGACTAGATGATCCGTGTGGGCCCTTCGAACTCCACAATTCTATGATTCTCATTTTAGTTTATTGGCTCTCGTCCAGTCCTTCACTGCATTCAGGCATTGGTCCAGGGCTTGCACAGCCTGTCCTGATTAAGATGTTATGGAGAAATAGAGCTGTGTGTCATCAGAGTAGTGATGACACTGTGCTCCAAAACTCTGAATGACTGCTCCTGACTCAATTATTTAGATGCTAAATAGCATTGGGGACAAAATAGTGCGCAGCAGAACCTATAGCACAATGACACCCACCAAGGAGCATTCTGCCAATGCTCTTTGGAATCAGCAGCACAGGCAGGAATTGAAGTAATACAGTGATTCTGATAGCCATCCTGAACAACTGGTCCAGGATACAATGGTTAATGGTATCAAACACAACTTAAAGATTGAGTAACACAGGGTTGCTTTTCATAAAGGAAATCTATCAGGGAGATCAAGGCTGGTTCAGTCCCAAAACGTGGGCTAAACCCAGATAATTAGTACTGCCCAAGAACATTTGCAGTTGCTCTGCCGCAACCACTGCCTTTCACCCAAAAGCAAATATATTATAAGCAAGGGGTGGAGACGAGCAGGATGAACGCGATGGCAAAAGGTTGGAAGGCTGAAGAAAAGAAAAGGGAAAAATGCCAGGGAGAGGTGTGTGGGAAGTTGACAGCCTACAAACATCTCAAAGGATTTCAGAACTGTTGTCTGGATTAGGTAAAGGGCTGGATAAGGGCCAAGAAACTGATGCTGAATCCTGACAAGATTAAGGTGCTATGGGTAGGTGGTTCTCGGGTCTGGGAGCTTGCTGTTTTTCCTGTTCTGAATGTTTTGGCACTCCCTCTGAAAGAGCAGGTGCACAGTCTGGGAATACTCCTTGATCCAGCTCTGTTAATGAAACCTTGAGTGATACTAAGTCCCTTTTACCAGCTTAGGTTAATTTGCCCAGTTGTAGCCATTCCTGGTTAGGGATAGCCTAGCTATGGTGAGTCTTCCAGCCCTGTTAGTCTTCCAGTTGTACTGTTGTGGTAAATTATATGTGGGGCTGCCCTTGAAGATGACTTAGAAACTTCAGAATTCTTTAAGCTGAATTCTGCCTGGTGTGGATAGCAGGATGCATATTACTAGATCAATTCATAAAGAATTACATTGTACGCTTATTCAGTTTCAGGCACAATTCAAGGTACTGGTTCTTAACTTTTAAGTTCTAAATAGCTTTGAATCTACTTTACGAAAGAAGAATGAGTTAGTTGTATGCCTGCTGTCACTAAACCTTTCCCACCCCCAATATGGCAAAGATAATAATAGTAACTCACATTGCAGGGATGTTCTAACAATAACTATCAGAATTCATGTGACACTCTTTGAGCATTTGGGGGTAATTATTATATAAATATTATTCCGCCAACTTTCAGCCAACCAGTGCATATCTTCAACCAGTGCATACAAAATTTGTCTTGTGATACATTTCCCTTCAAGAGCTTATGGAGATAGGGATAATATGGTGTGGCAAAAACTGAACTTTGCATGTGGTGCTAAGCCCAATGTCTTACTGGTTACCCACCTTGCAATCAGCAGTAAAGTACACAGGCCTTAGTGTTGGAGAAAGGCACTCTGAACATTCTTAGAAGCAGGTCCTTGAAACCTGGTGTGGAAGAAAGGTCCCAGTTTGCATATATCTTTTCACCCATCACTTTTTACTTCAGAGAGGTAGTTGTCTTAAGACTACAAAATCGTCAAAGACTCTTGTTGCAACTTAATTTTACAGGATCTGCTTCCTGTGTTCATTGGGACTTGGTAAGCACATTCTCTAGTAAGTGCATTCATTCAATATAATTTAGGCCACTTTTTGGAGCATAGTGAGCATCTGAACAGGGAGAAGCCATGCAGTACCTAGACCAGTGCTTGGAGACAGTGATGAGATGGATGAGGAAAAACAAGCTGAACTTGAATCCTGGCAAGACAGAGGCACTGTGGGTGAGTGGTTCCCATGTCTGAGAAATTGGTCAATTGCCTTTTCTGGATAGGATTGCACTTCCCTTGAAGGAGCAGGTTGACAGTCTGGGGGTTTGCCTGGATCGAGTTTTGTCACTGGAGACCAAGGCAGCCTCAGAGGCTAGAAGCACCTTGGACTGGGAAAGCTTGGCCACAGCAGTTCATGCATTGCTTACATCCAATATTGGATTACAACAATGTGCTCCATATGGGGCTTCCTTTGCACTTGATCCAGAAGGCTGTGGCACAACTGCTGGCAGGAGTGAGACCTTGTCAGCATATAATGCCTGTGCTCAGAGACCTGTACTGGTTGTTGACTTGCTACTGGGCCAAGTTCAAGTATGTAAAACCTTTAACAACTTGGGAGCAGTTTACGTGTGAGATTGCCTTACGCCATATACCGGACTTGCTTTGATCTGTGGAACTGGCACTGCTACAGGTGCCACATAATACCCATTCTGCACTTGTAAGAAATCCACCTTACGTGTGGCACTTATTGACGTCAGACAGGTGCCTTCACTGTACTCTTTTTGAAGCCTGCGTTTTTTAAAAAAACAACAACACAAAACCCAACATTCTTGTTTAGGCAAGCCTGCCCAAATATGTAGCACGTTGGTGTGTTTTAACTTGGTTGGTCCTTAGCTTATAGCTATTTTTTAATCACTCTTTTAATATGTCGCAGCTGTTTTATTGATGTTATTGTTTTATTCTTTTTGTAAACCGCTTTGAGGTTTCTTCTTCTTAGTCAAGAGGTATGCAAATTCCACGAAATAACTAAATGGAACATTGAAGGGGGTGGTAGTGGGAAGCAAACGTTTGGAGCTGCAGCCCTAACCGGTTTACTGTGCGGCACCAGACTTTCAGGGTGCTTCAGTTGCAACAGCAGCACGACTGTCTCAATAGCATCTGGATTTATTTATTTAACTTTTTTTAAAAGGAAATTAGTTCTTCCACTGCTTGCCTGTCGCCCCCCCCCCCCGCTACCCCTTTCACCCAACCCAAAACTCATTTCGAGTATAAAATAGCCTTTATTATTTAAAACAGCCAAATCTCCCTCCTCCTCTGATCCGAGCAGCGTTGCACATTTCGGTGGTGGTGCGGTGGGGGGGTGGGGTGGGGAGAGAGGAAGACGAGATGGGTGGCGGTGGAAAAGCGGCGGGTGCCGACGTCATCGCCACCGACGTCACCTTTCCCCGAGCCCACGCAATCGCTGACGCCACACCTCCCCCTCCCTCCCCAACTCTACCTTCTCACCCCCTCCCACCACCCTACGCGTGATGCTTGCAACTCCCCCCTCCCGCAGGGGGAATTCTCCTCTATCCGGGCCTGACATCACTCCTCCCTCACCCAACAGCCCACCAAAGCAGAGACGCCGGTTTAGCGACGGCCTTCTCCTCCCGCCATGTTAGGAGGAGGAGGAGGAGGGGAGGTCGGCGTAACACGGAGCCGCCCCCGCCTGCCCGGGTAGCAGCAGCAGCAGCTCCTCCTCCTCGACGGGCCACTGCATGGAAAGGCTGGGAGCGATGAGCGAAACCGCAGCAGCCTTGGAGGCTTCGGCTGACTAGGGGAAAGGCGAGCGAGCGAGGGAGGGCGAAGCTCCCTCCTTTCTCCCTCCCCCTCCTCCTCCTTCCCGTCCCCTCAGCACGAGGGGAGGGGAAGAGCATGAACGGCTGCCCCGTCCCTGCCCGCCGCGGCGCCGCTTGGGCGAGAGCGAGGAGGAGAGGCGGAGGAGGCGGAGGTGGAGGAGGAGCGCGGCGGCCGCCACCAGGACGACGACGACGACAGCCGCCGCCGCCGCCACACAGTCATGGTGCCCTTCGCGCCGCCGGAGGGCGCGGAGGAGCCTCAGCCTGAGCCCGAAGCGGAGCCCTCCTCCTGCCCTCCTCCGCCCCCGCCTCCTGCCGCCGCCGCCGCCGGCCTCATGGAGATCTCCGGCGGAGGAGGAGGAGGCGGCGGCAGCAGCAGCAGCCCAGGCGGAGAGGTGAGGGAGTCCCGGGCTGGGTTTTCTGAGGGAACTTGAGGTAAAAGGTTCTGAGGGGGGATCGGGCGGGCGGCAGGCAGAGGCAGCGCCGGCTTAAGAGGAGGGGGCGTGCGTGGCGCTGCCGGTGGTGGGCAGTGAGGGAGGCGGAGGGGAAAGTACCGGCTTGCCGCTGTTCTCCCATCCCTCGGTGCTTCGTCTCCTCCTCTCCCCGCAGGGATGCGGGAACCGGTTCCGGAGGGGTCTGAGGGAGAAGGGGCTGGCGGGGGGCGGCCGGGGTCGTGAGAGGAGTTTCGTGACACCAAGTCGACACCCCCACCCCGTTTTCATGCGTTCCCTACGGTATCTTTCATGCCACCCCCCCATCTCCCTTGACTCCACCTGATCCTTCAACTTGTCTTTTGCTTGCTTACCTGCCGCCTCCTTATTTATTTATTTTCAATACCCTCGTTATTCTGACCTGTCCCTCTCCGTCATGCCTCCCTGTCAATCCTCTATAGATTCCTCCATCCATCAACAGCTGAACTTGCGCTGTCATTCTCTTATCTCTTCTTTGCGCGCATCCTCCGCTCGCCCGTTTTCCTGCCGTCTTGGCTGGCACCTTCTCTTTCTCTTTCACTAACTCCGGCCTTGCTAATTGCCCTTGCCCCCCTGAGAGGACTGAGAACCCCGACTTATTCAAAAGTCGATTTAGCAGCCCCATCAGAGAACGGGAATTTTAGAGCTAACTCACTTTTTGTAGTGGAATGCAAGGGAATCCTGAAACGGAAAGCTGTTCCCTTTTGTTTCTCTTTTCGATCTTCTCTAGCTCCGAATTCCAGGTCTCTGTTCTTTTACTGCACAGGATCCAGTGACACCCAAAAGTCTCTGAAAACTGTCCCCCCCTTTCTACAACCACTTGGTTTTTAAAAAAGTATTGCCTTATCATTTTCTTCTTGTCCATCTACCTATTGCTGCCTCAGGTTTCACTTTTTTTTCACTGAAGTACTTTTACCAGATAGATTCCTCTCCAAGGCAGATCCTGTCCACATCTGTTTGTCTTTCATCCTTACCTTGACAAATTAACCTCTGCGTCCTAAAGATGCTCGGTTCTAAACAGTTGCCAGATGCCTCCATTCTACACTTCTATATCCATCTCCATCTATTTTTATTGACAACCACTTCCTACTTTGTTCACCCTAGTTCTCCTGGTAGTTAATACCAGACATCAAGGTCTGATGCATCCTTCCTCTACCCTGCTAGCTGTCTCCCCTTCACAACAAGGCACTGACTCTTGAGTTCGTTCTTACTTAACTAATACTTTACTCTCACAAAAATTACCTCTTTTACTTCAGCATTAAAACATATTTGGCACCATGGTGCAGTAGTGAGTTACTCCTCTTTGCTTCAGTGTTTGTTGACTTAAGAAGATGAACTATTTTGAATTTGTTGCTGAAATATCTTGCTATGGTTTGCATCTAATATCCTAATTCTGAAAGGCTCCAAATTGTCCTTTCCATTCCACAAATTTTGTTTGAACTTCTCAAAAGAGCCTGCTGCTCTTTGCCCTTGAGGTGTCTCCTCTAAGTAGCCCTAATGACCTATAGATTCCTGCCATATTTCCTGTATCAGTCCTACTGGAGTGATGCTAACATTCCAGTTTAAAAACAAGAGGTGTGGTGACATCTGTCAACTACATAAATTGGGAACAGACATAAGGAATGTTCTGCAAAACTTAGCAATAAAAATAAGGAATTACTAATGACCCTTTCTGGATGCATCTGCTTTGGAAGATGTCATGCTGTTTTTGGCTTAGCTGATTTTGCTTTACTACTTTCAAGCACCTCAAATAAAATTCACTATATTTATTACTGTGTTAATAGAGCTCTGGGGGTCCCAGATGGCCTCGCAATGAGGCAGTGCATTAGACTTAGACCTGCATAGCTTCAGCAAGGGTGCTGCATCATGTGTTCTTAAACATAGTCTTGACCCCCCACCCCAAGCTTCACTCAAAACAAGCCCCCACTCCTTAAACATCTCTTTAAGACTGGTTCAGCTTAAAAGTCATTCAATTGTCCCATCTTTCAGATTCTTCTTTATCCTTATAAACCACCTGCACGTTGAGCCTTATTTGTCCTTAGAGGATCTAAGAACCTATGTAGTAACTGTTTCTAAGCCAAGGAGAAGCTGGTAAACCTTTTATTCTCTCAAGAGCTCATTTATTATGGAAAACAGCTTGTACAGTGGTACCTTGGGTTACAGACGCTTCAGGTTACAGAAGCTTCAGGTTACAGACTCCGCTAACCCAGAAATAGTACCTCGAGTTAAGAACTTTGCTTCAGGATGAGAACAGAAATTGTGGTGTGGTGGCAGTGGGAGGCCCCATTAGCTAAAGTGCTTCAGGTTTCAAGAACAGTTTCAGGTTAAGAACGGACCTCCAGAATGAATTAAGTTCTTAACCCGTGGTACCACTGTACAAGGTTAGAGTCTTCAAAGTATTGTTCAGATGAATAAAATCTTCTCTGTAAAGTGGTATGCAAAACTATCATATACTACCATTGCCAGGGTGTTATCAAATACTGTTTGATGTCAGGATCTTTTACATTCTACCAGTTGTAACAGCTTTTGTCAGAATGGCTTTTGTTTGGCTTTCAGTGGCTTAATTTTAGCAGTCTCACTGACTTTTCCCTTTGTCCCAGGCACCATCAGAAATGTCATTAAACAAACATTCTAGATGCATTAAAATTGATAGTTTCAACAATGTCAGAACACTTTTTTTGAAGAAAAAAAAAAGATACTCAGCAGTTTCATGGTAAAAAAATAAGCAGCAACTTTTGGAATCTCCTTAGTCCTAATGTAGCTATTGCTGGAAATTGATTCCATAGTGTGAGTTTAAAAAAATTCACATTGTGCAAGTAATAATATTCTAGTACAGAATACCACTGAATATAGAAACTTTGTGCTAGACCCCATGTTCCTGAGATTGGTAGAAGAGAGTTGAATATATGTGTTTGTAGGGGGGGGGGGTTAATGTTTTGTTTTTGTTTTAACTATTTATTTTGTTCTTTTATCCTGTATTTTTATCTTGTGAACAGCCCTGAGATCGGATGCAGAGCAATATATAAATTTAATAAATAAAAAATAGGCCTTAAATGCAAATTTATATGCTATGTTAATGAACATTCTTATCTAAATACTGTTTCAAAAACTGGTGGGACTAGTCTCTGGTTGTTCTTCAAGTGTTTTTATTGGTCCACTTCTATTAGAAGAACTCATTCATTGCTCAAGATGATATTTTTTTATGTTGTAAATGTATGAGACTATAAATTGAAAGTTTATTTCTCTGTGAGGTAGGAAGTTTTAAATAACACCAGATTCTATACATGGAAGTAAGTCATACAGATTATGGGGCTGAACTCTAGAGTAAGTGTGCATAGGATTGAAATCAGTGGGATTTAAGCAGCATGACAGTGCAGGATTGTATCCTTAGTGTTTTATACCTTCGCTGTTTATGTGTTCATAGTGCTGTTCCTGAGAACTGAATTACTGTGCAATTCTCTATTATAGCAGTATACACTTTGAAATATTTTTGTGATTGAATCCTTAATCATGGTCTGTAAAAAAAGGTAAAGATCAAGGACCCCAGGATGGTCAAGTCCAGCCAAAGGCAACTATGGGGTTGTGCCACTCATCTCACTTTTTAGGCCGAGGGAGCTGGCATTTGTCCACAGACAGCTTTCCGAGTCATGTGGCCACCATAACTAAACCACTTCTCGCACAACAAGACACCATGACGAGTGCCAGAGCATGTGGAAACACCGTTTACCTTCCAGCCTCAGCGATACCTATTTATCTGCTTGCACTGGTGTGCTTTCGAGCTGCTAGGTTAGCAGAAGCTAGGACAAAGCAACAGGAGATCACCCCATCATGCGGATTCAAACCACAGACCTTCCGATCAGCAGTCCCAAGAGGCTCAGTGGTTTAGATCACTGCGCCACCCACTCCCCTCATGGTGTATGTTCCTTAGTAATTTAGGAAAATACTATAATAAAATTCATTATTGAGTATCTAAATAAAAACAAGATTAGTGTTTACACTCAAAATTATTAAAATACAACATAGCAGCATTTGTTTAAAAACAACTTTAGCCTTCTTTTAAAGAACCTGTGTGCAAAGTAGCATATTGTTAGGTGCCAGTGTGGTGTAGTGGTTAAGAGCAGTAGACTCGTAATCTAGTGAACTGGGTTTGCGTCCCTGCTCCTCCACATGCAGCTGCTGGGTGACCTTGGGCTAGTCACACTTCTCTGAAGTCTCTCAGCCTCACTCACCTCGCAGAGTGTTTGTTGTGGGGGTGGAAGGGAAAGGAGATTGTTAGCCACTTTGAGACTCCTTAGGGTAGTGGGATATCAAATCCAAACTCTTCTTCTAAAGTAACTCATTAAGTTACTTATTTGAACAAAAAACTAATATGCATGTCACACCTCCGGTAGTCATTACTGTCTTCTAACACTACAATCCTATGCATATGTGGAAGTAAATGCCACTGAACTTTGTCAGGTGTAGGGCCAAATTACACATTACACTAATGTGCAAAGGATCCAGTTGCCAAGCAGGGCTGTTTGCCAGTCCCACTGCTTCTAAGCAGTGGCAACAACGCCTAGAAGCAAAAGCATGAAACTTCTGTGGGCAAGTGTTGTGCCCTTCTAGCTCTTGCTCCCCCTCCCCCATAATTTTTTCTGGTACACTATGATCTACTCTGAAAGCTGTAACAGTGGGGGGTATAGCTGATGACAAAACTTTGCAGTAGGAAAAGCAGGTCAAGCTTGCCTCTATCCTAAGCATGCCTTAAATACTGTGTCTTACTGGTGAAATCTGTCTTTGGAAAACCATGGTTTTAATTTACAGTGGTACCTCGGTTTAAGAACAGTCCGGTTTAAGAATGATTCAGTTTACAAACTCCACAAAACGAGAAATAGTGTCCCATTTTGAGAACTTTACCTCGGTCTAAGAACGGAATCCAAACAGTGGAAGGGTACCGGTAGCGGGAGGCCTCATTAGGGAAAGTGTGCCTCGGTTTAAGAATGGTTTCGGTTTAAGAACGGACTTCCGGAATGGATCAAGTTTGTAAACCGAGGTACCACTGTATTCCCCTACCCAGAAATCTAGTAGAATGTTCATGCATAAGCAGGTGCTGTTTCCGCAGTACCTCCTGTTCCCCCCCACTCCAACTTCACTATCCTTCTTACTATTTGAAAGGTACCAACTGGTACCTGCTAGAAGATCGCTTATAATGGATCATTTTTCAGTGAAGTACTAGGAGTATGGGGCTACTACTATGTACAAATCTGGGAGTTTTAGATTAAATGTTAAAAAATACTTGTAAATATTCCACAAATTGTTAGTTGCTTTAAAATCAAGGATTTAAATGTAAATCAAATTAATCTTATGGATCTTTAGCTATTGTTGTACAGGTTCTGCATACTATCAAAACAACCAGAAATGTTTTGAAATTAACATTGGTTTAAAGTCGTAACTCTAGAAATAATTTATTAGTCTGATTCCTAATTTTATGTTGAGCAGATACATGTATGATACAGAAAGAAACAGATGACATCTCTGTTGAATCTGTGCTAAAATTGTGAAATGTCTGAAATCAGTTACAGTATATTTGTTAACAGAGCACAGATTAAGATTCACTTGGAACATTTTCAGTATCCATTCTCAGATGCTATCACACAAGTAATGGAGTTTTGCAGGTAGCATCACTGTAGATAGTTATGGAAAATTTGTAAACTTGGTACACATGCAACATTTTCAGTGTCCATTCTCAGACATCATTGTTGGACAATTAATGGAGCTTTACAAGTAGTTGCACATTTGGTATGTGGGTGCTGTTACAGGAACTGCTCCTCCTGTAATATTCTGGAGGTGTATGTGTGTGTGTGGGGGGGGGGTTTAGACAGGATTATGCATTTAAAATGTAAAATTGATGTGTGTGTGCATGAGAGAGAGGGAGCGCTTTTTGGTTTAGTTTGGTTTAGTAGATTATTAAGGCAAAACTTAAATTTCAGTTTATTTTATTTTATTCTTTCTAAAAATTAGAATTGTACGTGGGAAATGTTTTCTTCACTCTTTGAAGTTTATGAGGAAGTCAAATGCCAGATTAACATTGTAGCCTGAAATGAAATTATTCGGCCATAACAAAAAGGATGTTTACTTAGGACAATGCTGTTGGGTTTGGAGACAGCAAATATTGTCATGAATATGAATTGAACCTTGCATTTTCTGTTGCTTTGCCAGCTCAATGCCTCTTTTGTGTGTGTTCTTATTGTTGAATTGGTGAGAAAGAAGAGTGCATCTTTGGATTATCAACTTTGTCCCTATATTCATTATGTGATAGAAATAAATTCTTCTAGTAGCCTTTTTACAATGGTCTTTGCTTAGATTAATTTTATGAAACTGTTCTCATTTATCTTGGTTCACAGTTCACCAAAACAGAACACAGTTATGGTGAACATCCCTGGCAAAGTTGTACGTTCCAAAAAGTACTATGTGTGTGCAAGAGAACTTTTAGGAATTTATATCTCTTACAATCATAGGTAGTGTCAAATGGTGTCAAATGTCTAATAGTAATACTATATTTGGAAATTTACTTAGGTGCTGTAATTTTAGAGTTCATTTGCCCTCTTTTGAAATTAAGGACTGAATTAAAAATAAGGGCTGAATTAAAGAATTCTGGATAAATGAAGAAATATTTTTAAAGGGAAATAAATCTTTTTTCATATTTATTTACCTTCTGCTTTTAAACAGTGACAGTAAGGACACTGGTAAGGTACTGTGCATCTTTTACACTTCTATTATGGTTATAGGCTGATGTCTCACATGTGCATGAACATTTACTTGATAGCTCAAGATGAGGACTTGCACCTGAATGTGTGAAATAAATCCACTGAAAAGCATAGTGTTTAAAGGGATTTGAAAGGTGGTATTTGATCTTTGAAACCTATCATTTCACGGTTCAGACTTCTATATATCTTATTTACTAGATTTGTAATTTGTTATTTACAGATCGTTTTCCAAAATATTATGACATTTATATTTACAATAAGTTCCAGAGGAAGAAGGGGGGAAAGGGCAGCCACTTCTTCTATTGCCAACTTTTAAATTCATTAAATGCTGAAAAAATTAATTTGACTAAAGTTAGACTAGATTGGAAAATAGTTGCAGCAGCATTATAGGTGAATATTAGAGCAAGCATTAGTTGCCCCTATACAAGCAGCAAGAGGCAAACTACCTCACTTATTCTCTCTGGCTGGGAGCCACAGTGCTATCCCAGGTATTGGTCTATTAAAGCTAGAGGATGCACCTTTAAAAACCTCAATGATCCAACCAGGGAAGGGGTACAATACTTGCATTACTTATTCTCTTCTCCCCCGGTCCAAAATATTGGTGGACAATATTTGGTGGTTATGCTTTGCCCCTTCCAATAAAATTCTAGAGTGGTGGGAATTTTGTGGAGCTAGGTTAAAAAGTGCAACAACCATAGTTTTCTAAAGCTTTTGAAGAAAGGTTTTCTCAAGCTTTTGAAAAAAACTTTGATGAAGCCATAGTGACACTCAAACTCACACTGAAGTCCATGTGTTATACCTATTTTCAGGCAGTGTAGTTCTGAGCTTTGGGTCTTGTCTAAATCTTACCTGTTGTTACTTACCCCATTGATTCCCACTTTGTGTTAGCAA
Organism: Podarcis filfolensis; assembly: GCF_964270895.1. Lineage (NCBI taxonomy): Eukaryota > Metazoa > Chordata > Lepidosauria > Squamata > Lacertidae > Podarcis > Podarcis filfolensis. The sequence continues at coordinate 21,143,940 of NC_139617.1, forward strand.
CAACACAATCCGGTCCAGTGCAGGATTTGTAAAAGAAAGTATACAGAGTGTCAGCAGGCATATAGATATAGGTCATCCTGTTGACATTGTGTACCTAGAACAGGTGTGGGGAAACTTAGTTGCTGAACTACAGCTCCCATCATCCTAGTCCATTGACCATGCTTGCTGGGGCTGTTGGGAGTTGTAGTTAAGCAACATCTGGAGAGTCAAACATTCTCCATACCTCACTTAAACTTTAAAAAATCTATTATCTTCTTCAGTGGGGTTGTTCTATGATAGATCACAACTCCTTCAAAACATCTGTGCTATTGACTCTCAAACCTTGAGATTGTTGAAATATATACATTAAAAAAATCAATCTGAGTCGTGCAGCAAAAATTGGGTCTACTAGGCCATTTTTTTAAAACAATGTGGACTAAAGTTGTTTCAGGGGCCCTTCTGAGATTAGGGGCCCTGAAGCTTAAGCTTGATTAGTTTCATAGTACGTCCCCCCGTACAGGATATGTATTTTAGAGGCCTAGAAGTGAGGGAGTACCCCCAGACTGTGCACCTGCTTCACCAGAGGGAGTTGAACCAATTCAATACAGGCAACTGACTATTTCTCAGATCGAGGAGCCACTCACCATGCCTCCGTCTTTCCAGAATTCAAACTCAGTTTATGGACCCACATATGAGGAGGGGGGATGTTCAATTAATGTTGCAGAACTATCTCTTCCATATGAGTATTTGTTTTCACTAGCCCCTTGTTTGCCTCTGCATTGAAAAACAATTGCCCTAACTTTTCCGTTTGCTGGAAATGTGTCTTTATTGGGGAGCTAATGTATCAATGGATTTAGGGTTTCAAAACAAGAAATGATTTTTTGTTGTGCCAGAAGAAATTTAATGTATATAAAATAGATTATTTAAAACATATTTAGTAAGAATAATCAAAATTTATATAAGCTGCTACTACTTACAGGGTAGATTGGGCTGGCATCTGCAGAAAGGTATTTTATTTTAGGTAAATGCTTAATTGCTTTATGTGTGAACGTAAACACAAGAGGCTTTTGAGACTTGCTGTTTTATTGATAGCAAGCATTTAATTTGTTCTTTGCGGTGATTGAATGGTGCTTTGAATATTAAGCTTTTGTTGAAAATAGTAATCAAATAGTGGACTTGGTTTACATGATAACTTTGTTATGTCTGTGTTGATAATTAGTTAGTTGTTTGAGATTGAAAAGTCATATTCGAGCAACCAAATCCAGATATTAGAATGCAGTGAATGTATTTAACTTCTTTCAGTAGAAATTAACTGCTGATGATTTTGAAGCCATTCAGATCAGTTGGTGGTGGTGGCAAGACAAATCACACTTGCTGGGCAGACCTCCTAAGGCAGGGGTGAGGAACCTCTGGTCTCTGAACCAATCTTGACCTGAAAGACCATTTCCCTTAACCATGCCCATCCACTGATGTGACTGATGATGTTAGCTGATGGGTGGGAGGTCAGGGTTTAATTTTGCCTTGGCTGCATGCCCTGCTCCCAGCAGGGAACAAGATTGCATGGGCAAGGCAGAAGGATTTACTCTCCACTGATCTGCTGAAGGGTGGGGATTAAAATGCTTTTCAAAAGCACTGTTTGAAGCAGTTCCTACACTTCTCCAGCAGTTGGCTGAGCAGCAGTGGTAACTGTGCTGCTGTCCATGTATGGTCTTGCCGGAGAGGTGCACAAACTGCACTTTTGAGAAGTGTTTTAAGGCAGTCTCTATACTCCTGTTTCATCTGAAGTGGGACTGCAGGAGTTGCCTTAATGTATTTCTCAAAAGCACTGTTTGAAGTATTCTCCCCTTCTTTAAATGAAGTCAAAGTTTAGGGCCAACTAGATGTTACAAGAAAAACGTTTGGTTCTCAACACAGTCTTTCTGTTTTAATGCTGGAATGCATTTGCAAGGAAGACTTTGCAGGTGCAGGAGAAACTAAGTGCCCTTCTTACTCACCAGTATACTTTGGGAAGTCTATATGATTCCTGTATTTGCTTTTACCTTATTGAAAGTGTGGCATGGCCATGTATTTTCCAAGTTTGCCTTTGGGCACTTTTAAAACTAGATCTAAGATTAACAGTGCTACCTGGGAGACAGTGCTCAGTGTGTGAACTGAACAAAGTTATCTTTGCTATAGCATAACACATTCTACACTTTACTAAACTGAAAGTGTGAGAAGGATTCAATGAAGTAAACTTAGAGTCTAAATAGACTTACACCGTTTTTTGAGAAGGAGGCAGGCAAGATCCTTACAAATCCCGCCGAGGATTTGTGCAACAGATTGCAATCTCCTGTTCCCAGCAACACTCAAACTCAATATCTTAGTACAGGAAGCCACACAGAGCTTCAGATATGGTCTGAGCACAGGCGCCAGGAATGCCTTGTAGTGGGAAATTGTCTGTGTATTATTGCTGCTCAACTGGGAATTCAGCCTGGCCACAGCTTCCACAGAGAGCAGTAGCTGACTGACTCAGCAGTGGGCTTCAGCAGGTGCCCTCTGTGTTGACTGCTGATGCTGGGACTGAATCCAGATTGGCTGAATGAGAAGAGTCTCCCCTTTTTTCTTGCAGTGGAAATAATTTTCCAAGTAATATATATCTTCTCTTTTGTAGGTGTATTAAATTCTATAATTTTTCATTGGAAAAACATTTGACTAAAGAGTTCAAATAGCCATTCAGTCCCATAGGCAAATTGCTATCTGTTATCCTATCCTGCCTCTCAGGGTTGTTATGAGGATAAAATGGGGAAGAACTTCTCAGGAAGTTTTGTAGTTTTGTTGTAATGATATATATGCATGCACACCACAGGAGGGTGACTTGTTTGGTAATTAATATAGCAAAATGAATAATTGTCTTTAGCAGGTTTTTCCAGTTTTTAATTATTACTATTCTACATGTCGGAGCAAGTGCATATCCTTGTTTGTATGATTCAACTGTTTAATCAAATTTAGCAACTCGTAACTTAGCACAGTTACGGCTCTTATTAAATGGAGGCAATTGTAATAAAATTAGATTTAGTAGAGAACTGCTGTAGATCTGCTTTGCGTGCAGAAGATCCCTGGTTCAGCTCCTTGTGTCTCCAGGTGAGGCTAGGAGAAGCTCAATCAAAAGCTTTGGAAATCCTCTGCCAGTCAGTGTGGACAATACTGAACTAGATAAACCAATGATCTAACTCTGTATCGGGCAGTTTCCTTCGTAGAGGCAGACCCTCTGAGCCATCTTGCTAATTATCTTGCTTTCAAACAGGCAATTCTGTTACAAAACATGCATACATGATTACTCATTGAAAGCCATATTCTTTCTTAGCTGTTGAACTTTTAAGAATTTTTCTAATGCTTCTTAATAAATTTCCTTCTTCTAGTTTGAACCATAGAAGCCATATGGACAGACAGTTATTTCCCCTTTTTATGACCTTTACCTATTTGAAAACTGTCAATTGGGTGATTTGACTTTTAAATCAAGGCAATTTAAGTAATTGATTAAAAAGAAAAACAAAGCAAAAAACAAATCAGGTTCCAACTATAATTCCAGAACAGGAATCCGTACTAATTGGTGTTTTAATTTTAAAAATACCCATTTGACATTATCTAAAGTATTTATACTACCCAGAGGTATAAATAATCTGAAACTTCTGGTCGTTCAGCTTTATGTCTTTTTCTCTGCAGAAAACATGCATTTTTTAAGAGGAGCGTTAGGCAATTGTACATTATTGAAATTAATGGGGGAAGTTAAGATTTCTGCCCTTCTGAGCAGTGTTCTGGAAAGGTTATTAAATAAGATATTTAATTAGGGATTATGTGATGACCAGTACACTTGTATTGGATATATTCTGCAATTCTATTCAAGTTTTCTGTTTAACCTCATTTTTCATTTATTTCTGCAGCTGAATGGCATTAGAGTGGTGGATGAACCTATGGAGGAAGGAGAACCATATTCCTATGAAGTAAGTTCATGCATAAGTCCTTAAGGGTGGGAACTGCCATCAAAATATTTTGAGTTTCGTATTTTCTTTTGGATGCTTTATTTAGGAACCAAACTAGGAGAAAACTTGGAGGACAAAATGAGAGGCAAAAGAGAAGTAATATAAATTTACCCTGCTTCTTCAGTGGAAAAGTTCAGGATTTTTTTCCTATGTGCCCGAGTGTATGACATAGGTGATGTGTAACCTTGCTTGAAATAGTTTGACTTTCAAGATTTGCAGTATTGATGCAAATCAAGTAGTACTTTTAATGAATTTTTGTTCCATATGTGTTGGATACATATCTGATGCTTGTTTGGGTGAGGAAAGCCGTATACTGGCAGCAGGCAGCCTGAATGACATTTTGTTTCAGAAGGAAGAAGTAACTACAAATTATTATAATTTTTAGAATCTATTTTTATTGTTACTGAAAGCAGTCTTGGAAATAAATGCTTAATACTTAATAGTTCACAGAACTATTTTTTGCCTGCCTGCTTACATGTGCTGGTTAGTCATTTATAGCCTTAACAAATGGAGAGGGCCTGTTATGCAAAGCTCTTCCTGATCACTTGGAATGGAACCATGCTTATTTGCCATAGGCAATTTAGATGGTGCTAGTTACAAGCCTGGTTGAAAGAAAAAAATAGTTCTTAAAATGTTTTATCATAAGACACTATGTTTTTAGTGGCGTTTGTTTTTATCTGTAAGCTGCCTTGAGTCCCGCCAGGGAAAAAGGTGAGGTATAAATAAATGAATCACCACCATCATCATCACCACCACCACTTTGGAATGCTACAACATTTTCTGATGTTTAAATTACTTTTGAGCAGTACCAGCCAGCCTGAAATAGACTCAAGTGTATTTATGGCAAATATGTTAATTTTATAGGCATTCTGTCCAGTAAAGGTATACAGACAGTGTTCTAGATTGTATTTAATTTCCTTAGACTTTCTGTGTGGTGTTACTTTGCTCTGATTTTCATTTGACTGATAATCATATAGTAAAGTTCTGATGCCTTAAATAATTTCCAAATTCTTTCTCAGGGGATCCAGTGAAAGTATTTTATTTTAAATACTGTTTTTTGTTTTCTAATGCTTGACCTGTAAGCAAAACTTCTAGGTCTCTAACATCAGTACTGGCATCTGAGTGATGTGCTATTGGGTGTAATTCTTTTTTATTAGTTGGCTTCTTCTTTGGTTTATATATTAGTGCTATATATAGTGACTACATAAGCAATCTATGGAATGCATAGCCTGGGTGTTATCTTGGATATTAGGCAATGAGTGCTATCTTGGATATTAGGCACACATGATTCTGAGTACTGCATACATTAAGAGCAGGATTCCTCAACCTGGTGTCTTTCCACCAGCTTGGCTAGCTTTTTCAATGGTCAGGGATGATGGTAGTTATAGTCCAGCAACATCTGAAGGGGACCAGGTTAGGGAAGACTGTTGTAGGGGATGTTTCATATTCCCCATTCCTCTAATGTCTGGCAGTATACCTTATTTGCACTTGGTGGCAATACACAGATTGGCTCAGATGATGTGATGGCATGAAATATCATTTACAAACATTATGATTGCTGAGGCAACACAGAATCCTTACAGTGCATATTTTGTGAAGGGAAGGGAAGTTGTTAGTTTGGAAGGCATTGAAACATGGACAAAGGCAGAAAAAGATTTCTGTGTCTGACTGGAGATAGAGAATATTTGAGACATGTCCCCAGTCCAGTTTTCAATATTAATAAAATGTAATTAATACGTTAAAAGCCACACAAGCTTAAAATAAGAGCAGCCCAGCCCTGGAGCTGGTCTTTGCCTGCCTTCCCCTATCTCTGGAATCGTTCCAACAGGGTATTTGGTGGGTGAGGGGCCATTCCAGTAGGTGCCTAGTGTTGTGAAGTGCTTTATAAATAACTGTCAGTACTTCGTTGCTTCTGGAAGCACTCCCCTTATCCTGGCATATGTTATCCATTAGGTTGGCTAGGGCAGTTTCTGTGCCAAGAACAAGCCTAGAACTAGACTGAAATGAAACGAGACAATCAGTTTCATCCTCTTGCTCAAGTAGCTTGCCTAAGAAGGTGATTTGTGGTTATTTTTGAGCAGCTGATGATTGGTTAAAATCTTCAAGGTTTGAAGAGAGTTTCTTCATTAGTGGTTTTACAACAGTCTTAAATATGCTGATGACATCCAGCTCTAAATTTAAGTTACTAAGTTTCCAAATGCTGTTATCTTTGTCCTAAATCAGTGTCCAGAAGCTATGGTCAAGTGGAAGAGGGGTAACAGATTGAAGTTGAATTCAGACAAGTAAGAAGTGATGATAGATCTTCCTATAATTTATGGGGCTGTAATCTCCCCACTGGAACAGCTTTGGAACCTGGGAGTTATTTTTGATTCAGTCCTGCTTTTTGATAAGCAGCTTGCTGTTGTAGCCATGAGTGCTTTGTTACAAAGTGCAAAAGAGACAGCTAAATTTAGGTGAAAGGCAACTTTGAAGAAGTCTAGAATTGAGGAATAGTTCTATGCTGGGGATGGAGAGGAACTGGAGTCAAGAATAGAGTAACTAAAGGAAGTGGAGTCGACTTGGCAGCGGGCTGTATAGGAGCTGATGTAAAGCCTGGGTAATATAAAAGGCTGTATGAACAGGAAAGAAGTGGGAAAATAAGAGCTTTGGAGGACAGGGCCAGGTGCCAAGTAGTCCTAGGATTGTGGACTCTGGATCTGACGGAACTATTGTCTCACCTTTGTTGGAAGGTGGCTTCTGCTAGTTGTGGCTTCTTTTGTTACTGAAGCAGTGTGATAGAGGCAGCAACCATTTTAGGTGTGTCCAATTGATGCGCGACTGCCAATGCACAGGTCCTTTTGGACCTGGAAGAAGGCAAAATGAGGGCTAAATTGGGGCAGGAGGTGCTTATCCATGTTCTGCTGATACGTGTGGGGGCCAGGAATGGAACCTCCATGCAAAATTGTTGCCGCCTTTATTAAGCTGCGGACTCCTGCTTATTAGTAGTGTGCTTCATTTTAAAACGGAAGAAGTCTTAGTTTAGGCAAGGAGAGTATCTGCATTAAAAACACATGCACCATAATATTCATACCTGATACTTTATTTTACAAGCAATAAAATACCACATGCAGTTCTAAATTACATAACAATGAGTATTCAAGGAAACAGTGAGTGAGGTTGGTGTTTATAGATCATAGGGCAGACAGAGCAAGTTCTTCAAATCAGGACCTGAAAAGGATGGATGACTTGTTCATAGCTTGGTTGCTCAACTTTGGCTGTGATGGTGGTTGTGTGATCTGATTTTTTTGGCTTTAAAGTCAGGGTGGGGGAAGAAGAGGAACTAAGAGTACTGTGGGACCAGCTTGAGAACTTGCAGCAGAATTGGTACAATATTCTGGACTACCCCCCTGGACCTTCATTTATGTTGCAGATGTTCTGGATTGTGACATCTTAATTAAGGGGCTGGAGTAGAGAAACTAAAGGAAGTTGGCTTTAGCAGATCAAACTTGTAGGTAGATGAAGATAGGACTACAATAGCAGGAAGAAAGTAGAAGACAACAGAGGTTTAAAGAGCTGTAGTCCAAGGAACAAAATGTGCAGAAGGCTAAATCTGAAACAAAAGTAAAGTGATTGAGAGCACTATACTGTTGATAAAACCTGATTTCTCTCCCTGATACTTATGCTCTGCTTCTTTTGCTGCTGCCCACACTGAACAGCTGTTGAGTGACCAAGTTCTTTTCTTTTGTTACATTACGTGGTTGCTACTCAATTCTTAGGATACACTGAATGTAGTTTTTTCAAATTAATGAATATAACTGAATAGCACATGGGATCTAAAATTACTCAGCCAGGACCTTGGATTTATATTACAGGAGACTATTCCATGGACAATTGTATGATTGCTTTTTCCTGTTGAATTCTTATTTAATGACTGTTGCCAAGTTCCACAGAAACAAATTGTGATGTCATAGGATAGTAACTTAAGGTGGAAGAAGAAAATAGAAACAGATGAATAACTAAAATGGTTTTTCATGCAAATGTTCCAGTTTATTGAAATATGAAAACAGCATTGTTGAATGTCTTGTGTGTGGCATCAGTAGCTGTTAAAGATTTTATTAGAGCTTATTGATATGACTTCTGTTTTTTCTGTCACTAGGCAACATGAATACTAGCATTTTAACTGTTTTTTCCTTAAGAAAAGGAGGGATGAATTTTTAATATGTGTCAGGACAGTACTTAGATGCCTTCTAATCTTATGTGAGGGAAAGATGGAGGCTCTGATGTCAGCATTTATATACATTTGAAGTTCTTAGTGGTGTTTATATCTTCAGTGCATTGTTGGAAGAAACTGAGTTCTTTAAAAACAAAGCAGATTTGTTGTTACACATCTTAAATATTCAGTTTTGAAAATGTAAGCCTTTTATTTTCTATATTTCTCATCACTGTGAGGAACTGGAACAGTTATTCAGATACTGAGGTGTCTAAGGTGTTTTATGCATATTGAGGTACGGTAATAACTTGCTTTGCTGATTAATACCATCTTTTGAAATTCAAGCAGTAAATGTCTGAGAACATTGTATATATTCATTATCTACTATATATTTTGGAAAGTGGTTTGTTTATTCTCCATGCAGATGCCTCTTGAGCTATTATTGCTAAAGCATGAAGGCTTCTGAGGTGAGGGTGGTGGTTTTTGTTGATGTTGGAACACTGGATGCCATTTTGAATCAAGATGGCAGCTTGAAACATGACTTTGGTGTAACTTCACTGGATTTTCAGTGCAGTGGGTGCAAACTGCACCAATTTCATTCTTGGCACAATTGTTCCTGACGTGGGAGCAGCTATTTTTTTTATCAACCTTGGAACACTGGATGCACTTTCAAATTAGGATGATAGTCCAAAACGTGACTTGGGCACGACTTTGTCTGATTTTTTGCATGACTGGTACAAACTGCACTGATTCAAACTTGGCATGAAGGTTCCTGATGTTGGGACAGCAATTTTTGTTAACGTGCAGCTTCTGGCTGTCATTCTGAATCAAGATGCTGGACAGAAACATGACTGGTGTGATTTTGCCCAATTTGGCGTTATGCATCCATTTGTATGCCTCTGAATATATTGTTACCCAGTTTACCATGACTTTGCCAAATTTGAACCAATAGTTCCAACCAGTACTAATTTGGATGGCTCTGAAGATAGCATTGCCAAATTTGGCAGGACAGTTGCAACCTATTCAGTTTTGGATGCCTCTGAAAATATTTTCACTGAACTTGGCATGAGGATTCCCAAGGTGGAAGAGGCAGACTTCCTATGTTTAGACACCAAGTGCCATGTTGAATCAAGATGGCAGACCAAATAAACCATAACTAAATACTAGCATTCTGCACCAGCTGGAGCTGCTGAATCAGACCCAAGGGCAGCCCCATATAGGAACTATTAAAGTAATCTAGCCTTGAAGTTGCCAATGTGTGGACGACAGTGGTTAAGCTATTCTTAACCAGGAACAGCTGTAGTTGGCAAACCAGAGGAAAGTGGTGAAAGGCATTCCTAGCCTTCTCCTTCCCCCATGACTACGAGACTGTCATCTCTGTTTTATTCACCTCGTTTCACACCTAACTTCTAACCACTTAGCCTACTTAAACTGTAAACACTTTGTCAAACATTTTACCCATTTAAGCAACATTTTACCCATAGTCCCAAACTTACACTACCTTGCACAGTGATTTGTAATTTTATGTTGATAAAACAGCAGCATGCTTCATATCCTAAGCATTTATTTTCTGTTTGTAGACAATGAATTAATCTCAAGGTCTGATAATCTCGTTGCTTCCTCACAACCAATATAAGGATCTGCTAGAGACTATGTCTCTGAGAGGACTTGGACAATGTTGTAACTATTGCCTGCAGTATCCTCCCCACTCAGTGGTTCCCTAAAAACAGGAGCTTTTCAATAGAAAATGGAACAGTCTACTATGAAAGGATCATAGAGGCCAGAATTGTCCTTCTCATTATTATTATTCTTTAAATATTATTTATCACTGCTCTTCACCAGCAGGTCTCAGGGTGTGTTACAACACTTTGAAATTCGGAATTAAAAACAATTAAAACATTCTACATTCACCAGAATAGGTGGGTTTCTGTAAACATGAATCTCAGGTGCCAAAGGCCAGGGTAAAGAGGTGTGTCATCAGTATTCCTGAACAGTTGTATAGTGAAGAGGCCAGACATACCTCCATGGGGAGGGAATTCAACCACTAAGTGGATGCCACAGGGAATGAATGCCCTCTCCTAGGCCATTGGCAACCAAACTTTTGCAGGAAGTGTAACTACCAAGGGCCCCCCCTCTGCTGATCTTAACAACCAAGCGGGTTTGTAAGGAAGGAAGCGGTCTTTCAGATATTTGGAGCCCATGTTTTTTTGGGCTTAAATACTAAAATGAGCACCTTGAGCCTGGTAATGAACTGGTGGCCCAGGCAGCTATTTTAAAACAAGCAACCCCAGCCAATAATTTGGGCACTGCATTTTGGACTAGTTGAAGTTTACTTCAGCAGCCTCATGTAGAGCACATTGGAATTTCCCAGAGCATGGAGTACAGTGACCAAATAATCTCTGTCCAAAAGAGGCTGTAGCTGGCAAATCAGCTGTAGCTGAAAATAGGCAAATCCAGCCACCAAGGGCCTCAAGTGACAATGCTGGATCTAGGAATAGTCCTAGGCTACGAACATGCTCCTTCCAGGGGAGTGCAACCTCATCCAGAACAGGCTGTTTTCTCTCCTTCTTGACTTCAGAAATTTGAACATATAACACTTCTGTCTTTTCAGGATTCAGCTTCAGTTTGTTGGCTAACATCCAGCCCATCACCCATCCTCACTTTTTGGATAATTTGTAGTAGCGCTTCTGATAGGTGGTAGTGGTATATTGTTTATGATTATACATCTATGGGCAGAGCAGCTTATTTTTATAGCACTAGCTGTAGATTGTATGAATAATAAATTATAAATAATTTCCCCTTCACAAACAGTAAAGTAGACAGATGGGGGCAGTAAAGATTATTATTTCAGTGGTCGTTATTATTCATTTTTATTTGAATAGGATGAAGGAGTTGTGAAAGAGATACCTATTACTCACCATGTGAAAGAAGGATGTGAAAAAGCAGATCCTGCACAATTTGAATTACTTAAAGTTCTTGGTCAAGGATCATTTGGAAAGGTAAGACAAAACTAGAACTGTTTATTCTAAATAATGCAATTTCATGTCATACTTGATTTCTAGTCCTGTTCATTCATCTAAAGACATACTTGATTTGTATTTAATGACTGTATAGTGAGCTATCTATGTTGGAGAGTTATTATAGTAAATTTACAAAGGATATACACTAATACCTTCTCCACTGCTTTCACAAGACGTTTTACTTTTCGAAAGTATTTTAGTCATTTTTATGATGAAACAGTACATATTGCTTTTGGTGGAAGATGGAAAAGGCATATTTGATTTACTGAGCGTAAATGATTAGCCAACACAATTGATGTTTACTGTGGTTTTATAATTTGTTGGAAGATGCCCAGAGTGGCTGGGCCAGCCCAGTCAGATGGGTGGCATATAACTAATAATTGGAAAGCTATGAAAGTGACCCTTAAATGGATGTGTATTCATCTCCACTACTATTAAAACACTAAAATGTGCGTGTTTGTGGAATGAGTTGCTAGATTCAACACAACTTAAATAATGCATTTTTATTTTTCATTAGCAGTTTCACTTATAGATAAGTTTTACACTGAAAATTCAAAATTGGGTGGTGTGGAAATATTTTTATATGATATGAACATTTTATAACAATTTTAAAATTGATTATATTATTTATAGGCCTAATGCAGAAGTTAACCAATCAATGGTTAGAAGATCAGGAGTGTTCCCTTCCCGCTTTTATCATTTTCTTTTATATCAGGCATAGGGACTCAGCAGATTTTGCTGAACTACAATTCCTATCATCCCTTGAGATTGGCCATGCCTGTTAGGGCTGATGGGACTTGGAAGTTCATCAGTGCCTTATGGGTCAAAGGTTATCCACTGCTATTTTATACTTTCCTTCCCGCTATGTTTCATTGTTAACTATGGTTAAGTGTTACATCTGAATCAGCAGGTTTGTTACCAGCTGTTAGATCCAAATGACAGTTTACAGCTATTATTGAAAGCTGGTTTGCTAACTAGTTTCAGCTAAAACACTTGGACTGAAATAATGTTATAGCATGGCTAGGTTATAAAAATGAAAGTAAAATTGGGGGAAGGGGGCTAAGGGTGGTTCATAATCCTTTTTAAGCATGGTATGACTTGACATAGTTAGCCTCTGCACCAGTATCAGAGTAAATGAATTAAGAGTGGGAGCTTTCATATATCTAGAGTACCTGGAAAGAAGTCAAACTGGCAAATTTTACAGGTTTGCAAATAATTTAAAGTCTAAGTAATATTTCAAAGCAAGTATTTTTATGTGGTTCTCTGTCAGTTCCCTTCCTCTTCCCCCAGAAACACAATAGTTCACCTTTGTACTTAATATTTATAGGTCACATGGAAGAGTAGGTACAAGTTAGCCTCTATTTTACATGAGTACACAGCCTCTTAATTAGTTCATGCTGTGGATATAAAAGCAACCCCCCCATTTGTGCGGTTCAGTATGTGCACGATTGTGCCCATGTGCATTGTGCTGAATCCGGAAGTGACCTGAAAATGTCACAAATGGGCAGAATGGGGTGGGGACAAAACAAAGTTTTCAGGCTTTTTCAATGTTGCTTCAAATATATGCGGTTTCACTTAAATGCGTGGTGCCTTGGAATGTAACCTGTGCATAAATTGGGGTTGCCTGTATTAAGTTTTTATTTCTGTAGTATTCAGTTTGTATAATTGGGACTAGAAAAAACCAGGTCAGCTAGGTAAGGGAAGAATTATTCTAATCTGACATATTATCATATTGGCCACTCAGTGGTCCTGGGATTCTCCTTATCTGCAGACTTACTGCTTGCCTGAAAGCAAGTTTGTATTTTGACTTCAACACTGGAGCATGTACCATGTGCGTACTTCAGTAATCACTCCCCTAAAAATATTTTATCATTTTTACTTCTTAAACACCTCCTGAAGTACCAAATGTATATGCAATAACATTTAAGTTTTTAAACAGGTATCATTCTGCAAGTTGTCATTTGTCCTAGGAGGTCTATAACCATGTTCTATCAATGTTGCATGTGTAATAAAACTGTGCCAGGCTGATTGAAAAGCAGTGGTTTTCTTGTCTATTCAACTCTCTTAGACATGGTTTGTCACTTTGTCCATTAATGTTAAGTCCCGGGGGTGTGAGGTCTCAAAATAGGTCTGCATTTACATCTGCATTTAGTCTTCTAATACCTTGCAATTGTAAGCCATGCTGCATTGATCAGGTGAGTAATAAGATCCTTCTGGGAAAGCTGTTGATCAGTTTGTGAGTAGTATGATAGAAGTGCTCTTTTAGGATCAAAGTGGGTATCTTGTTTTGTGGTAAGGCCTACTTTTTTCCAAAACAAAAAGACTTTGGGGTATTGCCACCGCAGGTGGATAAATGACCGTGTGACATTACAATTTCTCCAATACATAGCTAATGCTTTTTTAGTCATTTTACTCAATAATAAAATTATACAAGTAGTGTATACCTTTAAGTGCATTTTCCTGGTTCTTAGTGGAGCAGATTTAAAAGGGGCTTTTACCTGGATTCTGTTCCATAAGGTATAATCTAATGGATCACCCAAATCTTTTTCCTATCATGCCTTTATAATTGTGAGAGGTGGCAACATTTCAGTTTAGTACTTTATAGATTTGGAAAACAAGACCTTTCCCTAAAGCAGTGGTTTTCAACCAATGTGCTGTGGCACCCCGAGGTGCCTTGAATGATGGTCAGGGGTGCCGCGGGCAACACTGGCCTCTGTCCCACTTTCCTTCCCTCCCTCCTCTGATGCCCTCTTGCATCTCTGCCTCCCAAAGGCTTGCACAGCTGTTTGTTGCAGCAGTCCTGATTACAAGCTCTCCAGGTGAATGGTGCCTCTGGGGCTGGCCAGGGGGTGCTTCCTAGGCCCCTCTGGTGCAGTGTGAGGAGGCACCTCACTTTGGGGCAGGGGGGCAACTCAGAGACCGGGGGGGGGGCAGCTGTAGCTGCCCAGAGGACTGCCAAGGAGAGGAGAAGGAGGCTGAGAGAACCCTCCACAATGGAGGGATGAGGGGCTGCTGGCTCTGTAGGCAAGGGGTGACATAACTGGGCTTTTGAGCCCCACAGCGGTGCTGCAGAAATAATGTAGGTATGAAATTTACGGCATGTAATGCCCTAAGAGAGAATATTATGAAAATGATATACAGGTGGTACATGACACCAGTCAAGCTTGCAGAAATCTATCATTTGCCCGATAATAAATGTTGGAAATGTAAAGAAAATGAAGGTACATTTTTTCACCTCTGGTGGACGTGCCCAAAGATTAAGGCTTTCTGGGAAATGATCTATAATGAAATGAAAAAGGTATTTAAATATACCTTCCTGAAGAAACCAGAGGCCTTTCTCCTGGGCATAGTCGGCCAATTGGTGCCAAAGAAGGATAGAACTTTCTTTATGTATGCTACAACAGCAGCAAGAATACTTATTGCAAAGTACTGGAAGACACAAGATTTACCCACCCTGGAAGAGTGGCAGATGAAGGTGATGGACTATATGGAAGTGGCGGAAATGACTGGCAGAATCCGAGATCAGGGAGAAGAGTTGGTGGAAGAAGATTGGAAGAAATTTAAAGACTATTTGCAGAAACATTGTAAAATTAATGAATGTTAAAATGATGTTGGATTGAAATTAAGCGGCCTTAGTAACAAGGTTAATAAGAATATGTAAAAATGGATTGATAACGGATGAAAATATATAGTTACAATATGTTGAGATATGGAGTTAAGATAAATGAAAGAGGGTAAGGATTTGCTGAACTAACCATGTGAATGGGAACACAAAAAAGGGAGGTGTGAGGAGGTCAGGGAAATAAGCAAACGAAATTTAAGACATGAAAAAATTGATTTGTTTTTAATTTCTTCTATATATCTTTTCTGTATTTTGTATCTTTTTTTCCCCTATGTATTTTTCTCTTTTTTCTCTTTTTTTCTTTTTATTCTGTAATTTTCCTTTGTTTGTAAAACCTCAATAAATATCTTAAAAAAAGAAAAGAAATAATGTAGTTTGACAAGAGAGCCATGGACCCAAAAAGTTTGAAAACATTTGCACTAAAGGATTACAAGTTCACATTAGCTTTTCAAAAGCAATCATTGTGCATAATTCGTAAGCATTTGTAAAATATTTAATCTCTGTTCTCTGGTTAGGTTTTCCTCGTGAGGAAAATTTTTGGTCCTGATGCTGGACAGCTGTATGCAATGAAAGTTCTGAAGAAAGCTTCTTTAAAAGGTTTGCTTGCATTTTTTTAAAAAAATAATAGAGTACATTGGCTAAAGCCCCTTCTTCATGTGCCCCTTACACCAGAGGCCCAGAGGGTGGCAACAGGAGAACGGGCCTTCTCTGCTGTGGCTCCCGTTTGTGGAATGCTCTCTGTAGGGAAGCTTTCCTGACTCCTTCATTACTTATCTTTAGGGGCCAGGTGAATACATTTTTCTATAACCATGCCTTGTTTTATAGTTTAATAATCATTCCTATACTAAAGTTAATTACAAGTTCAATTGAAGGTACTTATATCCTAATTAAATATGTTGTAGGACTGAAGTGTTTGGCTGCAGTCCTCAAGGGCATACATCTGAAATAGTTCAATGGGTTTTGCTTATTGATTATTTCAAAGTGTGTGGCTTAATGATGGCAGACTTCTGTTTAAACCAGTTGTTTCCTTCATCTTAAATCAGTGCTTGATTTCCTGACTAAAAAGTGCCTGGGCTTATCCTGCCTGGCAGTTGCTCATTTTGATGTAAAATATAGTGACAGAATATCCCTGTTAAGTGAAAAGGACTCTGCACATGTTGAGGGGCATTTGTTCCAGTATTTATCCTGAACACTGAAAACAAGGTTGAAGACTATACTCTCTTCAAAAGCATGTCTTTATTCCCTAGCTTTAAATGACATATTTTTAGGGCTTGTCTTAATAAAGGTTTAAACAGATATGGCAGTGATTTATGGATTTTAAAATATGGCCTCTCCATATATATCGTGTTATACCTGTAAATCATACTACTGCAGTGAATTTCTCTTGACTTTTTTGTTGCAGTGTGTGTGAATCTGGTTGGTGACCCAGTGCAATCATAAATTGTAGAGTTGGAACAGACCCCAAGGGTTATCTAGTCCAATTCTCTGAAATGCAGGAATCACAGTTAAAGAATCCCTGACAGATGGCCATCCAACCTTCTCCAGTGAAGGAGAGTCATTTTGTAGAATAAACATTAGTGGTTTGTGTACAGAAACTCCTTGGTGAATTCTGCCTGTTGTATATATTTCCCCTCAAATTCTTAGTCAAAATAGCCATTTAACTAAACTGTGGTTGTTTATAAAGTTTTCTGCATCTGATTTAATTCAGGTAGCTTGCTTAATATAGATAACAGCCATTTCTGTTTGCAGTTCGAGATAGAGTTCGTACAAAGATGGAGAGAGATATATTAGTAGAAGTAAATCATCCGTTTATTGTCAAACTGCACTATGGTGAGTATTTTTGTGTCCATTGAAATGCATATTTAAATGAAAATTCTAATAAGCATTTTCTTACAGATTTTTTGGGGAAATTTGCTGACTGATGGGAAAGCAAAATAGAACTTAATTATGAATGAACGCATGATAAACTGATAGTGAAAATGCATGAAACTAACAATGATCAATCCCTGAACTGAATGAGCTCTTCAATGCACTATTTGTTCTGTCCTAAAATTGTTCTTGGCCAATCTGGAAATAGCCGTAGTTTTATAAGAAGCTATTTTTAAAAGGACCCTTCACACCGCTGATAATGTATGACATCTTGGTAACCTGTGACCACATTGCTAAATATGGAATTTTTGCCTCAACACGACCAAATTGTAGTGCTAATTCTACTCCCTCATGAAGCCTATTTGTTACATGTTTGCTTTCCTGTCTCAATAAAGTTCACTTGAATTTAGATTGATGTTTCTACGTATGCAAATAAGAATGCAAGCATGTGATGAATTTAACTTTCATGGCTTTTGTCTGCTTTCTTTAAAGGTTTAATTGTAAAATTGGATACAAAATTAGATCTTTGCTGTAGAAAAAGTCTTGAGTACTTCTAATGTGTAAATAGTATTAAAATATTTTGAGTTCTAGATAAGCATGCGGGTATTAATTTAGTATTTTGATGAAGTATTCTTATGATTATTCAAATCAGCTTTTCAGACTGAAGGGAAGCTATATTTAATATTGGATTTTCTCAGGGGAGGAGATGTGTTCACAAGATTATCCAAAGAGGTACGTATTTCTATAATTTTGAAAACAAAATTAATATTTACATTAGGCAAAATGGACTATCTTGTAATTTTACATTTTTACCCTGTCCTTCCACATTTGTGCATTGCATGATATATATTGAATATACATTAGTACATATATCATAAAGACATACCAACTTAGAAAACTGTAAGTAGCTGGGCCTATTTAATTAAATGAGCAGAGTTTCCAGTAATGGGTGTGTTTTGGGTAAGGCTCCTGTACCCGCGATTGGGAAGAACATTCACCAGGACCAAACAAAATGTCACAGAAGTGTGGCAAGCTTTTGAGTTATCCAGGACTGTTCACCAAGCAAGATGTTGCACAAAGTAGGGAGTGACAAGAGTGAAGAAAAACAAAAGAGTACAAAAATAAGGCTGATGTAGTAACCGTGAGGTCAGCTTCTGGATTCTGTTCCATGATCTTGAATTCTGGAGAACTCAGAACCGTGCCACCTCTCTGTGACATCTTGATTTGTGCCAATAAAAGTTTTTTTTCCTTCTAAACCTAAATAACTTTCTTTGGTTTTTATGAGCTGAAGGCTATAATCCTATGCACACTCAATCTGTGGGATGTTTCTGAGCAGTACAGGCACCCCACCACTTACATGCATCCTATTAATGCACGACCATGTTTATGTGGATAGCCAATAAACAAACAAACAAACAAACAAATAGATAGACAGACAGACAGACAGACCTTCCCTTGCTCGAGGCTTCTGCCCTGAAGTTGCTCTGGGCTTCTACTGAATAAGGGAAGGCAGCCTTCAATTGACATGGGGTCGGGAGATACCTTCTCCCTGCCACTCGGCTGCGTGTCCGCGTCCCTATTCTTGTGATAGTTCTGCTGGGTGCTCTTATTGGCCGTTGCTCTCTGTGGCCAGCTGCCAGCACTGTTCACACTGGTTCCCCTCGGGCACAAAGACAGACTTGAGAGAGGCTTGGCAGCAGCCTTGGGCAAATTCTGGGGTTAGTCTCTCTCTCTCTCTCCTCCCCACACACTGTCCCTAATAAAGTGGGGCGCTCCTCATTTTACGCAATTTCACTTACGTGTGCGGGGCCCCCAGAACGTAACCCCCGCGTAAGTGGGGGGACGCCTGTATACATAGGATTGTCCTGTAATTCGTTCAGTATACAGTATGGACTGAGAAATATGCCTCCCATTTACAACTGCTCATTCCTAAAACGGGAATGTGTGTTTAAGTATTTACTTTTCCTTGGAACAAGAGAAAATGAAAATCTTGACTCTGCTTTGAATCTCTTCCACCTGTTATAAATATTCTTCTATAAATATTTTTATACTTCATATATACTACTTTGGCATTTACATTTCTACCTACTTCATTCCAAGTTGCAGAATATTTTTATAAAATGGCTGTTTTCTGAAATCAGTTATCAGCATTTTTATACCAAGGAGTATCTGGACTGCATTCAGATCTTTATTTCATGTGGAGGGAGTGGGTGTGCAAGTAGAGCACATGATGATCTGTTAGGGAGTTTAGCATCATTCTACTTCCCTTCTGTCCATCCCAGTCATCTTTTAGCAGGGGTGAGGGGAAGAAGGAGGAATGATCTGAATATCTGTTCCGTTGGGAGCTAGCAGGATTTATGCTAGCCCTCTCTAGCTTGTCTTTTCTGATGGCCTATATACAGCCTGAGCTCCCATCATCCTGGATTATGGGGGATACATGCATCACAGCTTTTTAGATCTTACGGGAGTTTATAGTCATCTTAGATATGCAGAAATTTAACAAGATCAGAATGTAAATCTATATAGTTCTTATTAGGTTATGTTTACAGAGGAAGATGTGAAATTCTACCTCGCAGAACTGGCCCTTGCTTTGGATCATCTGCACAGCTTGGGAATTGTGTACAGGGACCTGAAGCCAGAAAAGTAAAGTAAAATGTATTTTATCCGTTACTACAGTACTCTTGTTCGAAGATTTATTTGCCTTTTTTGTAATCAGAATATAGAATCACATGGAAGTTTAGATATTTTATTCTTCTAATATATATTGAAAATAGAGTATTGCATATTGTTAATATAATACAGGCACCCCCCCACTTACGCGCATTCCACTCACGTGTGACCATGTTTAGACGCATCACCGTGAAATAAATAAATGATTTAAACCAGGAAATGGTGCCAAAACACTGCAAAAAGAGCAAGAGAGACCTGGAGAGTGGGGGAAAGCAGCTTGCACGGCCGCTCCGATTGTCTTGCCGCCTCCACTAACGCACCCTCCTTGTCTTTCTTCTTCCTTGGCAGCAGAGCCATTGTGGGGTGGGGGTGCTCCATGCCTCTGTCCACTACCCATCCCTCGCTCACTCGCTTGTGTCAGTTTTGTTTCTTGGACAGGATCCGAGAGTCCCTCTGCCCTCTGATCGCCCTCTCCCTTGCCACCCAACAAATAGGCAGCAACATTATTTCGTGAGGGGTGGGGGAGAAATTAGATAAAAAATAAACGGTCTACAGCAACTTCTAAGACTACTAGAGAGAGTGCTGAGAAGCCCAGCAGCAGTGTTGGGCACCTGCAACCAAACAGCTACCAACCCACAGCTCAACTTTCTGGTCACTGGAGGCAGGCAGGGCATGCATGTCCAAGGGTACATAGCTGCCCGGGGAAAACTGATGGGATGGATGGGATCTGCTGAGAGAGAGCTGTTTTCCAGCGTCTCTCAATAGCGCCCCCCATTTTTCACATATATGTGCAGAGTCTGGGAACATAACCTCCACATAAGGTTGGGGGGGGAATGCCTGTATATAAATAATATTGGTTTAATTATTATTTCATTTGCTAAATTAAATGTATTATAAATTCTCCTGTTATGTGTATTGGTGAATGTGGATTTTAATTTTCAGCATTTTGCTTGATGAAGCAGGACATATCAAGTTAACAGGTAGGTGAACTTACCAACATAACTTTAAAAAAAATATATAAGTATCTTGAAAAGTTATAGCAGGAGATACTGCATTGAATTTTTCATAGCTGTTGTTATGTGCATTTTTTCTTGTGCATTTTCAAACATTTTAGACTTAGAGGTTATTGTATGCCAGGATCTTGTGCATATAGCCAGAAATGACTTTCTTCTAGCCAGGTTGTAAGCTGTTGTGACTTCCTCCAGTGTCCTAGCCAGCAAGCTCACATATTCTCATGCACCATCCTGTTGACTGTTAAGCACTTCTTGGAGATTTTTAATTAAATCAGGGAAAAAGAAGAAGATGAAGAAGAATTCCATTCATTCATTCGTTCGTTCGTTTGTTCATTCTTGTACCCTGTGCAAGAATATAAAAGAACACAACAAAACATTGAACATTACAAGCTTCCCAATACAGGGCTGCCTTCAGATGTCTACGGAAAGTTATATAATTGTTTATCTCTGGACTCAGCTACACAGTTGCAAATAAAACGTTTTAAATGTGTTGTAAAGTGCAATATACAAATGTGACACTAGATAGTAATACGTAGTGAGCTATGCAAAATTCAATGCCTTTTTCAAAACTTTTTTTAAAAAACATTTTCACAGTGTTTTTATGTGTGTAGATTCCCCCTCTTTAACACCTGATGGGAGGGCTTTCTACAGGGCAGGTGCAACTACTGAGAAGGTAATCTACCTGGTTCCCTTCTCGCAATGTGGGAACTGCTAGAAGGCCCTCTGAGTGATACCTCATTGTTCGGGCTGGATGATGGGGCTGGAGATGGTCATTCAGGTATATAGGGCCAAAGCACTTATTCTGCAACAATATGTTTTAATATATTGGCTTAGCTTCTGAATTGAATATAATTTTTCACCACCAATGCCTTGCTTCTGCGAAATCATCTGATTATTGTAAGGAGTCACTGAAACAGAACGGCATTTGAGCTCGGAGGCTGCATCAAGAAGAGGGGTCTCTGAAATTGAGACCTCAGCTGCCCAAAGGAAATGCCTTCTATTTTTGCAATAGTACCCTTGGATCCTCGTTGAAAGGATTTTCAACAGTGAAGTGGAAGCAGTTCTTGTCTGCATTTTTTGAGTGGGTTAGAACCCCAAAGTATAATTTAATATCCTCATGATTCTTTTAATCTACTTCTGCTTTTCTGCAGAGGATGTCAGCTGTTAGATCCATTTCTTGGTCCAAAATTATGATGGAAGCAGATATTATGTTCCAGTTTGATGGCCCAGTTTGTCAGGCATGGTTTCTATTTGTTGTAGCCCATTTGCTATTGAGATTGCCCTCATATATATTTATTCAGCTTATAAATGTATTAGACACTTTTCTTCACAGTGGTTTAAAAAAAGACACATAAAGTAAAAATAACAAAAAACCCAAGCAGTTAAACATAGTAACTGTAAAGTTTAGGTGAAATTTATAAATCAGGTGGAAATATTTCAAATAGAAGCTCAGCAGTTTGACCATTTAGTTATTTAAGAACTCATTGGTGGATACCTTCTGACATCTTGGTGAAATTTACAGAATAATCCACTGCATGTGTACTCAGAAGTAAGACTCTGTTTAGTGGTGTTTTTCCCCAAGTAAGCACACAAAGGATTGTAGCCTCAAAAGTATTAATGTCTTAGTTTTGTATCAGGATCTGTGTGTCACAGTTGTTTGATGAGAGAGATGAAGGATTATGTCAGAATGATAGCAGACACAGAATATTTGCTTTTAGTATCTCCAAAGTATATAAAGGTTCACCAAAGATAAGCAGGAAGAAGACCTAGTACACTTCTCTCATGTAGATGGAATGTTGTATAAGTGCAGAAATGCACCTTGGATTTAAATGTTGTATACGTCTATAGAAGTACTATTTACGCAGATTCAGCTTTACACACTTGTGGGAGGGACTAAAAAAATTGAAAAGGGACCATAAGTAGGGAGCATAAGTAGAGGTAGAGGTATTATCATTGTAGATTGCCTTAAGTATCTTCATACTAAACAATCTGAGTTTAGTCTTTCAGTCATTCCAAAAGAGAGAAAATTCATCTGAGTCCTTCAAAATTTTCAATTTTTACTCTTGATAAAACAGAAAAAATAGTATGCAGGGAGGAGCTGGTTCGCCCCAAATTTAGGATGAGTGAGGATTGGTAAAATCCCTATTTGGGTTCTATGTGAATGGTTTGCATTTACCTTATTTTAGTCACGTTTTGTAGAAAATGGTTTTCTCCCAAAGTGTCTCACCTCAGTTAAAAAGAAAATAAGAAAAGAGAATGGCTTTAGGAGAAAAGGGACAAGGGGAGGTGACAGATCAGTACTTCTGGTCAGTTGAACAAAGTACCGGTCTCTAAGCATGTCTTTACATCCAGTTTGGGCCTGGTTGATCTTCACTTGCTGGCATTCTTTCTTGAATAGCAGTTAGTGGGTCTTGTTCTTTGGATAGATCTGGAATGTCCCTTTGCCTTGCTTCTGCAGTTGTAGGGGAACTGGAATTTAGAACAGAATGTTCTTTCTGTCATGGAGGGGAATATTGCATTATTTTGCAGGCTGCAATTTTAATAGAAAGAAAAATGCTAAAATATAGTTGAAAATTGCTTGTTAGCAAGCACACTCTAAATTCTCTTCAGCTTTATTATAAGGGACAAAAAAGCAAAGTAGGCATTTATGAGTGAATTTTGGCAGTATTTCACATAGCCACAGCAAAAGAAATGAGAAAACGTTATTTGGGCAAGCTTACTCAGCTTTTGGTGTGGCATTGTTAGCAGTCAATGAATCTTTGTAGAAGACAACATTAAGTTGTGAAATGTATTGTTCTAAAGGGGCACAAGGAGCTAAAACAAATTATTCAATCATAATATAATATCCTGCAATCATAATATCAAACAACCACATCATATAATAGTATATAATCATGATATCGTACTATCATAATAGCAAAATCATACAGGCATAATATTATATGGTCATACAACTATACAATCAATATAACAATATCATACCATCACAATATCACACTATCATATTGTACAATCATCAAATCATATCAAATGATCATTAATGAAGGAAATTAACCTGTATCCAGCTCCGCCAACACATGTTGCTGATGACCAGTGTAAAATGGGAGAGGCTTAATTTCCCTCTCCTTGAAATTCGTTTTGCATTGGCCAGCCGGGGTGGGGTATGTGGGCTGGGGAGGTGAGGGCTATGATATTTGGTGATGGCATTGTTATGATATTGTGATTGGGAAATATTATGATTATATGATATTGATCTGATTGTGTGGTTGTATGGTGTTGTGTGTTTATGATTATGTAATTGTGATATTATAATTGTATTGCATTGTATTGTATTGCAATATTATAATTATGAATGATTCTATGATTGAATGAGATGGCTGATTGATTTAATAATATGATTGTATGATATTATGTTTGAATGCTATTATGATGTGAACTTGTAAATGGGCATTTGCTGCACCTCATAGCAGTTGGCAAGAATATGTTTGCTAAGAGTCTCGTGAACCTGATCAGGAGAGCTTTAAACTAAATCCTGAGGGGGAGGGAGATAGTATTACAGATGACAGTTAAACATGCATGCACATACACATGCACAAATACACACACTCCCCTTACTTTTTCTTGGCTGGATTTGCCTTTGTACCATTGGATTAACTTGCAGACTGCGCTTCTGGACACTGGTGGAAGCCATGTAAAGATTAAAAAAATGGTCTGAAAAAGCTTTACAAAAAATTGGACATGATCGATTCTTGTAACCTGTTCTTTCCTTGAAACTTCAATCACAGCAGCTGGAGGCAAACTGATTTTAAACCAAGCAGCAACTTTGTTAATATGAGCTGCTACTGGCATGTTTCTACATGGCTTTAAAAATACATCCATAATTCCTTATGTTAGATAAAAATGAGACTTTTCAGTAATAGTTTTGCCATTGATGAACATTTTCATGTTATATTGTACGGCAAGAATTTGGCAAGAGGTTTGTACATGCAGATCCCACTTACAGTTCCCAGGGAATCATTTGTTGGGTGAGCATTCACACAATGAGCTAATGATTTCCATTTTTTTCCTATGAGAACATTTATAATCCATGATCTTTTTCTGCCCTGTCCCACCGTGGTTTCTTCCTAAAATGGCTGCAACCAACCAGCAAAAGAATTACAAAGGAAAAACTGATTTGTCCAACTTCTCCTGCTCTCTGAGTTGTCTTATCTCACTCTCCCCTCCCTCTGTCCATGATTTCTGCCCCAAAATGGCTGCCGCTGATGAGCAAAGCACAAACAAATAAGTAAATGAGCAAACTCTGGCTGTTGGGATTTCTGAGTCAGCTGTGCATATAACAAGATTTGGGCATAACTCCTTGTGTTCAGATAAGTGAATTTGCGGGTAACAAGTGGGCAGATAGTGGGACCTGCGTGTATATAGAATGGCTTGTTAGGAGGCCAACTTATTTAATAAACTGTGCTGTCCTTGTATTCACTGTTGAGCAGCACTGAAAGCATACCTGAAAATAAATGTTATATTGTATGTACAGATTATGTTCAGTCTTCCAGCATAGTGCTTTTTTTTTTAGATCCACTTTAAAAAAACTATTTAATTTTGTTTGAAGTATAATAAGCCAAGGGTGACTTATTAATATTCACATGAGTCATTGAAGCTCATATATTGGTGGAACAGTATGGCAACCACTTTGTTTGTATCTTCCATCATTTTGCCTTTAGGCTAATAATATCATATTAATTAACCCTGAGCACATGAAGCCATTATAGTACAAGAAATAACACAGTAAAAGAATACCGTGTTATCATGCAGTTTGCAAATGTTTCAGTCATATTTCTGTTTAATTTGAGAGTTCCTTGATCAGCTGTTTTGCATCCCATTTTTTTCTGTCCTTTGGGCTATAGGATAGTATATGCACTCCTAAAAAATACATAGTTCAAGCTTGTAATGTTTTGCAACCCCTATGGGACAAAGTTTCTTTATGTGAACTATTTTATAATACTATTTTAGACTTCGGCCTTAGCAAAGAATCTGTGGATCAAGAAAAGAAAGCCTATTCTTTCTGTGGTACTGTAGAGTACATGGCTCCTGAAGTTGTAAACAGACGAGGCCACAACCAGAGTGCTGACTGGTGGTCATTTGGTGTTCTTATGGTACTGTATATTTCATTACCTAATTTTACATGACAATCAGATGTGCTGCATGTTGTTGCCATTTTCCACATGTTTAAAATCTGAGAAAGTTTTTGTTTTAAAATATACTTAACTTCTGTGTGAAATTTGTAGTTATTTTCTGTGTTGAATAACTGAAGTATGGCAACTGAAAACATTTCACCACACAATATTTTGACAATGAAAACCTTAATACATTTTAGCATAACCATTTGATTGAAGAATCTTATATTCCTTTGTGCTTTTTTATTGTGGCAATGAACTACTACAACAAACTCATGGACTGAATTTTAGCCAAGGGCATTTTGTTTGTTGTTGTCTGTATGTGCTATGGCTGAACAAACTATCAATTGCCAATAGTATTGCTGCATTTTAACTAATGGCCCTCCAAACTTCATGGGGCAATATATCATAAATTCCACGTCTAGTTATTTTATTATTTTCTTGCTGCTTTCCTACCCCCAGTTCAAAATTCCTCCAAATTAAAATTAGATTTTCTAAAAGTTTGATCTGGGCTTGTTTCTTTCCCAGTTTGAAATGCTTACTGGTACACTACCATTTCAAGGTAAAGATCGAAATGAAACTATGAATATGATACTCAAGTAAGTATTCTTCTGTTCTCTATCTCAAAATATTTCTATTTCTAAGTATTTCCAACTTAGAAAGTATAATACAAATTATATTTGACTAATACCCTATAACAATCTTTAACTTGAATGAAAGAAAATATAGAGTAAAAATACAGTTTTCTTTATGACCTAAATGATTAGAAAATGTATTCTACAAATGAACAAATTACATTTTGGAGATGGCATTTTCTTTAAATTTTAATGTCTTCTATGCTTTAGAGCAGGGGTTGTCAACCTGGTCCCTACGGCCCACTAGTTGGTGTTTCAGGATTCTAGGTGGGCGGTAGGGGTTCTATGGCACAAGCTGAATCCACTTCCATCGAGCACAGGTGGGTGGGAAGAAAATTTTACCAGCAAGAAAGATGCATTAGTGGGCAGTAGGTATAAAAAGGTTGACTACCCCTGCTTTAGAAGGTCTTTGCTTATTAAACTTACAGTCAAACGGTTTAATCTTTAGAATTGGGTTAGTTTGGGGCTTGCCAGCAGCAGAGACACAATGTTGCAAACCCTAGCTTTTAATCTGGCGATGCTGGCAGGTTTTTGTGCAAAGGTTAAGATCACTGTGTTCATTCCCACCCCCTTTTTTAAAAAAAGCTTCCGTATAGTATCAGATATATTTCTTGGAAAAGTGATGAACACTTTTACTTGCCAGATTGTATACTAGATTCTTGCCCCTCTCCAGCCACAGTGAGTGCTTTGGGGACTTCATTCTACATAGGGAATGAGCATCTGTTCTGGTGACTTGCTCAGTGATTTTGGACTATGGAATGGGGAGAAAAGCTTTGCAAAGAACTCTGATTAAATAGTCAGCTCATGAAAGCATAATGGAGTATTGTATTCCCAGAAAATTGTTTGTTTATCTGGAATAGATGAACAAGAATATGCAATTCTGTGTAAGATGCAATATAGAAAGTGGATGACATGAATAGTTAAACCCTTTAAAAATGTGCTCTTTTAGGGTAATTGAATTGAACTGCAAACTTCCTTGTTGCATTGAAGTGTATTGCACAGATCATACTCTATGTTTTATTTAATTAGTGAGTATATTTTGAATATGAATTCTCTCTTTTTCTAGAGCAAAACTAGGCATGCCACAGTTTCTTAGTACTGAAGCTCAAAGTCTTCTCCGGATGTTGTTTAAAAGGAATCCTTCAAATAGGTTAGGTAAGTTTGTATCGCCTAGATTAGTGTTGGTGAACCTATGGCATGCATGCCAGAGGGGTCACTCAGAGCCCTCTCTGTGGGCACGCGCACTGTCGCCCCAGCACAGAGGTTGCAGAAGGAAAGGGCAGCGTGTTGAATCCTCAGCTCAACTTGTGCCCGAGTAGAAGCGCCTCAGATGGGGCATCGGGGTGTGTATATGTGCGCGCAAAACGTAGCCACAACCTCCGGGGGGCACATTTTCCCTTGGGGAACCTCCGCTGTGGGTGGGGAGGGCACAGCGCAATGCACATGCTCAAACGTGTGCTGCTGCGTTGGTGGGCCACCAAGAGTTCCAAGCAGCCACCTTCCTCCTGATGCTGCGAGGTTGAGGCTTCGCATACCCTCTGGCCAGGGCCAATGGGAACGGAGTCAGAAGTGGAGTGGAGGCTTCACGCTCCCCACCTGAGCTGCCCGATCCCACCCCTACTTTCGAGCAAGCAGGAGCAGGATTGGGCAGCTCAGCTGGGGAGCATGAAGCCTCCAACCCACTCCACTCCACTTCTGAGAGATCCCTGCCTCCATTCCTGCTTCATCAAAATGAGCCGTCATTCAAAATAATGTAGTTTGGGTGGCGAACCTGTGGCCCTGGAGATGTTGCTGAACTAAAACGCCTCATCTTTGACCATTGAACTTGCAGGCTCTGGCTGAAGGGAGTTGGTCTGCAATAACTTACAGAGGGATAGAGGTTCCTCACCTTGATGTAGTTTATGCAGCTCCTTTGGGGTGTATTCTGTTGTGAACTTGTTGTATAATGCACTAATAAAATACTGTGTTCCCAAAGATAATCATAGAATCATAGAGTCATAGAATCATAGAATCATAGAGTTGGAAGAGACCACAAGGGCCATCGAGTCCAACCCCCTGCCAAGCAGGAAACACCATCAGAGCACTCCTGACATATGGTTGTCAAGCCTCTGCTTAAAGACCTCCAAAGAAGGAGACTCCACCACACTCCT
The DNA here is from genome assembly GCF_964270895.1 of Podarcis filfolensis. NCBI lineage: Eukaryota > Metazoa > Chordata > Lepidosauria > Squamata > Lacertidae > Podarcis > Podarcis filfolensis. The sequence goes on from NC_139617.1 coordinate 21,172,277, forward strand.
TGGCAGCAAATTCCACTGTCGAACAGCTCTTACAGATAAAATTATAGTAGTCGGCTAATAACTGTGACAGGGGCTTGTTTGTTTTGGGTAGTGATGTATGTGTGGGTACAGTACCTGATATAAACAATCTTGTTTCTTTTTTCATTTTCATGGTACACCTGAAGGTGAAAAAACTGCATGTGGTCAATCCTGGAATTTTTATTTCACTTCAAATGCTATAAGTTGATGTGTTCCATATCCTCAGACTTTCTCTTAAATCTGGTTACTAAATATAGGCTGGGATTCAAAGAGTGCCCAAGGTTTGAGGCATGTCAACTAAGAGAAAACAGTCTGCTATACAAAACTATCACTCAAAACCCTTAGTTTTGAAACGATATTCCAATATATTTTAGGTAAGGTAGAGAGGTGCTATTTGAGAAACTAAAAGTCAAAGCCTCTTTGGATGCCAAACAATATTTTTCTTTACGCTGTTTGATTTAGTACCTTTCATTTCCTGCAATGACAGGAGCTGGTCCTGATGGGGTTGAAGAAATCAAGAGACATCCTTTCTTTTCAACCATTGATTGGAATGTGAGTACATAAAAGAAGGCTGAAATTTAACACTCCATTTTTGTAATGTTGCCTTTCAAAAAATAAGTAAATGTGGGATATATCAAATTGTTCAAGCAGCCAAACATTGTGTACTTCTAGCATCTATTTAGAAAACCTATTTTCTAAAAAGAAAAGAAGAAAAAAACCATTAAGGGAGACTGAGATGAAATCACATATGAATCAACCCAGACCCTACAGTCATCATCTGAGGCCCTTCTTCATGTATCTCCTCCAGGAAAGTGAGTGTTTTCTGTGGGAACTCCCCAGTTGTGGAATGCTTGAGGAGCCTTTCTTCTGTATCTTTAGGCACCAGGCAAAAACACTCCTCTTCTCACAGGCCTTTGGCTAATTAAACAATCTATGGCCTTTTAAACTGGACAGAGACCCATTTAGTCCCTGTTAATGGGATATCCTTAGATCACACCTGATTGAGGTAGAGGTGATTCACCACTTCATCTCAACTCAATGCCTTTTTGCTATGAGGAAGCCAAAACCTCCAATAGGGCCCAATCTGTTTGGAGGAAAATTCCTTCCTGGCTCCAGATACAGCAATTATTAAACCATAGTGGTCCTGAACTCAGGCACAACCAGTCTAAATATTCAGGTGTCAGACCAGAGTGAAGACATCCACTCTGGTCACTGCCCAATCCCAGCCTCCAGCATGCCCTTGATTTGGCAGTTTGGAGGATGACGTGCTCTCCTGTGGATCCCCAAACAATCAGCCACTATGAGGTGGCGTCTTGTCCCATGGGGAGTAGAGGGGCAGCTGCGACACACCACAACTGCCACTCACCCTGGCACCAGGTAAGCGGCCATTTCCAACCTTCAGTCCTAAATGTCTAAAATTTGTTCATTTTCCCGTTTCATACTCTAATTTTTATCTAATTGTTATTATTAATAAAAGACAGCAATGGCTTTTCTTTGATCAAACATATCAACTTTGCCCCCAATAAGTTCAACAATCATGCCTCCATATTTAACAATAACAATAAAAATTCTGTCATTGTCCACATAAGTCTCCCTGCTGTTATATTGAGATATTATCCATAGTTCTTTTTTTGTTATGTAATTTTTTGTTAATTCATACCCAGTTCAGTGTCTTCAGTTCCAATTTCCTGTTGGGTTTGATGTGGTTTTGCATCCTTATCTAAAAAACATTTCCAAGAAAAGGGCCAGAGGTTTGATATCTTTTTCTTCTGAGTTCACTCAAAATTGTACACTGAGAGAGCATTTCTTTCTCAGCTCTGTTGATTACAGATCCTATCTCTCTCCATCCATGACTTCATTCCATTCCTGCAGAATCGAACTCCACCATTTGGCTGTTTCTTTCCTCCAAACACCCTTGTGAAGGGCTTTTCTATTTCACTATCTGTTCCCTCCAACTCTACCATTTCACCCTCTGGTTCTGCCAATCCTTTACCCATATTCTTCTCCAAAGTCTCTGTATCATCTTTGATTCCACTTTTCATTTCATTTGTCTCTGGCTTGCTTTCATTTACCATTAGATCAACCTTTGATCTAATCAATTTTATTTGCTTACCAAACATTTGCTGATGGATGCCAACAGTCAGTGGAATGTCCAAAATATACTTGCCATACTGAATATTTTTGATCTTATTAACAATTCAGTATCATTACATTTCCTGTCTCTATCTTAAGATCTTCATAGTCTTATATCTTATTAGAATAAAACCATTCTATGTGGAAGTCCTTTTTCCAAATTTGCAGGAAGAGAAGAGGAAGTGAGAGTAGAAAACCAGTGTTTCACTGGGGCTCACTACAACTCATGCATGTACTGTTAAGCCATGGCTTAGCGTTAATGTGCAAATTCAGCCATTATGTGCAAGAAGTGAGTCGGGAGAAAGATATTTTTCTTGTCTTTTCCCCCCACTCAAGCATGCAGAGAATTGTTTTTTGTAGCCTTTTGGAAGTTCTTCAGATTCACACTAGAGAATCAGGTGAACCCAACTTAAAGAGAAGTACCTACTTTACATTTTGATGCTTTAATTTTGCACGTGATGTGTTTGCGTTCATGAGGAAATAATATATTGCAATTCCATTTTCAGAAACTATACAGGAGAGAGATTCTGCCTCCATTTAAACCTGCTTCCGGGAGGCCAGAAGACACATTTTGTTTTGATCCAGAATTTACAGCAAAAACTCCAAAAGGTAATACGGTAAAACAAACAAGCAAAAAACAATATAAACTCTTTTCTCTACCATGCCCATTTACAGTGTAAATTTCAGTTAAAATCCAAGCAGTGTTGGAATGGATCTAATCTGCTTAAAAACAATAAAATGAAATATGCTTTTTGATCTCTTTGGAAATTAAATCGTCAAGTTAATTGTTTGAAAAACAAATCTCAGAAAGAAGACGAAGTAGCTCTTTATTCCTTCTGCCTTTGTCAGTTTCTTCCTCTTATAGATCCGTTAAATTCTTATAAATGTAAATGAGCTTACTATTTATACTTGTCTTTATTTTTCAAAAAGTGAAATAAAAATCCATAACTGCAGTGGAAAAAATGTATTATGGGCTGTCTAACGTATTGTAAATTTAATCATTAGATTCTCCAGGAGTTCCACCTAGTGCTAATGCACACCAGCTCTTCAAAGGCTTTAGCTTTGTCGCAACTACGGCCATAGAAGACCACAAAATCTCCCCTCTCAACAACATATTGCCAATAGTACAGGTAAAAGGTTTCGTTTTCTCACCCTGGGTCCTGTATACACATAACTATTGAAATAGCTTCTTCCAGTGGTGTAGTGATAAGATTTGCAGTAATTGCTTATTAAGCAAATATTGCTTATACAAGATGCATATTTTCTATTTTCTGAATATTAATCCTACAGCATAGCCATGGAAGACCCCTGTCTCACAGATCTAATTGGCCCGCGAGGCAGTTTTATCCAAGCCACACCCATCTGTATTGCACCGAACATCATATGTAGCATCGTATGAGATGTCATATGCATAGCTGTCGTTTCCCCTTTTTTAAGGGAAATTCCCTTATTCCGAATAGGATTCCTCACAAGAAAAGGAAAAAGTTGACAGCTATGGATATGTAACATCAGAAGTGGGGCAGGCAAATACAGGGCTGGAATACATGACTGGAATCAGCTGCACTGGGAACTTGCTAGTAAGCTGGTAGGGCTTTTCTCTGAGCCAATCAGCTAACGTGTGCTGAAATCTAGTGCCTTTTGAAGTTGTGCTGAGTGCAAGCTTTTAAAAGAACTTCTTCTCAATTTTATCCACCGATGGGTGCTGAAAGGGAACTCCTCTGAGGTCCATTTACAAGCATAGTAGGAATTCAAATTCTGCCTGAAAACAGTGTTTTTTCCTCTGCCAATCTGCAGAGCAAAAACGTCTTTTTTTTTTATGTGAAGAGCGGCAGAGGAAAAATGTCCACCTGCTGGCATGGTTTGAATCCATACCATACTTGCAAACAGACTTTAAAGGTGTTTCCTAATTTAGCACTGAGAGAGAACTCACTTGAAGTCATCATCTGATGTCAGGTGATTGACAAGTGGGCAGCTCCACCCGTCTTCCAAAGTTGGCCCACAGGGAAGGTGGAGGGATTTTAGAATCCAGCCTGCCAACTGGATCTGGTTGCCCACCCTTGTTGTAGCAGGTTCACAAATAAACATAGAGGATGAAACTTGTCAGTGTCAAAATTCTAGCTAGTACACACATTTTCCCAGCTGAGGATTGTTTTTTCTGGAGGTTCAGGGGGCGGGGAGCATGTCTTATGTAGAATATCTTATTCACATCTTACATAAGGCAATTAACATATAGGTGCAGATCATCAGGCTTCCAATGCCCAATCCAATCCAAATATCTTTATTGTACTAGCTACTGGCCATGACAAATCTGAATCAAAAATAAATATAAACAAAAGGGATGTCACACCACAAATAATGGTCTCTATTTAGATCTCTGCATCTCCCTTACAGTTCATGGCTACATTTTCTTGTCCTTAGGGTCCTACTTGAGGCAGACAAAACTATCAGTAGTTAAGTTAGGCCAATAAATTGTGATCTTGTTTTGCAGCTCTGTGCCCTTATGGTTCTCATTGATGCCCTATTGTACCACTCTGGGCACACTGCAGAAGCATCTAATAAAAGTATATTTGCCATATGTTTGGGAACTGAATCGTTTACTGAAGTTTATGAAATGATTGTTAAGAATTGTGTATAGCTTTAAACAACAGTTTGTTTGCTTTTAGCAACTTCATGGGAACAGTGCAGTATTCACAGATGCTTATGAACTTAAGGAGGACATTGGTGTTGGCTCATATTCAGTGTGTAAGCGCTGCATCCACATGGCTTCAAGCATGGAGTTTGCTGTGAAGGTATATATGGAGTTCCTTTCTCCATAGTTGGTACTGGCAAATCTATTAATAGATCTTAGATCTCTTTCCTCTAACCATACTTAACTATTTCTGCTGAATACAAAAATGTACGTTTTTAAAACAAAGACCTTTCACTCTAATGTTTATAAAGCAGCCTGGTATTAAAACATTATTCAACTGTAAGCTTTACAATAAATACTCAGTATTCTTGCTTACATATAGTTACCTTCATGTACCCAAGGGAGTATCCTGCAACTTAGGAATATCTTTGTAATGTCCTGTTGCAGTTGCTTAGGACACTTAAATAGATTTAGTCTCTTTGATGCCACAGTACTCTTTATCTTCTATAAATAAATGGTTATACAGCCCTTAACGGCTTGTGACCAGTTTCCTTGGAGGATTGCCTTCCTCCATATGTACTTTCTGGACAGCTTCTGTTTGCAGAACTTGCGCTATTTACAAGTGCTATATAATGTTCCACAGTAGCTATGTGTCAATCTTCTAGTGCGGTCACATCTGTGTTTCGAAACACCTTGCCTATTGATGCTAGGCAAGTGGCCTTACTGTATTGTTTTAGACACCTGCTGAAAATCTTTTTCTTTCAGCATGCCAACCCAGACATATAATTTAGTGTTGTACATTCTGTTTTTATGCTTTGCTGATCTCATCTGTGCTTATTAATACTAAAATAACAATGTACACTGCTTAGATTTTTATGATTAAGCATTCTATACATATTTCAAAATAAAGCAGAAGTCAAATTAAAATATTTTTGAAACTGATAATCAACAGAGCAACTGGGGATAAAGCTGATAATAAACTGAAACAAGTAAATATTTCAGTCATTAGTGGTCCTCCAGTCAGAAGACCTACATTGGCGAAATGGTGATCAGATCCTTACTTCTATTGCTGTCCTTGTTTCTCAGAGCATCATAACATGTAGGCTAAAGAGAAACCTTGAGTGCATGAGTTGTGAACACCAACTGATGCGCAGTGGTACCTCGGCTTACATAAGCTTCAGGTTACAGACGCTTCAGGTTACAGACTCCGCTAACCCAGAAATAGTGCTTCAGGTTAAGAACTTTGCTTCAGGATGAGAACAGAAATCGTGCTCTGGCGGCGCGGCGGCAGCGGGAGGCCCCATTAGCTAAAGTGGTGCTTCAGGTTAAGTACAGTTTCAGGTTAAGAACTGACCTCCGGAATGAATTAAGTACTTAACCCGAGGTACCACTGTATTCAGTTGATGGTCAATAGTAGATAAGGTGGTAGTGTGCAGTGCTACACGCCTCCCCATGCTTATAATTCCTAAGAGGCTAGAAAGTGAACATATCCTCTTCTTTTAAGAAATGACAACACATGAATAATCTCTTCCCATCCTCTTTGATTGAATTTTGGTATACAGTGGTACCTCAGGTTAAAAACTTAATTCGTTCTGGAGGTCCGTTCTTATCCTGAAACTGTTCTTAACCTGAGGTACCACTTTAGCAAATGGGGCCTCCCACTGCTGCCGCACCGCCACCGCACGATTTCTTTTCTCATCCTGAAGTAAAATTCTTAACCCGAGGTACTATTTCTGGGTTAGCGGAGTTTGTAACCTGAAGCGTCTATAACCCGAGGTACCACTGTAAATGGCAGAAGTTGTCATTGTGTCCTTCCCATTTAACACAATTGCTCTGTCAAGAAAAAATAACTTCCTTCAAGGCATTTCAAAGAAAAGGCCTTTATAGATTCATATGTTCTTATATTAATGGTAGCCCATTGTCAGAAAAGCAACTAAAAAACCAACTGCAAGTGCCCTGATGGGCTTGTTAATTCTCCAGCAAGTTCATTACTTTATCTCCAGTTCCTTTATTTTAAAACAGGTGATTCATCCTCTCACATTTTTTTAACATCTTTGAAAGACCTGCTGTCAAAGATTTATGCAATTTTTAAAAATACTACTTACCGTATCTTTCCTTCTTGGGATTGAAAGTTGTGTGGAGAAAAGACCTTGCAGAGTATTTAAAAACAAACCAATTGAATAAAATATGGGCATCCAAGCTTTTAATATATGTTTCAGTTGGCATGGTGCGGGGGGGGGGGGACTCTCAAGCTAGCTCACAGGTCACCTGTGCAATTGGTTCACAATAAAAATGGGGTGGGGAGATACAGTGTGTGCTGGAGGAATTGTCATGGAAGATTCCCATATTGGCACCTCATATGTAACCGCCCAGCAGTGAAAACATTATGCAACATAGTCTTTAAATAAATAATATTATCACTGAACAAAAAATTGAGAGGAATACTTTCCTCTGTGTTTATGTGGTATTATTCTGAAACCCTCTAAAATTGGGATTATTTTATGCTGGTTGCAGAACTCTAAAAACTGGAAAGATGTTACTGATCTTAGTAGCTGTTACATGAGCAGAGAGTAGTACAGAGAACATCCAACCTGGATTCCTTCTCTTTTAGTGTAGCAAGAACTCATTTTGTCATATAAACAAGCCAGTCATTTGTATTCCAACTCAATATCATTTTATTTGAAAAAGCATACTATTTACATGGGCTTAACTGGACTGCACTCCTTGAAATGACCTCTCTTAGAGGTAAAGCACTTGCTCAGATGTATGCCTACAAACACTATGTTTATTGTGGTTTACAGGTTTTTAAAGTTGTTTACATTTTATTGTTACTATAAAACTGTTTTCATTTTAAAAAACTAATGTGTAACTTTTGCATGCCATTTAATATTTCCAGATAATTGACAAAAGTAAAAGAGATCCCTCTGAAGAAATCGAGATTCTGATGCGCTATGGACAGCATCCTAACATTATTACTTTAAAAGATGTATGTATTCTTCTTGGTTTCTGAAAAAGCATACTGTCTGTAAACATGGATTTAGTAAAACATGTTCTTGCTATTCTTCACTAGAATATAGAAAGTTCAACCTCTTTAATAATTTTCAGGAAAATATTTCACTGTGCCTCATTAAAAGCCCATTACCATAATTGAATGTACAGTGGAACCTAGACTTACATATGCCTTGTCTCACGGACGTTCCAAGTTGCATCTGCGGCAAACCCGGAAGTAAACACTGGGTTTGCCGCAATTCACGCATATGTGGAAGCGGCTTCTGCCGTCTGTGTGTGTGCAAAAGCGACTGCCGCCATCTGAGCATGCGTAGAAGCGCACTGCTACCAAATGCGCACACGCACAAGACGCCTCTTCTAGCATCCCATTTTGACCAGCGGGCGGACCTCCGGGATGGATTATGTCTGTAAGTAGAGGTTCCACTGTAATGCTATGCCATGTGTTCAGTTGTCCATGTGACCATTGCTGTAGGGGAGACTGTGCCTTTTTGCTAAACCCCACAGACATACATAGAGGTCCACACATATATCTGTGCACCTTCCTGCATAAGAAATGATGTAATCTCTGCAGGAATTGGTAGTATGCTAGCATTGCCTGGAATTCATTTGCACGTGGTTTCATTTGGTTTATGGACTCACACAGATAATGAAATGAAACACCAATGTGGCCTTAGTAGATGTGCATTTGAATCTGCTAGAACTAGGGATGGATAATATTTTTGGTTCTAGAAGACAGATTCTTACCAGGCCGCTCAGGGCCTTATTTGACAGGTGAGCACCTGCCAATCACCTGGTGTCTTAGAAAATCTGATTTTCTGGATCCATTTCAGTCGGAATTGTGGCACAGAAATTGCTTGGGTCGCCTTGCATGATGACATCTTTCAGGAGAGAGGCAGGGGATATTTGTCCTTGTTAATTCTTCTCAGCCTCTTAGTGGCTTTAGATATCATCGACCATGATACCCTTTTGGAGCTGCTGTCGAAATTACAGCTGGGTAGCACCACTTTGCAGTGGTTTTCATCCTACTTGGATGGTCATTTCCAGAGGAGATGCTTGGGGAGTGCTCTTCACTCCTCTGGAGCCTGGAATGTGGGGTTCCTCCGGGTTCAATCCCCCTCAATGCTTTTTAACATCGACATGAAACTGCTGAGTAGGGTCATTCAGAATTTTGGAGTACATTGTCAGCAATATGCTCACTGGGCAAGGCAGTTTGAGCATATAACATCCATCTTGGACCAACTAAACTGGCTACCAATTAGTTTCCAGGCCCAACTCTAAGTGCTGGTTTTGACCTATAAAGCCTCAGGACTGCAATAACTCAAAGACCATCTCTCTACATAGGAACCAACCCAGACCCTGCAATCATCATATCAGGCCCTACTTCCTGTGCTGCCTCTGAAAGAGGTCCGGGGGGCAGCAACATGAGAAGGGGGCCTTTTGTGCAGTGGCTTCCTGCTTCTGGAGTGCTCTCCCCCGGGAGGCTTGCCTGGTGCCTTCGTTGCATATCTTTAGGTGCCAGGCAAAAATATTTCTCTGTTCCTATGCCTTTGCCTAATTAAACCACCTATGGCCTTTTAAACAGGGTATGAGGAGTTCATTTGTTATTATGTTATGATTTTTAGTGGTTTTTGTAAACCACCTTCTGATCTTCAGATGATATATAAATTGGATAAATAATAATAATGAAAGGTGGACAGAAATACCCACCTGTCAAAATCCCTTGTGCAGCTTTGCACGTTGTCTTTCACTTCTCCTTCAAGCCACTGTTGAAGTTTTAAAAGAGAAATGCACAAAGACTTGCAAAGGTATACACTCTAGCATTCTATCTTAAAGCTGCAAAGCACCCTTTGAAGTAGTGACCACCTCCTTTAAAGGATGGGGTGGGTGCTCCAAAGTGTGCTTTAAGACAGGTACTTTAAGACAGGATCCACTGTCTATGTGCCTTCCCTTTTCTCTTTCACATCAATAAACTGGGAGAGGAGAAAGAAAGGTGCATTTTGCATGCAAATGCAATGGAGAGGAGTTCTCTTGCACCCTGCCTTTGCTTGCAAAATGCTACCTGAAAGTTTGGCACACGATTTGGTATTTGGAAGCAGAGGAGCCTTGCAAAAGTCTCCTCTTTCCCTTTTAAATCCTCTAGTCTTGGGCTGATCTTCTATCTCTGCTCATCTGGTGCTGAGTGGAGATTAAATCCTGCTGCCTGGGCTGCATGATCCTGTTTCCTGCCAGGGAAGGGATGCCCTTCCTATACTGGAATTTGACTTTGTAACTGAGATTTTTTGGGGTCATTTTACTCAGAGTAGATACATTGAAATTAATAAGCATGACTCTGTTAGGGATATGAACTTTAGTAGGTCTATGCTGAGTTAAACTTAGTTGAATATATTATATGACTCTGATTCACTCTTCTCAAGTAATCAGGTGCCTGGGAATATTTACATTACTCATATGCATTTAATTTCCGCAGGTGTATGATGATGGTAAATATATCTACCTTGTCACAGAATTAATGAAGGGAGGTGAACTACTGGATCGTATACTCAGACAAAAGTATTTCTCAGAACGGGAAGCAAGTGCTGTATTGTTTACGATCACTAAAACAGTTGACTACCTTCATTGTCAAGGAGTAAGTTATGTCCATTTTTATTATTGTATAGTAATTACATTCGTATACATTCTAATATGTTGTTAATATTGTGGAGTAACTTTAAACTAGGCAGTACTCTACATAGTAAACAGGACTGTAGGATATTGTGTTCAAGAGTTTGATTAGGTAAGCAATAACGTAAAAGTAAATTTACAATAGTAATTTATTCTGAAATCTGTAGGCAAAAGAAAAATGTCTAGTTTTTCTTTTTTTCACTAGTGACTAAAATCTGGATCTGCTTTCATGATGGAAAAGCAAGCATCAGTTCTTAAAAAAATTAATGAAAGCATGCTTACTCAAAAATAAATTTCATCAATCTCAATAGGGTTTATTCCTTATCCTGTGTTCTTAAGATTGCAGTCTAAATCAGCAGCCTGGTTAAGTTGCATTTATGCTATGAATAGTATCTAATTAGATCACCCATATTGGGCCCACATGCGTGTTGTATTGATTCTGCATCTGAAGTATTTGTCTCTTTCTTTAAAAAAAATTGAAAAATCTCCAAATGATCATTTCCTGCTTTTTTCAGTTTTCAGTTTAACATTTGTGTATTTTTAAGGTGGTGCATCGAGACCTTAAACCCAGTAACATTTTATATATGGATGACTCAAATAATGCTGACTCCATCAGGATCTGTGATTTTGGTTTTGCAAAACAACTTCGGGGGGAGAATGGGCTTCTTTTAACCCCCTGCTACACTGCCAACTTTGTAGCGCCAGAGGTATGCTGAATTGCTTGTATATTATTTGCACATGCTCTTGTGACATCTCAAGAAAGTAGTTACATTATATTATCTATTTGCCTTGTATCTTCTAATTGCAAAAGGTTAATTGTTTTGTTACTTTTTTATCAAATTGTTTACTTATTACATTTATAGAGAGCTGTTCTCATAGCTCAAGGCAGTTAACAAAGCTTTGCAAAATAAATATGTTAAGAATACGTTTTGTTCTTTTAACAGTGTTAAAGCAGATGCATAGAAACCAATTTTCAATATTAACTGTTGTCATCTTTAACCAGAACATTTCTGAAATCATAGCTACTGTAACTAGCATATTTTTGAGATTTTCTTTTAAGCTGTTACTTGGGACTTTCAAATTATAGTCTTTTCATGACAGAAAAATTGAACTGTTTATTCTTCTCTATTTCATTAGGTTCTCATGAGACAGGGATATGATGCTGCTTGTGATATCTGGAGCTTGGGTGTCCTTCTTTATACAATGTTGGCTGGGTAAGAAGTGTTTTTCATTTAATCATTGCACTGAATGTTTTATTATTATTATTTTATTACATTTATATCTCACCTTTTCTCCTAGGAGCTCAAGGTGTTGTACTATCATGGACTGGCTGGATGCAGGAAGAGTGGTGGGAGGCACAAGCTGGGGGTCCCCCAGGGGAAGAAGGCTCAGAGCCATGGGATGGGTGGCGGGACAATGATAAGTAGTAGAAGAGGGAGGAGACTTAGAAGTTGAGGTTTCAGAAGCTGAAGAGCTAATAGGGTTTAGTGAGCAGGAAGAGGCTGTGGCAGAGAGCAGTCCAGAAGCAAAAGCGTAGGCTGGTGAGCAGGGGGTCCATGAGGCAGAGTGGAAACAGGCTGCTGAAGAAGCCAATATGTCTCCTCCTGCTGCGGTGACCAGCTCCCCTCCTCCCTGGTCTCTCAGAACATGAAGAGGGATGAATAGGGCAGAGCAAAGAGAGACAAAATGAAGGAGCTTCAGGTTCCTGGGGAAGAATCCAAGGGAGGAGGAACCTTTAGAGAGCAATGGAAGGTGGGGACCTTCAGTCCTCGTAACGGCCTAATTGGGGCAAGACCTACTGGGAAGAATTGCTGTGATTGCTAGGCCTGCACTGTTTTGTTTCTTTGAATAAAGAATTAACTTCAGAGACACCTTGTAAGTTTTTGTGGACTTGCTTCCAACTCCCGCCTTGAAACCTACACACTTCTCCCTCTCTCTGTTTTACCATCACAACAAGCCTGTGAGGTAGGTTAGGTTGAGAGATAGTGACTGGCCAAGATCATGCAGTGAGCTTTATCTCTGAGTGGTCTCCCTGGTCCTAGTCCAGCACACTAACCACTAAACCACACTGGTTTGTTTATGTGACTGTAGCTAATTCTCTATAGTCTAGCACAGGTGAAGTAAGTGCCATCCTACATGAAATTTGACTCCTCATAGTCAATAGGCTTCAGTGATGTCTGTTAAAATTATTGTATTATTCTAATCTTGTTCTTTTGTATTGGAACCCAGGTATACTCCTTTTGCCAATGGTCCCAATGATACCCCTGAGGAAATCCTGTTACGAATAGGCAGTGGGAATTTTTCTTTAAGTGGAGGCAACTGGGACACTGTTTCAGATGCAGCAAAGGTGTAAATGTATTTTATCTTATAATTTATAAAATACAGGTAACTGTGTGAAACATCAGAATAACATTTTTGGCTAGGGTCAATAATTCAAACTATGACATCAACAGCAAATTTACCTTTAAGGCCTTTCTCTGTAAACATCTGAAAGGTAATTTTGTATTGAAGCAGAACTGAAAGCATCGCTTTGGTCTCTGTCACTTTTGGCTCCTAAGGTATTTATCGGAGGTAGAAAAAGCAACCTGTTTTGTTATTTACGAAACTCAGACCCAAGCTGCTGTTGTAGAATTTGTGTTGCGTGAGCTTTAATTATTTAAAAACTCATTAAATTTCTATATATATGAATAGATGGTATGTAAATTATGAGCCCATTTATTTTGACATTCAATTATCCTGTTTTCCTATGGCATTTGATGTCTGAGACTTTTACTGTACCTCATCTCTGAAATCAGAAGTTCTTGTTTAGCTTAGATTTATAGGTAAGCAGTGGAAATTTAAAACTGTATGAAAGGTCACATTTAAAAGCATAGGGTGACATTAAACTAAATCAAACTTTGAATAGACCTATTAAAATAAATGGACGTAAGTCAATTGACGTCAGTGGTTCCACTCAGTGTATGACTAACATTTGATGTCACCCATAGGATAGAATAAATGCAAACAGTATATATATTCATCACATATAGCACCTTTGATCAATAATTATTTAAAAGTCGATAACATGTATAATTTACTACTTCAGAAACTATTCTACTGAATTTACAAAATGCAGTTGAGACTTTTAATAGTTCACATAGAATGTTCTCTGTAAGAGATGGAAATATTACATCTGCAGCATGCCTAAGTGGGTTATGAGTGTTGGCCAAAAGCAACATAAAGCAACATGAGACTGTTTTATACAAAATTAAAATTTAGAACATGCTCTATTGCTTTTTTGGAATTTACTGTATGTTTAAATCTCTGAGGAAAATTCAGAGACTCATGTGGGCTCTGATGCACACATGGTGCTCTTTTTCATTTGGGCTTCTCTCTTTGTATGAGTGTTAACTGCTTCAAAAGAAAGATCACGTGAATGTCATTATATGATTGATAAGACCAAAAGGGTCCAATCTCTCACTGCTTAGATTTGGTTGTAACAGTTGTATCTGTCCAATTTGCTTTAGGATTTGCTATCTCATATGCTGCATGTAGATCCACATCAGCGATATACTGCAGAGCAAGTTCTTAAGCATTCGTGGATAGCATGTAGGGACCAGTTGCCACATTACCAGCTAAACAGGCAAGATGCACCTCATCTAGTAAAGGTAAAACTGGAACTAGTTAATCTGTTATTACCTGTGGGAGATTGGGGTTTTGGTTTTGTTATTCTTCATGAGGGTATCATGATCTATTTTAATTTCATTATCTTTTAGGGTGCCATGGCTGCCACCTATTCTGCACTGAATAACAAGACATTTCAGCCTGTGTTGGAGCCTGTTGCAGCTTCAAGCTTAGCTCAACGACGGAGCATGAAAAAGCTAACATCAACCGACTTATAGTTCCACCGGGGCACTTAACCAAAGTGGAGCAAGAGAAAAAATTCAATAAGTGGCTCTGTATCTGCCTGGCCTGTGATTTAAAAGGCATATACAAGTTCCTCCTACACTACTTGAATTCTGTTGAAGAAAGAGAAGATATCCACAGGTTCAGTGGGATTCATCACACATTTTGCAGGAAGTGTCAGTGATTCATTGAAACAAAGCATCAGGGTACATCATAATGATCATGAAGAGTTTTCTGTACACGGTCCTTTTCAAAGATCTGTTGCATTATGTTAATACTTTTAAATACTGTATAGTTTTTCCCAGTTTATAAATAAATGGTTTAGGGGACCATCAACACTGCTCAAGTTGTAAATTTAAAATTGAAAGAAAATAGTCAGTGTTTTAGTATTTTTGCTATCTGGCCCTATTGTAAAATAACGAAACAAAATCAAACTTATGTGCTCTAGTTTTGTAAATTGGTCACTTTACCAATGGACTCCATTCACTTAACTCATTGGTACAGCAAGATAAGGATAACTGAAAAGGATGTGCCGGTGCAAAACTCATGTACGCTAAAATGGAAGCCCCAAGTATGCCTGGTAACAGGCAACTGAAGAAAATGTACAAAGGGAATCAGCCATGAACCTGCACTTCATCCTAGTGTGAAAGCCATCACTAGAACTGTAGGATTGGTCAGCCTGGGAGTGCTTTTGTGTAAGACTGCTGTGAGGTGTTGGTGGTTAGAATGATAAAGCCTACTATATTTTTAACATACATGTGACATCTCCATCCTCGGAGGCTTTGAAGAAAAGGGTGAGTAGGCATTTTGGGTATGCTTTAGGTATAGAATAAGACAATTAGGTATAGAATATCTAGGACTGTGAGGTGATCTAGATGAGCCCCCCTCCAACAATATTATCATTCTGTGATAAGGGATTAGGTGTGTTCCATTGTCAGTACTGTATACATTTGCAAAACATGGGCTGTACCCTTTCATTTACTGTAGAAGGGCTGATAATTGTTTCTGCACTGAGGTTTTAAATACAAGCCCTCTAGAGCAAGAACCTATAGAATTATCATTATTACTCTTGACAGGCAATTGAAGCTACCTTGATAGTCCACTGTGTTCTCTTCTTGTTTCCTTCCCTTTCCACCGTTAGATGTTATTTCACCATGAATTATAAGATACTGATTTTTTTTATTAAAAAAAACACATATTCACATTTCATAATGTTTTTAAATTTATTCATACTTTCTGTAGGAAATTAGTACATCGTTTTTTTTCAGACCCTTTATAAACATTTCAAAGATGAATATCCATTTTAAGCCCTTCGAAGTCCTGGATCATATCTAAACTTTGAAATGTGTTCTAATTTTTTTTTTTAATCTGTTCTGGAGAATTTGTCTCAGTGGAAAAAGTAGAGAAAAGTCTGCAGTTTCTTGCTGTTGTGGCCATAACCAATCTTAAGCATAAGGTCAGCAGCTGAACATCTTAGCCCACATTGGATTTACAAACTGGTGTATGTTACCCCAAAGATGTGAATTTTAAAAGAAGCACATTTCAGTAAGCCTTAGCCTAGACTTTATAATGATCTCACAATATTTGGCCACAGAATATGCTTCTGAGATGTTGCAAGATGAGATCAGATGGAACCTTCCCCCAATAAAAACCCTCATATTGATAATATATGATCACCTTTTTTATTGTGAGTTCTTGAAATAACCACTAATGCAGTCAGGGAAAAGAAACTCCATTCCATGTGACTAAATATGAAGAACTTAACTAGTTTTAACTATTTACATATTGTTAAATATGCTGGGAGATCATATCATTTTTGTTGATGCTTCTGTTGGGAATAACAGAGCAGCTGGAGCTGAACACCTGAAATAGAATGCAGTTTCTAAATTCAATAAATCATTACAATAATCTACCCTAGTTTATGAGCATAAAATTATATGAGTAAAGAAGATTATAGATCCCTCATTTATTTCATCAGTGAAAGTGTGACTTAACATTTTACAGTTTAAAGTCCCACTCTTCCAAAGAATTTTGGATAGTGTGTTTGGTGTGTCCTTCCCTTTCCCCAAATCTATATAACTGCCTTACACCTTGTCAGCAAACATAGCCCAGTGTTGTCTATTCTGACTGGATGATTCTCTCCTGGGTCCTGGGCAGGGACCTTTCACAACAGATCCTTTGAACTAGAGTTGAAACATAAAAACCATGTGAGATTAACCAGCTGAGAAATAGTGACTCGCTCATGGTCCATGGTTGAATGGGGATTTGAGCTCCGAACTTCCTTGTTCTGTGCTAGCTGCTATGAACAAATGCTGGTTTGTTGGTAATACCAAATTAGCTAAATCTGTGGGAGACTGTAAGGTAATAGAAGCATCCAGCTATGTTGAAAGAAGAGGGTGGCAGATGGAATTGTTTGTTAGGACAAAATTATTCACGTTTGTAATTATGCTTACGTGGCATAAAGCACAGAATATAATAGAGTAGGAGAAGACAAGAGTGCCTTCTGTGCAATGGAAAACTAGACATTGACAGTGCTGTTTTTCTAGAAAAAGAGATGCTAGAATTCACCATGAATGCCTCCCTTGTTCACTTCTAATGGCAATGGAGCGCACCTGAGAGGTGCCAGAACTGAGTTGCAGTGAGTTCCGGCTAAAAAAAAGCCCTGGTTACTGGCATTCTCCCTCTTAAACCTCCCCGCCCCCTCAAAAGTAATGTGGAGCAGATTTGAAAAGTGATGTTACATCTTATTTTATGGACTGTGATCCATGCAAGTTGCCACAATGCGTTTCTTTTTATGGTGCCACCAGACTTTTGTTTGTTTTCCTGCAAGATGGCTAGAACATGGATAATTCTCTCTAGGGAAAGCAGTAATGGAAGTTAGAAACATCGCTGTCAATTAGGATTGGGGATCAGGGCATCCAGCCAAATGTATTGTTGCCCTTCATCCTCACCACCAAAAGGCAGAAGAGTGGATACCAGGGAATGGAGTATAGGATTTAGTGTGCACTTCCTTATAAAACCAGAATAGGGTTCCATGCTAAATGGACCACTTCTTTGATTCAAGCAAAGCTGTTCTGTTTTCATTTTTTGTTTTTATGCCGAAAGAGTGAAGTGCCTTATTCAGAGACTCATGACAGGCAATTTGAAAGATACTAAATTATTTCTGTGTGTGTGCCATCAGCACATACAGAACATCCACAGTGATAGCCCTACACTGAGTGATCATACCATAGGTTGCCATATGCTAAAGTGGATTAGCATCCTGACTTTTACCTCTCAGAATGAATTTTACTGCACTAAGAGCTGGTTTGCACTAGGTAGTGGCACCTTTACAAGGACCTCTATGCGGAGATGAAATTTGAATGAACTGCCACCTTTGTGTGGCAAACAAAGTGTGGATGTTTCGACATCCACACTTGCAGCACCCCCATTTCTAGAGCTGCTGTCATTGTAGAAATTGCAACACAGCCCCCTGTGTGGAGCTGTCTGTTCATATAAATGACATCTCCTAACCAAAATCCCGAAAGTGGCCCAGTATATTTGCAAGCATTCATGAGGACCACTGGCTAGTGTGAATTGGCTGTTGTGAGGGTAAATATAACCATTCTATGAGTCAACTAATCCCAGTTGGATGGTCTTGATTATGTGCTCTGAGACTCCATTGTGCCTGTGTGATTAGATTCCCACCCACCCCATAGAGTTTTCTATCACCAACTGTGTCCTGGTTGTCATCTAAAGTGTTGCTTTAGAAATATTTCTTCTTAAAAAATCTACCTGTGCTTAATTGGAGCTCCCAATGCGAGGACTACTGCATTCAGAGCACCACTGCTGAGTGATTAACATACTGTCTCCTCCAATTTGATTATATAGGTGGAATCTTGAAATATTATTGCACATTGCTAAAATGCAATACAAATTCAAAAAATTACCTTTGGGGTGCATGCACATAGGCTGCTTTAATTCAATCACCTGAAGAAATCATAGACATGTGACAAAACTATCATGATATCACAGCCCATCGTTTGGGTTCTGTGAGGCTCTCCATGCCCAAATACCTGTTGGAAAATCAGTGTATTGTTTAATCACATTTGCCTTTCTCCAAGCTGTGGCCCACTTTTCTTGCCTCTTGCTTTGGTAAACTGCATGAAAAAAACAGTGACTGACATCTTTATGGCAAAGCTGCTTGCTTAGGACGATCTTCTTTTAGGGCAGTGGTACCCTGAAAGATTGGGTAATGCTGGTGCAACTTGCAGCACATGGCCTCTTTGATTTTCTACCTTGCCTTTGGGGCAGGGAGGAAGCCCTGAAAAAGTAGGAAGCCAGAAACAGTTTCCTGGCAAGTACACAGTAGCGTAGCATGAAAAGTCTACAGGCACAGCTGTGTCAATTGATGGGGCAGCAAAGGATCCACACACTTGTATTCAGATGCTTTATATAAAGAGAAATAACCTGTGTGACTTCAAGACGGCTTCAGTAAACCAAATTATGTGTGTTTCAAAGCCCAGATTTTATATTACAGCACTTGTTGAATCTGCCCTATTAAAAATGGGCACTCTGTCATTTTTTAAAAGCCACTAGTTAATTTTGTTGTAAATACGTCATTTAAATACATCAGCATTAAATACAAGGATTACTTTTAGTATGTGATCCAATAGGAGCTATATTTTTTGGCAAACCAATTTTACCCATATTTTGAATAGTTCTGTTGGTGGAAAGTGGTGGTTGTGCCTGTACAGATATGTATTCATTCTGCACTTGGCAGTATGATCCCAATCTGTGTTAGACAACAAGGGAAGGGTCTTCCAATTACACAGTGGCTAAGTTTATCAACCCGCTAGAAAACTCTACTATGCACACCCTTTGAACTTAATAGCAGTTGTTGTGCAGATGCATTAGAGTCCTTGCAGAGTTGCCTTCATTTTAGCACAACTTAAACAGGGAAAGGTCTCAGTGGTTTTTAGCTCCTTGTCTCCTATGAGGATTGAGGGATGGTTGCTCCCACTCTGCAGTATTGCTAGAGGATAATTATAAAATTAGTTATCTGTGTTAATATAGACTTGCAGTGGAAGTAGAGATACTGAGTAGCTGAAACTAATAGGTGAATTTTTAAAAACAAATTTAGGTAAGTCAAAAGCCATCTTTTTGTGTGGGGGAGGGGTTCATGTAAGTAAATGCAGTTTTAAATTACAAATGGGCAGTTCTTCCAGATATAGTTCCTGAATACCCTCTTCAGAAAAGTTTTATTAAACTGAAAATTTGTGTTGAGTTAAGTTGCTGAAGAAATGAGCAGAAGCGGTATCCCTTTTCTAGGATGGAAATGTTCATATTAAAAGGGGTGTGGGAAAACTGTGGTTGCAATTGACTTTTACTTATGCTGCATTCTTCCACCGTCCCAAGCACTTTGGCATTCTTGCACTGAATGGTTTGATTCAGACATAACACAACTCTGTGTATAAAGCCAAGATATGCATGGGCCTTGTCCTCACTGCCCTTTCTTTGCTTCCTTCCTCTTCATACTTGAGTTAGTCATAGTTTCCTCTTACATCTAAAGTGGTAAACTATAGGTCCTAAAATTGGAACAAGGTTTGAAGCTCTTGGTTTGTCCTGAACTTTGTAACTATAGCTTCCCCCTTTCAGACATAATGGGAACCTATGGTTAATTAACCTAGGTAGTCTTCAATGTTATGTCGGAACCAGACCATTGCCTAGTTTACATTTTTGAACCTGTTTGGGCATGTGCCTGGCTGTGAATTTCAAAACCTGGAAAAAGCATCATGTGACAGCAAATTACGCAGTGTTTAAATACATGCTATTTGAGGGTACAGCATTTTCTTACAGATTTAAAGTCACAAAAAAGTCCTTCCCACTTCAACCCTGTTGTTAACGTTATAACATTCATTTCTCAAAACATTGTGGATTTGTATCATATTGTATTTATTTTGTTCAGGTTGTCTTCCTTTTTTTAAAAAAAGTTTTCTTTTAAGGCTCTGTATATATTGACATTAAAGTTTGTGTTGTATTACATTCTACTTAAGGATGTAGCCGGTATTGTATTACATAGTATGTTGTTCTTTGCATCCATGCTGCTAAAGACAGTGTATGCTTTCTCTCTCTGAATCATGACATATGCCAAAGACAGCATAGAAATCTGTGTTTTTGTTATTGCTTCCGTTGAAATTTTGTGAGGAGCATCTTTAAATTTAAGGGTCCATGGGTACAAGATATATTTTATAATGCACACACTCACTCAGAAGGTTTGCCAAGTGAAACAATTTTGATCATTTTTAGTTTTGAATCTTCTTAGTTTTTCATCAAAGCTCCTACAGTTACTTGAACTTAAATTCCTCTCAATTGTAAGAGGCCCCACTAAGATTGTGCACATGCTGTGAAATAGTGTGTGTGTGTGTGTGTGTGTGTGTTCAGAGGTAAAAGTAAGGTAAAGATTGTGCCAAAGCCTGCATTGCTGACATTTACGTCTTCTCTTTAGCCCTCTTAAATTTTTGTCACACAGGAATAGGTGCCGTATTCTGGGAGCATGTTGCCAGCACCAGTTCTTCCTAACAAAGTTGAATCCAATTCTACACAATCAGAGTTCCACTCACACAATACTTCCCTTTCCTCCTCTTCCCATGCCCCCCCCTCTAATGTGCTCCATAAAGTCCCACAACCCTGGAGCAGATTTCAAAGGTCTATTTCCCCCTCTTTTAGATGTGGTAGATGTTTTGTGTTAGGACATGCCTCTACACCAGCCATTTTGCCTTATGCCACACCCCTGTGGCACCATTGTGCAACTGGTGTCACTGCTGTCCAGAGCATGTTCTCAAAATTTCACATGTGCTCAGTGACGCAAAAATTGTTGGCAACCCCTGCCCTAACTTATAGGGCTTAATCATAGCATATACCTGTACTGGTCCTCTTGGGACCGCAAGCCTTTTCATAAGAAGAGTGTCATTCACACTATTGGCTTCATACGTGCTTCTGAGAGGAGAAGGGAGAGAGAGAGAGATGTCATTTAATCCCCGCCCCCCTAGTTAGCTGGATGCACCAGTGTTGGAATTATACAGTTTCAAAGGACTTATAAGTTTTAAAAAAGCAAACCCTTTAAGCTCATCAGGTAATGGTGGTTCCTCACTAAGGTACAGCAGTATTTGAAAAGTTTCCTGTGACAACACATATTTATAATAAAACTTATACCCTGTCTTTCAAGACACATTCCAACTCAAGATGGTGCCAAAGTATAAAATCAGCAATATAAAATACAAGTAAAAACAGCAGATGTGTATAGTATAGAGATATGGGTACAAACCCTATTAGGACACATTTTTGGAAGCCACACTGACAGCCTTTTTGGCTAAAGATCAGGGTATAAATGCTGTAAACAAAATACACACTGGAAAAAGTCCATCCTCTCGTTCCCCACTATCCAATATCACTCTGGCAACATTGGGAAGGGCCTCAGAGGCTGAGAAATGTCATGAAGCAGGCTCCTACTTTACGCACCTCAAATCACAGTGAATGTCTGTCTATGTAAAGTGTTTCCTTTTCCCCCAGGCACAGAACGCTGGGTTTGAGTGCTACAAAAACAGGGTGACTGCAGGAAGTGTAACTTCATGTTAACAGGTGTGGATGCTTGACATAAAGAGGAACAACTCCATGTTTGACCCTCTTCAGAAGAATTCCACATGCATGCTCCCAACACATGAGAGGGGAACTGGGCCAGAATAAGTAGCTCTTCCCCTACATGCCCACTAAATAGTCCCCCCCCCAACTGTTTTCTATACATACGGTACAAACATCTGCAAGGACAGGGCCTTCATGTATTGTGCAAAGATTTATCCTCTTGATCTGGAGCACGTGGAAGCATTTTTGCGTACAAGAACAGGTGTGAAGACCTGCTGCATGTACATGTTCACACCTGCATGTGTCAGTAGCAGTAGGATGGGCTACTTGACCCTGATCCAATTTTTGGAGAACACCTGTGACAAACGCAGCAAATGCTGAGTGAGTGATAGATGTGAATCTGGAACATGCCTGTGAGATCTGAGTACTCTGACATCTGCATATGTGCATTGGCTTACTGCTCACTTTCACATAGGGATGTACAATGGTATTTTTTTTGCGGGGGGGGGGTTACTCAGTTTATTTTCAGTATTGAATGTTTTATTTGTTTCCTTTTTGTTCTTTTTCATAACTTTGGAACTATTTCATTTTGTTTCCATTAGTGCCGTTTGTATTTGCTATTATTTTCGGGGGGGGGGGGGAGCTAGCCAGTATTCTGCTGCCTGTACCTTTGGTACTGAAGATACATCCAGAGTTCCCCCTATTCCTTGAAAGCATCAAAAAGTCAATACTGCAGATATATTAGAGAAAGATTTCCTGCTTTAGAAGGAGTTTTAAAAGAGGCGTATCCTTTATGTTTCTTATTGCTTTCCATAGGAGATCCAGTTCTTCTTCTGCTTGTAAGTTCTATGTTTTCCATCCTATTGGATGGCATGAAATGGTTATGCATTTTAATACTATCTCCCAAGTCATCCGATTTCAATAATAATAATAATAATAATAATAATAATAATAATAATAATAAGGCATAGCAAGGGGTCACCATTTTATAAGTAATCTAAAAATGACACTGTGTTCTTGCTCTCTTCAATCCTCTTGTAACCCTTCTGTGACTTGTACGGGCTGTTCTAGGAGGGCTTCAATTGAAATGAAATAAAACTTTCCATTTAGAACTCATTTGTTTGAATTCCCACTTCTTTCTATAACAATTAAATGGGGCTCCTTTATTTTTTTCATTTATTTTTTAAGGAATGCACTCAGCCTTCTGGCCCTTCCTCCACAGATGTTGGGGATCATGTGAAGGTCAATGAAATCTTCTGCAGGGTCAGCCCTACTGTAAGGAAGAGTGAAGTAGCTGCCTGAGATGGTGGGTGCTGGGAAGCAGGGAGCAGCTGCAAGGTGTTGGACACAAGTGTGCATAGGAATTTTTCCCCTGGGGAAGGAGTGGGGACACACAAAGTAAAATACTGAAAGTAGGGAGCAGGCTAACCTCACAAAAAATGAGAAGAATACTGTCTACATTTTGTCTCGTATCTTGGGTTTTACAAATGCTAGAAACCTGCTTGAAAAAGAAGGAAGGAAGGAAGGAAGGAAGGAAGGAAGGAAGGAAGGAAGGAAGGAAGGAAGGAAGCTAGTGGTTGCATCTAGTGCAGCTCTAGGTAACTAGTTATGTTAGCATAGTGACATCCCCTTGCACAATGGAACTCCTCCCTCTCCTCTCTCACCCATGTTCCTCTAAATTTGTCATGGGGTTCCCCCTTCCCTGTAGAACAGATCTTGGGGGAGTGCAGGGCACACATGGGGGGGGGAGTTCCATTGCACTAGCATAAGTCCTCTTGGAAATGGAATGCGTGTCTTGGATGCCATGCACAGAATCACTTGTCCTCAGGTCCTGCTTGAGGGTTTCCCATGGACACCTGGTTGACCACTGTGAGATCAGGATGCTGGATTAGACGGGCAACTGGCCTGATCCAGCAGGGCTCTTCTTATGTTCTTAAGTTCCATGGTTCATGGGATGGGTGTGGGGGTTCCTGCAGATGTGCATGGTTGGAAGATAAGAATTTATTTGTCACACAACGTGTTCTGCACACCTTAGTCTGCTGCTCTTGGATATGGCAGAGGAAAGCATATTATTGGCAGTTTTGAAGTAATATTCAATTATTGGCCTTGTGAATTCCTGTATAGAAGTGGGGGTGGGTTGTCTTGTCCTTTCAGATAGAAAAATGTCTTGGACCAGCCTTGACTTGCAGAATTACGTGCACATTGGTTTATACCTAGAACACTGCTCTCTTTCTGTGTGTGTGTTTAAAGTCACTTTTGCAACACTTTGCAAAAACCCAATGTGTGGCATTGGAATAAACCTCACCATCTGCATCAAGCTGGAGCAGTTATTTCCTCTCCCATGAGAATCAAATTTGGATGTCCTTGTTCTGGCAGTTCTGAAGCCTATTAATAGTCCCTTTGACATACATAGAAGGGGATGGAGGGAAGGGGGAGAGCAACACCTGAATAAGCAGAAAGGGGGAAGTAAAGATACATTGGCAGCAATTGGTATTTTTAAACTAAAATGTGAATCATTGCCCCAAGTGAATGCTCTAGAATGCCCTTGATTCGTTTATTGTTCAAGAGCAGTGCCAGTAACAGTTATGCTTCATGGCAAATAATAAGTCAAAATAATATTTCAAAACCATGAAGATTTTCAAAAAAGTAACATCACAACCTCCAGATGTCATTCTGCCACCAACTCACAACATACATTGGTTCTGTTTATAAAAATGTGTACTAAGCAGCTTTTCACTTTGCACAGGTATTGCCATGCTTTTTTCTTTAAAAAGCAATTTTTAAAATTACATTTAGATGCCCCCCTTCCTGCAAGGAACGGTGGCATACATGGTTCTAAAGGTAATAGGACTCCTGACCATTAGGTCCAGTCGTGGCCAACTCTGGGGTTGCGGCGCTCATCTCGCTTTATTGGCCGAGGGAGCTGGCGTACAGCTTCCGGGTCATGTGGCCAGCATGACTAAGCCGCTTCTGGCGAACCAGAGTAGCGCACGGAAATGCTGTTTGCCTTCCCGCCGGAGCGGTACCTATTTATCTACTTGCACTTTGACGTGCTTTTGAACTGCTAGGTTGGCAGGAGCAGGGACGAGCAATGGGAGCTCACCCTGTCGTGGGGATTCGAACCGCCAGCCTTCTGATTGGCAAGCCCTAGGCTCTGTTGTTTAACCCACAGCGCCACCCGCTGTGGTTCTACTCACCATTTTATCCTCAAAACACAGTGTCTGGCCCTAGGTTACCCAGTGAGCTTCATGGCCGAATGGGGATTTGAACCCTGGTTTCTCGGGTCCTAGTACAACACTCTAACCATGCCATATCTCGATATTAAAGGATTGGAGGTAAAAGAGATTCCAAGTCAATTTTCACAGCTATGTTAATGAAAAGAAATGAAAGCTATTGTGTACGGTCCACCTATAGCTCATGGGCCCTATCTTGCTTGCCATGCCAAATTAATTCCTTCCATTGGCACTTCTTCCTGGTCTTCCAAATGGTGCATCTTCTTCATCATCTTAATCATAACTGCAAGCAGATCAGAGCACACCAGAACCAGGAAAATGTGCCACTCCTTGTGCCACCTCCAACCTGCTTGCAATGACAGTATGCAAGATGAAAAACAGACCCTTTTGCAAGGGCTCTTCTTTCTTTGTAAAGTTACTTGTATATGGCAATTTCATTTTTTTAAAATCAGATAAGTGCAGAACCATTATAAATATGCAATAAGACTCACACAATGTTTTTAAAAAGAGAAAGATGACTAGTTTTCATGTCTGGGGTCATCTAATGAAGCTGATTGTTGGAAGGTTCAGGACAGACAAAAATAAATAGTTCCTCACACAGCATGTAGTTAAACTATGGAATGTTCTACTAATGGGGAAATACTGGGTTTCAGTAGCCAGTACCTTGCAGGTTCGGGCCGGAATGGCCAATAAAATCCAGACTCCAGAGGTTAGCAAAGCAAGGTGTTTATTTAGCATTGCAATGGACACCATTTAACCGCCTAGAGCAGAAAGTGCCACCTCATGTAAAAAGCATAGCAATAGTTAAACTTTAAGCATTCCTACACAACAACTGTTCTGGCCAGCTAAGTCACACAGCATAGCTCAACCGCCTTCTGAAATAGCAATGGCCTTCATCCTTATCTCCTTCCTCTTGCTTACGTGCTGCTTTGTTCTTCTCTCATGGTTCTCTTGCAAAAACAACCTTCACATTCCAACCTTCGCTTGCTAAACCCTTCCAACACACGTTTCAATTTTCATGCTATAATTTCAATAAGTTCTCTGACAATACCATGAGATGTAGCAATGACCCCCAACTTGGATTGCTTTAAGAGGGGGGTTGGGCAAATGGTGGATTAGGCTGTCAATGGCTGTGCTCTGCCTCCACTGTTGGAGGAAATATGCCTCTGAATGCCAGTTGCTGGGGAAAACAAGTGGGGAGAATGCTGTTGCTCACAGGTCTTGCTTGTGGGCTTCTCAAAGGCATCTAGTTGGCTACTGGACTTGGTGGGTCTTTGATCTGATCCAGAAGGGCTGTGTTTATGTTCTCGTGGTTTTAGCTGCCTTTACTTACTTTGTTTGCAGGAGGTGCTTCAGAAGGAGTCGTACTCCCCTTATGTTTAGAGCTGGGGGGCATTTTTCTTTTACCACGCTACTTCCTGGACAAGAAATACAATCCGCAGGGTATGAAACTGCTGGATAGGGTTTTTATTCATGATTTGAACATGCTTCATGGAGCCCTCAGAGGGTCAGTTTACATTCTTTCATATAGTTAAAGGTATAGGGACCCCTGACCATTAGGTCCAGTCGTGACCGACTCTGGGGTTGCGGCGCTCATCTCGCTTTATTAGCTGAGGGAGCCGGCGTACAGCTTCTGGGTCATGTGGCCAGCATGGCTAAGCCGCTTCTGGTGAACCAGAGCAGTGCACGGAAACGCAATTTACCTTCCCACCAGAGCGGTACCTATTTATCTACTTGCACTTTGGCGTGCTTTCGAACTGCTAGGTGGGCAGGAGCAGGGACCGAACAATGGGAGCTCACCCCGTCGCGGGGATTCGAACTGCCAACCTTCTGATCAGCAAGTCCTAGGCTCAGTGGTTTAACCCACAGTGCCACCCACGTCCCATTCTTCATATAGTTAGAATCATATAATTGTAGAGTTAAAAGGGACCCCAAGGGCCATCTAGTCCAACTCCCTGCAATGCAGGAATATTTTGTTAAAGGTGAAGCTGGAACCCATAATCCTGAGATTAAGAGACTCATGCTCTACCAACTGATCTATTTTAGCTATCTAAACAGTGGAAGTGTTGTTGATTATATTTAGAGTACCACCCTCATTATTTTCTTATGTGAAAATATTTGAAATGCAAGAAAAAACAGAAAGTGATCACTTGCCTTTATTAGGTCCCCTAATAAAATGTCTTCCTCAGGCAGGAGGTGATTCTGGAGAGCTTTTGGGTGTGAAAAGATTGAAATGGTCACTCAATCTAAGCAATAACGCTTGAAAGTTGTTATCTAGTGATCGTATGATGATTCTGTGCAAGAGCTTTGAAAGTGAATTGTCAGTTCTGGTGGACACCTTCCCACAAATTGCAGCAGACCCAGGTTATTAAATTCAAAAGCTTCAAACAATATACTCAGATGGTTCAATACAGCTGGCTTGATGCACAATGTAAAGATGTTATGAAAGTTCTGGCAAAGTTTAACAGGGCTTTCTAGAAGAAATCTGTAGCGAAATCCATGGAAAAACGGAGTAATGCTAGAGCAGATTATAAGAAACTGCTCAAGAACAAGAAAGCAGATTATGGAAGGAGGCTAAATTAATGAAATGATTTCATTAATTTAAACATACATTGGGGGAAACTACCGTATTTTTCGCCCTATAGGACGCACCGGCCCATAGGACGCACCTAGTTTTCGGGGGGGGGGGGGAATCAAGGAAAAAAATATGATTCTCCCCCCCTGCAGCTCTGGGAGCAGCGGACAGGCTGCACGCAGCCTGTGCGCTACTCCAAGACCTTCTCCCTGCTTTTGCAGGAGGTGGCGGAATTCCCCCACCTTCCACAAAAGCCCACAGGAGCCGGCGTGACTCCTGCGGGCTTTTCGACCAGGAGGGAGAAGGGACTGAAACGGCCAGTCAGTCCCTTCTCCCTCCTTGGGGAAATGCCCCCAAGAGCGGTGCGCTCTTTAAAGAGCGCGCGGCTCCTGCGGGCTTTTCGACCCAGATTGTGCCCCCCCGATCCTCTGGGGCTGGTGATGGGGGAAGCGCTACTTTCCTCCACCGCCAGCCTCAAAGCCGGGTTGGAGAGTAGCAGGAAGGCGTCGCGCGCCTTCCCGCTGCCCCCCATCCTCTGGGGCTGGCGATGGGGGAAGCGCTGCTTTCCCCCACTGCCAGCCTCAAAAAGCAGACTCTCCTGGCTTCAGCGGAAGCAACGCGAAGCCTCCAGAGCGCGGAGGGAGGGTTCCCTCTGCGCTTCGGAGGCTTCGCGTTGCTATCGCTGAAGCCAAGGAGCCTGAATTTGCCCTATAGGACGCACACACATTTCTCCTTCATTTTTGGAGGGGGAAAAGTGCATCTTATGGGGCGAAAAATACGGTAAACATTCAAAGCAGTCTTGGTTACTGTTGCCTGCAAGACCTGAAGGAGGTTCTGAAGATGGATAAGCACTAACCAGGGATTGGCGTCACTGGTTAAACTCCTTAATAATAATAATAATAATAATAATAATAATAATAATAATAATAATTTATTATTTATACTCCGCCCATCTGGCCGAGTTTCCCCAGCCACTCTGGGCAGCTCCCAATCGAGTGTTAAAAACAATACAGCATTAAATATTAAAAACTTCCCTAAACAGGGCGGCCTTTAGATGTCTTTTAAAGATAAAATAGCTGCTTATTTCCTTCACATCTGATGGGAGGGTGTTCCACAGGGTGGGCGCCACTACCGAGAAGGCCCTCTGTCTGGTTCCCTGTAACCTCACTTCTCACAATGAGGGAACCACCAGAAGGCCCTTGGCGCTGGATCTCAGTGCCGGTCTGAACGATGGGGGTGGAGACGCTCCTTCAGGTATACAGAACCGAGGCCGTTTAGGGCTTTAAAGGTCATCACTAACACTTTGAATTGTGCTCAGAAACGTACTGGGAACCAATGCAGATCTCTCAGGACAGGTGTTACATGGTCCCGGCAGCCAATCCCAGTCACCAGTCTAGCTGCTGCTTTCTGGATTAATTGAAGTTTCTGGGTCACCTTCAAGGGTAGCCCCACGTAGAGTGCATTGCAGTAGTCCAAGCGGGAGATAACTAAAGCATGCACCACTCTGGCGAGACAGTCCGCGGGCGGGTAGGGTCTCAGCCTGCGTACCAGGGAACTTAGAAGCAATTAAATCATCTCAATGTTCCCCATGTTCCTCTATACTGAAAATGGAGCATTTTAGAGCCAGTTACTTGTCAAAAGCCCTGCCTGTATCATTAATATCTGCCTTTATTGAGTTGCGCTTTCAAGCAATGCCCTCGGCAGTGCTGGTTGGTTGTTACAAAAAGATTCCATACGCAGATAGATGTTGTATATGCAGGTAATTGGAGGTGGAAGATATTATTCATTATTTGTTATACTGCCCCTTATACACACCCCCAAGCTTTTTTAAACCTTTGTTTGTTCAAGGAAGCAATCATCCCACAATTGAGCGCGTTCTGTGGTTACTGAGTGATTCCAACACATTAGTGACACATAGAGTGACCCTTTTCGCGTTGGTGGCTAAGGAGATTAGGTAGAAGGATTTGGACAAAATAGCTGTGAACTGTAAGGGGTATTCAGAGGTCTAAATCTGAAATACATTTTGTATATAGCAGTGGAGACCCCCTGGTTATAGTCTCACCAGAAGCTGATGATTCTGTTTGTTTCAGCCAATGCCTTGATTTATATTTTGAGTCTAAAACTGTTTGTGCTTTTGCTTGTGTCATGGCCTTTGACTAGCACAATAAACATTGATTGATTGATACGTCATTTATATGTTGCCCCATAACACAGATTCCCCCCCCCCCAATGCAATAGTTAGGCTTTTAAAAAGCCTTTGTGAAAAGCTCAACTGCTGTGTGCAGTGAGGATGGGAGGCAGCTAGGGATGGAAGAGGGGAGGTGTGAGAAAGATGGGGAAGAGTATGAAATGGATGGAAGGAAATATGAATGGATGTTTGTGTCTGCACAAAGAAGAGAGTATGTGCCTATGTGTGTGTGTGTAATTGGTCAAGCCCTGCCTACTTTTGTCTCCAGCTCCACCCACCACTGGTATACTGTCCTTAAAGGGAAATGTGATCCTTGGACGTACAAAGCTCCCCCCCCCGCACTGTATTGTGTTTTTACTGTCTTTTAATTTTTATTCTAAATGTTTGCTGTATAATCTGCCTTCCATTGAGTTCCATTGGCCAGAAGAAGGTGGAAGGTTAAAACATTTATTAAAATAGGCACAGCAGTGATGCAAGCATTTTCTCTCTCTTAAACTTAAGCTGTGTCAGCAATCTTCACTGCTTGTCCTAATTTGCAGATGGGGGGTGCAGAGGTTCAGAGGGACAAGATGCCAGTCAATCAGGGAAATCAGAAACTCTTGATGATTGACTGCAAATCAACCAGATGTCTACCAGGAGATCTGGATCTGTTTTCTTTCTTGCTCTTGATTACCCAGTTCTGAACAGTTACCAGTTTCCCAACACAATGCAGCTTCCCAAAAAGTGGGGCCCTGTTTCCCAACCCCCCACCCCTTAGGCAGCAATCCTTACTTACAAGAGACTGATAACCAGAGAAGGGAAATGATGTAAAACAGCATTACAAGCAGTGTTACACTGATTTTTTAATACTGTAATGGTGATTTTTGTTTTATCTTTAGTTGTTGGTTTTTTAATAGTGTTTTATAGATTGTAATTGTTTAACTCTTGATTTGTTAATTATATTATATTATTTATGATGTATTTGTGATGCTCTGTTCTGGTACTGTTATTTATTCTTTGTAAGTAGCTTTAGCATTCATTTAAATGGAAAGCATCATAGAAATACAATTCTTCAATCAACTAAGCCCCATTGAACTACTGAGATTTACTTTCAAGTAAGCACACGTAGGCTCATTTTGTCAATAGTATGAAGTAATAGAGGCTAACCCTCCCCAGTCAAGGTGGATCTCCAAATCAGATTAACCGTTCCAGAGAGATAATATGAAAACTGTTCCACTATATTTTTGCTCATGCTGAAATTTCCCTCTATTTTCCCTCTTCATACTCTTTTCTTTGGTCAGAAGATGGAGCCATTCTCCATTCTATACAATTCTTGCTCTATTTTAACTAGAGCAGGATTAGTCCCTAGGGCATTATAAAGTAGCATTTGATTATTCACTCTTATTTTCAGTCTGAAACTGGGCCAGCCAACATCTTTCCAAAACCAAACAGATACTTAAAATAATAATAAAAACAATAAATGAATGTTTTAAGTAAAGATTCCATGAAAATAAAAAATAGAACAGTTTACAGTGGCAAATTGCAGCATCACCATCATCATCATCATCATTATTATTATTAATAATAATAAACCAATCCCCCAGAGTGTGTGTGTGTGTATGTGTTATATCCTTTTCACTTTCCTTTTCGAACATACATGGTTATACAAATGAAATAACTGCTTTGAAATAAGTTTACATAAGAGAAAACACTGCTGTTACTGGGTATTAACCATCTTTCTTTTCTTTGTTTTCAAAAATGTAATAAAATTCCATCTTTTTCAATTAAAAATGTAACTTCTTTCCATCAGTTTGAAAGAGTTGGCACACAATGCAATCCTAGGAATGTTTGCTAAAAAGTAAGTCCCACTGTGTTCAGTGTGTTTACACCCAAGTAAGTATGCTTAGGATCACACTTTAGCCATATGAGCTACATTTTCTGGTCAGCCCACTATGGACTGTGTCATAACCTAGTACCTAAAGGTGGTTGGGAGGCTGCACCCACTTCCTCCAAGGGGGGGGGAAGCAGCTTTATTGCAAAGGGGAGACTCTCCTGCCCCCATCCATTGGGCAGAGGACCAGCAGCTTCTCTTAAAGGGGTGTCATAGCTCAGTGGAATAACACACAAAAGGTCCGAGGTTCATTCTCAGGCAGGCAGTGCTTGGAATCTCCCCTGATTGAAACTCTGGTGAAACACTGCTTGTCAGTGTAGATAATAAAGAGTTAGTAAAGGTAAAGGGACCATTAGGTCCAGTCATGACCGACTCTGGGATTGCGGCGCTCATCTCGCTTTATTGGCCAAGGGATCCGGCATACAGCTTCCGGGTCATGTGGCCAGCATGACTTAGCCGCTTCTGGTGAACCAGAGCAGTGCACAGAAACGCCGTTTACCTTCCCGCCGGAGTTGTACCTATTTATCTACTTGCACTTTTATGTGCTTTTGAACTGCTAGGTTGGCAGGAGCAGGGACCGAGCAATGGGAGCTCACCCCATCGCGGGGATTTGAACCACCGACCTTCTGATCAGCAAGTCCTAGGCTCTGTGGTTTAACCCACAGCACCACCCGTGTCCTAATACAGAGTTAGACAAACTGATAAAGTTAGACGAACTGATAAAGCAGATTCCTGTATACAGACAGTTTAGTTTCCCCTCCCCTCCCCTAGCAGACTAGCAGAGTCCAATGGACAGTTGTCCTAGGACTGCAGAGCTGAAGGACAGCATGCTCTGGTCTCAGCCAGGGGACCAAGGGCCACTGGAAAGCTGTTCCCCTGTCTCCCAGACAGGTCATCATGGCATGGGGGTAAATAATCCATTGGCCCATGAAGGAGCGCCAGCAATGGCCTTGTTTCCACCAAATCCTATTGGAAAGAACACTTACAATAACTTAGCTAGTGAGAAGCAGTGTCCAAGTTTGCACTGTTCTTCCTGCCTTCGAAACCCTTTTTCTTTTGTGCCTTGGCTTTTTGGACTGTATGCTTGAGGGCAGGAACTTTTCTGTTACTGATTGCTGCAAGTCACTCCGGTAACCTTATTTTAAGTCCCACTCCTGAGTTTCTATATCCTTTTAATCAGCAGTTCTCAAACAATGGGAAAACACCACTGAGGGAGGGGTGAAAGACACTTACCCCGACCCCACCCCTCCAAAATGAAGGATGAGGAAAGATTCAGATACTTTTTCCTGTTAGAAAATGAGGCTTAGCATTGCAGCTGCTGAAGCTGCTTTGCTGCTAACTGCAGAAGCTGCAAAGAGGCAGTGAACATGGATGATCCGGCCACAGCCCTGCTCCTGCCTCCTTCTCTGGCTAGCTATTTGAGGAGGGAGATTATTCCCTTTCATGTGTTACACAAGTAAAGGTGATTCATGCTTTGCCAGTGGTGGATCTTACTATAAGGCAGAAAGAGGCAACCACCTCAAGAAAAGAAAATTTGCTGTTCCTTACTACAATACAGTCTAAGGCCATATCCCTATCATTTCTTTAAAGTACTATTACAGTCATACCTCATGTTACGTTTGCTTCATGATACGTTTTTTCAGGTTGTGTCCTGCGGCGACCCGGAAGTAATGGAAAGGGTTACTTCCGGGTTTCGCCACTCGCGCATGTGCAGAAGTGCTAAATTGTGCTTCACGCATGCGCACAAGCACACCTGTGCAGGTACAGTCTTCAGGTTGCGGGCTTTTCATGTTGTGAACGCGCCTCCGGAACGGATCCTGTTCTCAACAAGAGGTACCACTGTATACCACTTTGACAGTGATGACTTCCCCGAAATAATCCTGGGAATTATGAAGGTGCTGAGAGTTGTTAGGAGACCCCTGTTGCTCTCCAGAGCTACAACCCCAAGAGGTCCCTTGGAAGAGGGATTAGGAGTCTCCTAACAGCAACTCTCAGTGCCCTTAAAGTTAAAAGGATTCTTTGGAGGAGCCAAAACTGATGGTTTAAATGCATAGTACAGATGTGACATAACTTTTAAAAGTGCTTCTGTGTGAAAAAACCAGAGGTTCAACTGCAGCCTTATATCCATCATTTATTCTCTAAATTACCATATACAAAAATTAGGAATAAGCTCTGTAGTAATTTGTTAAATTTTCATGATTTCCCAGGAAATTACCAAATTTCTCTTTGGAAGTATTTTTTTGTTTTTAATGTGTCAAGTGGGAGGTCATGACTGAACTGAAGTATGCTGTTATAGAACTTCAAACTAGCATCTTTTGAAAGATTCGTAGTGGCTGGAAGTTCCTAGCAAATCCCTTACCGAAACTGATGCAAGCTTTGTCTCAGATTAATTCATGCAAATCGTTCTGTTAAGTGCTGGAGGCCAAATTAATATTTAAGAATTTGTTGTCATTTATTACTTTGCATCACTTCCACAAACACATTCTGAGCCTTGGGCAGTTGGGTATTTAATTCTTTTAAGGTAGCTCAATGAATTATGGAGCAGGGTTTCAGTGGAGGGGGGGATATCATAAAAGCCCCAAAAAGGGGCTTTTCGTAGATTTCATAGTATTGTAGAACTGTAGAATTGGAAGGGACCCTGAGGGTCATCTTGTCCAACCGCCTGCAATGTAGGAATCTTTCCCACAGCTGTCCCTGGGTGGCTCGAAACCCAAGCGTTCTGGTTAACAACCAGATACACAGACCCACTGCACCATGAGGCTTAAATAACAGTAAATCTTCTTCATCATCATCATCGATGTGTAAATGGCCTTTGTTGCACTTACTTCAAAAATACACATTTTTTTTAAAAAATGCTCATGGATTTTCATTTAAATTAACCAAGAGTCAATTCAAGCATTATTTATACAAGCCCTGCTGTATCATTCTAATGGCCCTTCTGGTCCATTATCCTGTTCAACTAGTCCAGCCTCCTAAACAAATGGATGCCTCTGGGAAACCTGCAAAGAGGACATGAGTGCAACAGCACTCTTCCTGCTTGTGATCCCCTGAAATCAGTATTCAGAGACATGCTGGCCCCAACACTGGAAGGTGATCACACCCACTACGGCTAGTAGCCATTTAGGGGATGTGGGTGGCACTGTGGTCTAAACCACTGAGCCTCTTGGACTTGCTGATCAGAAGGTCAGCGGTTTGAATCCCCGGGACAGGGTGAGCTCCTGTTGCTCTGTCCCAGCTCCTGCCAACCTAGCAGTTCAAAAGCATACCAGTGCAAGTAGATAAATAGGTACTGGTAAATGGCGTTTCCATGCACTCTGGTCTCTGTCATGGTGTTCTGTTGCTCCAGAAGCAGTTTAGTCATGCTGGTCACATGACCTAGAAAGCTGTCTGTGGACAATCGCCAGCTCCCTCAGCCTGAAAGTGAGATGAGCGCCGCAACCCAGAGTCGCCTTTGACTGGACTTAAGCATCCATGGGTCCTTAACTTTTTTCCCTTTAGTCATTTATAGCCTAGTTCTCCATGAATGTGTCTAGTTGTATCTTGCAGGAGGGAATTTCATACTTTAACTATGTACTGCATGAAGTATTTCCTTTGGTCTGCCCTGAATCTTCTGAAACTCGTTAAAAAGGATTTGGAAATATGGGGGAAGGTGAAACTATCATTTTTAGGGAGGATTTCAGCCTTAAAGATGAATATCTTACCTTTGTTCTTATTCCAAACAATACCAGTAACAAATAGCACTAGCTGCTTTAGGGAATGGCAAAGAGATATTTCAAGATTTGTCTGGTGGGGGGGGGGAGTGAAGAATAAAGTATAAAATTTTGATAGATACTAAAGACAGAGGTGGCTTTGCACTGCCAGACTTTCGATCGTATTATGAGGCAGCCTGCTGAATCTTCTGAAAGTCTGCTTCATTCGATGCCACAGAGATCTAGTGTTGTTTTTTGGGGGGGAAACCCCTCTATACACTTTCTCCCATCATGGTTACTTTTTTTATTCCTCTATTATGTCTCTCCCCCGCCACACTACTACGCTCACATTTTCTAAATGAAAGAGCTCCAGATGTTATAACTGTTGTTATATAACTGTTGCTCCAACTCCTTGATCAATATGGCTGCCTCCCTTTTAAAAATCTTTTCAGTACAATAATGGTAGAAGGGCCTTGCCATCATGGCTAGTAGCAACCCACAGCCTTTCCCTCCACGAAAATGTCTACCTCTCCCCACTAAAGCTACCCCGGCTGCTGACCATTATGGGAGCCAATTCCATTGATTCACTGTGTGGAAGGTGAGTAGAAAAAACTTTGTCCTATCCACTTATTTCACAACATACATAACTTTACACATGTACTTTGCCTCCCCCCCCCACCCCCAGCCAGTGTGGACAGGTCCATTAGTGTAAATGAGGCTCTGGCCCAGCAAGCTCAGTCTGCCCTCAGCCAGCCAGCCTCCCTCCTTAAACCAACCAGGGGGGTGACTCTGACTATCACTGTTAGTCCCCTTGCCTTATGCCCTACTAGTCCCAAGGGGCACCATCCAGCTCTGTTCCAAATAGTGTGCATTTCAAGAATGTTTGCACTATCTCCTGGTCCGCTGCATTTTGCTCTCTTGCAGGGCTCATTACAAAGTGATTCTATGCCACAGCCACATTGATAAAGAAAAAACCCAAAAACACTTTATATGTGTTATAACACTGTGATACCAGATGGCGCTGTGGATTCCCATCTTTCGCCAACAGGATTTCCCTTTAAGAAGTCTACAACGTGTTTAACTGAATCGCTTTTTTGATGTGTCTGGATCTAGCCTCTGTTTCTTAAGGTGATGGTATCTTTTCCAAACATCATGGAGGGAAATCCTGAGTTTGATTTATAAAGAGGTTTCTGCATTGCTGGAGTTGTTGAAACCAACCACCACCACCTCCCAAGACTAAAAATGTGTTCAATCACATTAACTGCTGAAGCTATATTGTCACATTTGTCCCAAAGCCAGGATGGACACACTGCATTTATTTCCTATATACCTATCTTGACACCACATTTCTGTCAGTCTGTTCTGTTGGTGTACTTGGCCAAATTGGAGTACTGCTCTAGTACACGTTGTAATGACTGGTCTTTGCTAAAAAGCCAGAACTTGCAGAGAAATGTGTTGTTAAGTTGGCAGACTGTATCAGAGTGAGAAAAATATGCCCATGATGTGACACCAGCATTCCGGGGGAAAGGCAGTTCACACAACCATTTCTCCATCTGACACATTGATTCAAAGGATCAACTTCGGGAGCATGAAGTGATTTGCACCATAGTTCCTACAAAGACATGCTGTACACAGGGAATGGTGCAGAAGTGGCTGATTTGGGCAGAAACCTCAAAAGCTACATTCCAATATCTGAAGTTGCAGCTGGCTGCCTTTACCACCACCCTGCCCTGCCCTGGCAAGCTGCAGTGGCAACACCCAACCTCATATGCTATGTCTGCTGGGAAAAGGCAAGGAACCAAACACGTTGTTGTTTTTTTAAAGACTCAGTCTGCTCTCAACCTTTGTGAGAGCAAGCTGTTTACTTGGAGCTGTCCATGGTCCTGCAACTTCTGGGCTGCCTTCCTCTGAGGATTCTGGTATCAGATGCAGAATCTTAGAGTAGGAAGTGATCCCAAGGGTCATCTAGGCCAATGCTTTGCAATGCATATTGCAATCTTTTGCCCAATGTAGGGCTTGAATCCACGACCCTGAAATTAAGAGTCTCATGCTCTACAGACTGAGCATGAACAAGGCAATTACCAAGTTATGCCAATAAACTCACTACTCACAGGTTGTTGGCGGATA
Organism: Podarcis filfolensis; assembly: GCF_964270895.1. NCBI lineage: Eukaryota > Metazoa > Chordata > Lepidosauria > Squamata > Lacertidae > Podarcis > Podarcis filfolensis. The sequence continues at coordinate 21,209,914 of NC_139617.1, forward strand.
TGTTTTATTTGTTAGCTTTTAATAAAAGGAAGAGCTATTCATTGATACCAGCTGCTGCATAAAGAATCCCCAGAGAAGTGTTGTGGTAGAACTGAAAAAAATCATTCCTCCTTTCTTTTTATTAAAGGAATTTTTGAACCCATTTTGCTCCAGGCTGGAATGAGGAAGATAGAAGGCATGAGAATGGAATTAATAACAACAAGAAGAATTACAAATTATTCTGCAGAAAGAAACATGCAAGTTTTGCCACCTTATACACATACAAGAATGCATTTCTGCACACAGTTATCTGAGAGTAGTGCCTTCGGAGGGCCACTTTCAGGTAGCAGATGGGGCCAGAAACAAAAGTGGGCAGAGAAAAAAATATATGTAAATGTTACCTTTGTCTACTAATATACACGTACTCACACACCCATCTCTGTTCTCCACCCAGATAAGCAAGAAGCATGCCAGGTGCAGGCAGGAGTCTGAAGGGTGGGCAGAGGAGCCAGGGGAGCAGGAGGATGATCAAAGGGAAGAGGCCGGTGATTTGTGGAGTTCTGTACCACCCATTTGGCAGAGGGAAGAAGAAGAGTCAGAAATGGGAGAAAAGGAGGCAGGGAAGAGTTACAGGAAGGCACAGAGGTGGAAGAGACAGAGGCAGAGACAGCTAGGCCATTAGAATCTCCTCTGCTTCTTCCCTTGCTGTCTCCAAGGACAAGGAGGGGTTTAAAGGGACAGGAGCAGCTGGAGCTGTAGTACAGGAGGTCACCAGCTGCTGGCATCACAAGTGTGGGTATGTGTGCTGAAAGGGGCATGTTTGCATTGTTGCTCCAGATATCTGGGTCAGAGCACAAGCCTGATGAAGGAGATGCCTAGCTAGCTATTTAGCAGGAGCAGTGCACATATTTTTTGCACCTTAGAAGCTGATGTAGTTGAGTGCTTTGACACTAAAGAACCAAACGTCCAATCACATGTCCTCATTGTGAGTTGTGTATGCTTGGGACAAGGCATCATCTGAGTTCAAGGATGTACTCTAGCCAGGCAAAATGACTTAAGGAGGGTACACAGCAGCACAGTTTCGGAGTGTGGCTTAGGGAAAATCCTGAGGGCCAGATAGAGAGGCTGAGGGGGTGTGCACACATTGCCATTTCAGGCTTGAGGTGCTCAATCCCTTCATTGCATCCATAGAAACAAACTCTTGTTTCAGCCATTTCATGCTGGAGTGTCTCTCTGAGGAAACTTTTATATAACTAAGCTATTTCACAAGAATGTCAGATGTAAGAATGAGCAAGATAGGTAGGATTCTACTAGTTTGCTTAGTACAAATACATTTGCTCTTGTTCTCTAATGCTTCGGCCAATGAGCACTTGTATTTTACAAGCAATGTTGCAGCTTTTTAAACTTTAGACTACCTGTATTGAAGTTCTGATTGCGGTGCACCCAATATTACCTCTTCCCTATGGTATAATATTTGACTGCCTTACACCAACTATTTGACCTTATTACACCAACATTTCTGATTTGCGTTTTCATGAGATTTGAAGAAAAAGAGAAACAACTTACTAGGCGTGCAGCTTTCACCTCCTCCAGAGATCCTGTTGGAATTGTGGTGAAGAAAGATTTGTGCACCGCTGTGTGTTTCTCAGTATCTTTGGGAGAAGTGGTGGGTGATTTGAGTGGTGTTTTCCCAGGCGTTGGGCGAGGCAAGCTGCTGTCAGCTGTAGGTGACATTTCCTCACTTCTGAAATGAGTAGTGGCAACATTTGGGGATGGTGTACTTGCTCTGGCAAACATACGTGCCCGCTTCTGAGATCTGAGAGAGGTAGTGAGAGCAGAAGCTGCCTCTGTGTTCAATTGATCTTCTGGTGGTGGCGGCAAATTTCTGGGTGGTGATCTGGGCGCTGAATCAGGAGGCACCATGCCAGGTGGTGATGTGGGCACTGTTTTCTCCAATGGCGGCTGAGATGTCAGAGGTGAAATTTCTTGATCTCCAGAATTAGTAGACTCAGGCAAAGGTGTTTCTGAAGCTGCAACAGTGGAAACTTTGCCTTCTTCTTTTCCCTTTCCAAAACGTTTCCTGGAAACATTTAGTGGTGGCTTAAAAGCTCTGGCAAACAGAGGTGTGCGCCTCTGAGATTTGAGCGATGTGGTAGGTGCAGAACTCAGCTCTGTTTCATCAGTGGCTGATGTTCTCTCAGAGGTTGGACTGTCATTAGTCACAGGTGAAATTTCCTTACTTCTAAAATGAGTCATTGAATGCTTTGGAGGAGGCTTGGTGCTGTTTATCTCTTGTGGTGTATGGATGGAAACAGATTTTCCAGGCTGCATTTTTTCCACTGATGATTTCAAAATCCCTTTGGGTGATTTTGACTGTTCCCCATCATCACTTGGTGATGGTGCAGCAGATGTTTGAGGGGTTATGTCTGATGGAGATACCATCAGTGTGGTATCTTTCTTATCTTTGATTCTTTTCCTAGGTTTAGTTGCTGAAGGGGAAATGGGTGGTGGTGATTTTGGTGGTGGTGGTGGTGGTGATGGCGATTCCACAGTGGTCTGGGGTGATACACTGCTATTGTGTGATTTTTCTTCATTTTCAGGTGTAACTGTTATATTACCAGCTGCATCTACCTTGGTATGATCACCTGCATGTTCCTTAGTGTCTGATACAGGGGCCTTCTTTTTCTTCCAACAAGGCAACTTGTGCCAGAATTTCTTTTTCTCCTCTGACTTGCTTGGATGTGCTTTCTCGGAGTTCTCTAAGGCTTGGTTCTGGCTTGGTTCTAGAGATGGTTCTAGAGATGGTTCATCAGATTCACCTGGAGCAATTGGCTTGGGTGGTTCAGTGGTGGGGATTTTAAAGTCTACTTGCACATGTGCCGGTGCTAGCGGTACGTTGACTCGCTGAAAGGCAACAATCAAATTGCATGTTAGTAATTGTGACATAGAGAGAGTGGGATTGAGATAAGGAGAGAATCCATGGACAGCTGCAGACCCTCCAACTCTCTCATACCAAATATCCGCGGCCACGTTCACACCTCCTTCATTTCTCAGGGTAGAAAACTCTACTCTAGCTGCACAAAGCTATACTGCATTCATTAATTTGCAGTGGCACATCTGGGGCTTCAAGAAAACCAAGATGTTCATTCTTTTGTTCTTTTGGCTAAAGATATGCTTCAAAAAACCTCTCATAACTGCTGTACAATCTGTTATAAAAATGAGCTTCATCAGCATGAGAAGTGGCAGACAATGCAGAACATGGCACCTTACTGCCTATGGGTGTGCATTAGTAAGGATGTACATTAAGGGCAAGATGCACCCATCTCCATAACTTAGAGATTTAACTTCCATAGATCAGGGGTACGGGGATTTAACCACTGTTTTTATCTAGCAAATCACACAAACAATATTTTAACAAAGCATCCCTAAAAGCCAGTGTTATATCAGTGGAAGGGGAGAACGAGAGCTGACCTTAGAGAATTGGCACAGTAGACATGTGTGTGTTCAGTATAAATCTGGCAGCAAAGTTGGTGATCTCATGTGACTTGGACCCATAAACTTATGTAAGGCCATTGTAGATAGGACAAGAGCCAACAAGAGTGAGAGGGCAAATGGGTAGAGTGGTGCAGGTGGTGACATTATGCCACCCTTCACCCTAAGGTTCCAGTATCAAAATATCAAAAACAAAAACAAAATATCAAAAACAATTTAAAATAACTTGGAATCACAAAAATAAAGTTGGTCTTAAAATTATACACCTCATGTGTCAAAAGCCAGGGTTAAAGAGGTGTTTCTTCAGCATTTGCCAGAAGCTGTACAATAAAGGTGCCAGATGCACTTTTGTAGGGAGGGTCTTCCACAGCTTTGCGGCTGCCACAAGAAAAGCCTTCTCTTAGGGTCCCCCACAAACCTCTGAAGGTGATTGAACTACCAAGAGGTTACCCTCTAGCATACAAGAGGAACTATACCAAGAGGTTACCCTCTAGCATACAAGAGGAACTATAGGGAAGCAGGGAGACTTTCATATATTGGAGGCCCAAGGAAGAATCTTTGGCTCTGGACTTTTTGATTGTAATACAGTATGTGTTGCTTCACTTAGTTCAAAATGTGGCAAGTTACCCTTCTGGTGTCCTCTTCACCAGCTTGGATCTTTGTTGAGTTTCTCCAACATGGAAGGCCATTGCTAAGGGTTGAAAGGATGCACACAACCCATCTGGGCTTCTATAATGTGAGTGTAGTTCTAATTGTAATCATTTTTTATACAGCTACTGTGGACTACAATGCCCACGATGCAGTGCATTCTCACAAAAAAGCACATGTCAAAACATCCAGTCAGCAGAATATAAAATATATACATTGAAATGTCACAGGCCAGGTGGATTTTCCATTGAACTTCCTGGCTCTGTAAGCAGATTTCACCATGCTATTCTGTTGGCAGTTTTGTACCTTTCAGGGTTTTTTTGTAGATCACTCCCTTAATGGCTGGGGACGTTTGGCCCTTCAGGTCTTGCTCCTATCAGACTTAGCCAGCATGGTCAGTGGTCATGGATGACAGGAGTTGTAGTCCAACAACATCCATAAGAGCAAAGGTTCCTCAACTATGTTGTAGCAGATATGACACATCTTTTATATTGAAACCAATATACCCATATGGCTTTGACAACTTCTAAAATACTTGAATACTAAACTAAAATAAAATAGAGTTTTGTCTTTATCAATTTCAATGCATTGTCCCCTCCTAATATTGCACTTTATTAAAAATTCTTGTCTTATTAATTGCCTGGAGGAATTCTGCTTACCTTTAAAGCAGAAGGCCTTGATCTTGTTTTGGTACCAGGTCGTACTGGCTTCGGAAAGTCCAGAGGAAAGCTTAGGCTGACTCGTGGCTTTAGTATGGCATTATAGCACTCGATATCTGAAATATAGATAGAAATAAGAAAGACCTTTGAGGGAGGGGGGAACCCAACAACACAATGGTAAAGAGTGGTTTCAATGAATTCACCTATGAGTTCAGTTCTTAACAGCTGCTTAAAAGGACAGCATAAGAATAGCCCTACTGAATCAGGTCAATTGTGATCTAGACCGCCATCTTAATCTCACAGTGGCCAACTTATGTGGAGCCCAAAGGCAGGACCTGAGCGCAGCAGCCCTCTCCTCACTTGTGAGGAACTAGCACTGTGAGCAACTGGCATTCAGAGGCATATTGCCTCCAACCGTGCAGGCGCAACATAGTCATAATGGCTGGTAGTGCCATTGGTAGCTTTCTCACCCTGAATTGTCTAATCCTCTGTTGCAGTGTTTCTCAAACTTTCTTCTCTGGGCCACACTTTCTGAATAAGAGTTTGCTCATCCCGCACTGAATTTTTTATTGCTAAGAAATGCATTGGAGAACAGAAGGTAACAATTCCTAGCAGTGTTTTGATTTATAATGCAGAATACAGCTACTTTGTAATATGATCATGGGACACCCTGAAAGCATAAAACAATGCAGCTAACATAAGAACAGGAACCATTCCCCAAATATTATTTTTTTATTATTTATTTATCAGACTTACATATTCCGCCCTTCATTGCAAGATCTAAGGGCGGCTCACAAGATAAAAATGCAAGGTAAAGGCAAAAATAAATCATTAATAATCAAAACAACAAAACAACCATAACAACCCCCTCTGGCCACCATGCTCTCATGGAGAAAAATGGGACACTTGCGGGTTATACACCTATGCAGGTCTGTCTAGCACAGCGGTTCTCAACCTGTGGGTCTCCAGAAGTTGTTGGACTACAACTCCCATCATCCCTGAGCTCTGGCCTTGCTAGCTAGGGGTGATGGGAGTTGTAGTTCAACAACATCTGGCGACCTACAGGTTGAGAAAGGCTGGTCGAGCAAGATTGGATCTTTCAGGTTAAATGTGTGTTTGGATGCATTGATCTGAGAGTCTGGCTCCACCTACTGCTGGGTTGAAACAGTTTCCGACCTTTGCTTTAAATCCCATATTCATTGAATGCTGTGAGGAAATGCCAGATTCATTTCCCTAAACTACAAGTGGGAAATAATAAACGGCTCATTTCCATAAATCTTCACTGGGCTCTTGAGAATAAATACAAGTGCTGACAGTCAGCTGGAGATATTGGTAGGGTGGGCTGTGTGTCTTAATGAGTCTGGTCTCAATGCTGTTGGACTACAACTTGCAGCAGCCCAAATCAGTGGGCTAATTTCGAGGGAAGATGAGAGATGTAGTCCAAAAGATCTGGAGGGCACTGGATTGGGGAATACAGTGGTACCTTGGGTTACATACGCTTCAGGTTACAGCCTCTGCTAACCCAGAAATATTACCTCGGGTTAAGAACTTTGCTTCAGGATGAGAACAGAAATCATGCAGTAGCGGCACAGCGGCAGCAGGAGGCCCCATTAGCTAAAGTGGTGCTTCAGGTTAAGAACAGTTTCAGGTTAAGAACAGACCTCCAGAACGAATTAAGTTCTTAACCCGAGGTACCACTGTACTCATCTAAATAGTCAGAATTTCTTTACCACTCCGTCTCTATCCTACAACACAATAAGAACATTTCTTAAGTGTGTGCTCTGCCCTGCAAAGCAAACTCTCTGATCGGATGTTCACCTTCATACCTGGAATGTATTTTTCATAAAATGGAGATCCTCTATATTTACTACAAGAGAAAAACAACAACAGAGAGAGGCATTGTCATATAGACTGTTTTACCAATTCTAAAGACATTATCCTTTTTTCAGTTTTAAAATATTATTATTATTAAAAGGTACAAGGTAAAAAGGTTAAGGTAAAGGAGCCCTGGACAGTTAAGTCCAGTGGAATTCAACTGTGGGATGTGGTGCTCATCTTGCTTTCAGGCCAAGGGAGCCGGAGTTTGTCCACAGACAGCTTTCTGGGTAATGTGGCCAGCATGACTAAACCGCTTCTGGTACACCATGACAGAAGCCAGAGTGCATGGAAACGCCGTTTACCTTTCCGCTGCAGCGGTACCTATTTATCTACTTGCACTGGCATGCTTTTAAACTGCCATAAGTGTATGCCTTAGAACTGGCTTCCTCAACCTCGGCCCTCCAGATGTTCTGAGACTACAATTCACAGCATCCCTGACCACTGGTCCTGCTAGCTAGGGATCATGGGAGTTGTAGGCCAAAAACATCTGGAGGGCCGAGGTGGAGGAAGCTTACCTTAGAACAACCTTCATTTGGGAACTGAATAGATATAGAATGATTGAGTTACGTTCCTAAACAATAATATTGTTATAATTTATTTCTTATATCCCACTCATCTGACTGGGTTACCTCAGCCAATCTGAGTGACTTCCAACAAAATATAAAAGAACACAAGAAAACGTCAAACACTAAAAGCTTCCTGAAACAGGGCTGCCTTCAGATGTCTATGAAAAGTCAAATAAATGAGTGCTTATCTCTACAAAGGTTCAGTGAGATCTTCTCTTTTCTGTAGTAGCAGTTTATGAATTCTGTCTGCCACCTCAACCCCCCACCCCCGTCATCCTAATTATCTACCATTTCAACACTCATCCTGGTAACCAAAACAGAAGTCAGGTGGGATTTATTCTAAAGACCTGGTTGTATGCAAAATCCCTTTGGATACCTTGGAGCCTGCGGCAAGTTGAATAGAGAAGAAATTACTTATTTGGTGTACATATTCCAGAACATCAGTGTGTCTGGGCATGAGTCATTTAGATAAGTGAAAACAAAATAAGCACCTATTGGCCATTTGAAATGAAAATACAATTAAAGGCTGCAAGGTCTCGTTCATATTTACTACTGCGATACTATTAGCTGGAGAAATATTTAATAATGTTATGGTCATGCAATGAGGACGGAATTTTTTTCCCCTCTAGGCATTTGTTCAGCTGATAGCTAAAGCTGTTTTTTTTTGTTTTTTTTTAAGGAGCACTCATGGCTAGGAGATGCTTTCTAAAATGGCCATTGATGATTGGTTACTGCTAGCTATCAAGCATGCCTCAATTGGTTGGGACCTGGAACCCTGAGATTTATTTATTTATTTGCAGCTGGCTGAAAGGAGGAGTTTCAACGTGGTTTGCTTTTGAGGAACTGACACTATGATGCAGATAGGTAAAGGTAAAGGGACCCCTGACCATTAGGTCCAGTCGCGAACCACTCTGGGGTTGCGGCGCTCATCTCGCTTTATTGGCCGAGGGAGCCGGTGTACAGCTTCCGGGTCATGTGGCCAGCATGACTAAGCTGCTTCTGGCAAACTAGAGCAGTGCACGGAAACGCCATTTACCTTCCCACCGGAGCGGTACCTATTTATCTACTTGCACTTGGCCGTGCTTTCGAACTGCTAGGTTGGCAGGAGATGGGACCGAGCAACGGGAGCTCACCCCATCGCAGGGATTTGAACCGCCAACCTTCTGATTTTGGCAAGCCCTAGGCTATGTGGTTTAACCCACAGCGCCACCCGCGTCCCTCTGTGATACAGATAAGTACCGTCTATTCTGATAGTCAACACACACACCCCGCCGCTCAACCTTATATTTGTAAATGGATATTACAAAGCAGCATAAGTCTCTTGCTCTCTCCTCAGGAGGAAATTAATCTGGTGCTTGAAACTTTGCTCCCATCTTCCCCCCTGCTAGTGGCAGCACTGAGACTGAGAAGCTGACCCCCCCCACCCCCGGCTGTGCTGACAGCTGTTAGGAAACCCATATTCCTCTCACAGAGCTACATACAATCCCCAGAGTTTCCTGGGAAGAGGGACTGGCTGTTAAACCACTTGGCAAACCGTAGCCCTATGAGGGGAACAGCGGTCTCCTAACAACCCTCAGACCCCTAACAAACTACAGTTCCCAGGATTCATTGGGGCAAGTCCATGATGACTTCAAGTGGTTACAGGGTGATGGGGCCTAATACATACCCTCCAACATTTCTCCAATGAAAATATAGACGTCCCATTCCGTAATGATAATTTTACTATTTATACCCCACACATCTTGTTGGGTTGCCCAGCACTCCAACATATATAAAAACATAATTTTTTTTTAAAAAAAACCCTTCACTATACAGAATTGCCTTCAGGCAGCTCAGGGCTTGGATACTGTATCTCCAAACCCTCCAACATTTCTCCAATGAAAATCCTATGGGACATCCTAAGGAAAAGCGGGACATTCCGGGATCAAATCAGAAACCAAGATGGCTTCTCTAAATCAGGGACATCCCTGGAAAATAGGGACACTTGGAGGGTCTGCTAATATATAATGTATGCTGGCAAGGTTGCATTGTTAGATAGTTATAGAACAGCTGCAGGGAACTTCTTTCAATGCAAAGGAAACATTTCGTCGTCATCAACCCTGCAGGTGACACATGTTAGTGGTGGGAATGACCAAAGGGAGTAACAAATGTGAATCTTGCCACTGTACAATGGGCTGCTTTCTTCACACTCACCGGCCTCTCTCTCTGTACCATCCAGGCAAGGAAGAGACAATATCAGAGTTCCAGGATGCATTCTAGCCAGGCAAAAATGCTCAAGGAGGGTATGAAGAAGAGGTGGTGAGGGATGTGGCCTGAGGAGAGTCTCAAGGGCCAAATAGAAATGCTTGTAGGGCCACATTTGATCCCCCAGGCCTGAGGTTTCCCACCCCTGTAATAAAATACTATATTTCCCATTTTCATCTTCTCTTATTTCCACTGCATTCATCAGCATATTTTGTTTGGGCGGGGGAGCAAAGTTAGGATGGAGGATTACAACTCTGGTGGGACCAGCAGAATTGATAGAAAGAGATGAAGAATGATTTTTGTTACTTTCATAATTCTTCCCGCCCCCCCTAAAACTTTGAAATGATTTTTCTCAACAGCTTTTAAAACATTTGAAAAGGCATCTGTTTTTTTTCTTTCTCTTTTTGTGGCCTTGTTTCATTTCTTCCCTTGTTAATTAAACCATTCATCCAAAACAGGCATGGAAGAGAAAGATCTAATTTATGGACCTAGCCCAGTGAAAAGAAACAAAATTGAAGAATAAGCTGGACTGTTTAGAGGATTTATTACAACTGTGGTTGAAAGCCTTTTGAATAAGCGTGAGTGGGAGACCTGCAAAATGTGGCAACTTAATATTGCATCAAGGAGATGAGGGTAATGAGCTGGATCCTTGAAACAGAGGTAGGAGCAATTATTTGAGTTGCAAAGCTTCCTCTGGCATACAGATGGTCCTATTCTGCATTACTAAGACCACAATAAGAGTATGCAGGATCAGGCCAGTGGCACATCTAGTCCAGCATGCTGTTCTCAATGGTGGCCATTGATTATGATTAATCACATGGCCCTGGAGGGGGGGGAGAGAAGTTTTGTGCAGGATTCACTTTTACTAACCCGCTGAAAATGTCACGGGAAAATGTAGGGGCCTTGTTTTAAATGTGTGCCTGTTTATGAAGCTCATCTCCAACATCTAGCCCATGGGGTGATGCAGGTAATTCACTCCACCCTATGAGTCATCATTTTGTACCTGGCTCTGGTTCTGGTTCTGGTTCTGGTTCTGGTCTGCTCAAAAATAAAATAAAAATAAAAATCCCTGAAGTAGTTCCTGCAAAATCAGTTTTTCTGCCCGACCCTGAATGGATTGCAGGTGGGGGCAGGTTGCACATGAGTGCACATGCATTGCCTTTTAAATAAATAAATCTGGAAACTCCACTTGTCTCAATCCAGCATCACTTCTTTCTTCGGACAAATATTTCTATATCCAGTGCATAGATCAAAATGTGCAACACAATGGCTTTCCCAGTTCAAGGCAAGCAAGTTGAGGAAGCTGAGTTCATATCCTTTGGGGCAGTGGTCATTGCTGCCTATTGGGACTGGCAGGACAGAAGGCACGGAGGCCAACAGTAGGTGGCGCCAGAGTCAATGACGGCCAGAACCACCCTATGATTTTCTGTAAGTAAAGGTGCAGATTAGGGGGGTGGGGGTGGGCAGCAAACTGAATGTGATGGGGGAGAAGGAAATGATCCTGGAATTGCTTTGTGAATTTGTGCCCTGTTAACAGCTGTAATTGGGGCTAGAGCATAATTTAGATTACCTGACATGCTGGTCTACCTCGGATGTCTGCTCTAAGTTCTTGGCTGGAAGGTGGCGAGTATTAGTTCCCTCTGAATGAACTTTCTGGTTGTTTGCAGGTGTTTGACTGAAAAGACATTGAGAGAGGATTAGGGATGGGCATGTTAGCCCTAACCCCCTCAACATTCCCAGCAGCCTCAAGCACTGGGCAGAAGGTCCAGAGGAGGAGGATTTGCATGTGCATCTGAAAGAGAATCCATCCCACAATTGATAAATCGCAATTGTGTGGGCTTTCCAGTGATGGGGAGGAGTCCTTGCTTGTTGCACTCCTTACATACTTCTACACATTCAAACGGGGGGGGGGGGGGGCTCCAAATGCTGTTGGATTCCAACTCTCTCAGAAAGCATGGATGATAATCATGGATGATGGGGGTTGTTACACAAAAGCATTGGGAACGGGGCATTGCTCCCCCATCCTTGCACCAAAAAAGCAACAACAACCCAAAAACTTTGGTGCCCTTTGAAAAAATGTCATGTGTGAAGCACCTTATACTAGATCTATTACAGGGGTCAGCAAACTTTTTCATCAGGGGGCTGGTCCACTGTCCCTCAGACCTTGTGGGGGGCCAGACTATATTTTGAAAAAATAAATGTCTGAATGAATTCCTATGCCCCACAAATAACCCAGAGATTCATTTTAAATAAAAGCACAAATTCTACTCATGTAAAAATACCAAGCAGGCCCCACAAATAACCCAGAGATGCATTTTAAATAAAAGGACACATTCTACTCATGTAAAAACACGCTGGTTCCCAGACCGCCTGTAGACCAGATTTAGAAGGCAATTGGGCTGGATCTGGCCCCTGGGCCTTAGTTTGCCTACCCATGATCTATAAAAAAACTCTTCATTTCTTGGGCAGATTATACTTTGACAACAATTCAGGACCAGCTTTGCTCAAGAAAGGGTGGTTGGTTTTGTGTTTTTTTAAATTATCTCCATTAAAGCCATTTTTCCTGACTACAGTGGTAACTCGGGTTACAGATCCTTCAGGTTACAGATGCTTCAGGTTACAGACTCCGCTAACTCAGAAATATTGCCTTGGGCTAAGAACTTTGCTTCTGGATGAGAACAGAAATCGGGCGGCGGCGCAGCAGCAGCAGCAGCAGCAGCGGGAGGCCCCATTAGCTAAAGTGGTACCTCAGGTTAAGCACAGTTTCAGGTTAAGAGCAGACCTCCAGAATGAATTAAGTTCTTAACCCGAGGTACCACTGTACTTCAGAGTGAGACAGCAAAGTTTCTTTCATTGGCCTGGCTGAGATCAAATACTATCTGGTTCTTCCCTCCCATAAGTGCCTGCTGCAACAACCGCACTTGTAACAGTATGAAAGAGCTAGTACCCGACCTTTCTGATTTGCATCTTCCTTACCTCATTCTATTTTTACTGTATCCTGACTCTTAGATGATAATCCACTCTGGACCCATTAGCACTCTTCATTTAACACAGTAGCATATCACTTTAAACAGCTTAGATTCCCCTGAAGACTCTTGGGGACTCTAGTTCTCCGAGTGGTTCACCAGTCAATTCCTCATCCCAGAGAACTCAGAGAACTTTAGCCGTGTGAAGGGAATAGGGGCCTCCAACACCCTCTTAGCATCCTTAGCAAATTACAGTTCCTAGGATTCTTTGGGGGAATGCATGATTGCTGAAAGCGGTATGATAATGCTTTAAATATATAGTACAGAAGAGACATATTATAAAGCATCAAGCTCCTGAATGTGTTAGCAGACAGGCAAACAATATCTCTTTCTTTCTATCTGTCTGTCTAGACAGGTGCATAGCGTGATAATATTTAGTCAACTACTGAAGAAATTTTTGCTTAGGAAGGCTTTATCTGCAGTGCACACAGTCACTTATGGAATATCAATTTTACATCTGATTATTTTTTTCCCCCTGGAGTTTGCTGGTATGCTTTTGTTGTTTTGAGAGCTTGTTGAATTGATTTTATTGCATTTTTGTGTTTTGTTCTGTTCGATCATATATACTGCTTCAATGGCTTTATACAGTGGAAAAGTCTATAAATTTGCATAATTACCTACCCAAGGATTGGAAACATGGTGCCCTCCAGATGTTAGACTACAATTCCCATCAGCCTTAGTGGTAATTGCTGCCCATCGAGACTGACAGGGAGAAGGCACAAAGCCTAACAGTAGGTAGAACCAGAGTCTGTGACAGTCAAAGTCACCCCTTGAACAAAGAGGAAGCAGGTGGAGGCAGAGCCCCATTCACCCAAAATCTATTTAACATGATTATTTTTTAAAAGCATGTGCAAAACAATAGCCATGAGAAGAGGCATGTGATCAGATTCAGGTCCAAGATCTGCAGACAGGAAGGGTCTTCACCCACTGCTGTGGTACTGTTGAAGTTTTACCTCCGGTAATTGCTACTTAATCCAGAAGGGAAGCTGCCAACGGCATTGAAGGCAGCATTCTCTTAGAGTGATTAGAGCTTTGGAGTGGAGAGGATTTTCACTGAGATTGCAACATGGGTGAAAGGGTTAACTCTCCTTCCTAGGCACTGTAGACCTGTTGCTGTAATTGCCATAGTTGTTCTTCTTGTTGTTGTTGTTAATCCAACCCTTCAAATGCATTCACATATTCGCTCCTTTCATTTACTCCTGCAGGCAGAAATGTGGAGATGGTAATGATCTTGGAGTTGTTTTGCGAGACTGTGCAAAACACCCTGTTAACAGCTGTGCCTGGGGCTGTAACATAACTTGGCTTACCTGACCTGCTGGTCTGCCTTGGGTGTCTGCTCTAAACTCTTGGCTGGAACATTCCGGGCATTGGCTGGAATGTTCTGGGCATTGGCTGGAAGATGGTGAGTTTTGGCTGGAAGGTGGTGGGTACTGGCTCTCTCTGAACGGACTTTCCAGTTCTTTTCATGTTTTTGCCTGAGAAGACATTGAGAGAAATTTAGTGATGTGCATGCTAGTCCCACCCATAACATTCTCATTGGCTACAGCTTCAGGTTTTCATGCATTGGGCAGAAGGTTCAGAGGGGGATGGTTTGCATGTTCATCTGAATGAGCTTAGAATCTTCCCCACAATTGGGAATCCCAATTGCATGGGCTTTCCAGTTGTGGGGAGGAGTCCCTGCATGTTCAATTGAACACCCAAAGAATACTTTTTCAAACTTTCATGTTGAAAGTTCGGAGTGAAGCTGGAACCTCCAAGGACATAGTGACCAGGCCGATGCACACCTCTCCGTGCTCCTTACATCAACCTGTGCTCTTTGAACACCTGTCTTACTTGTATACTGAACTGGGCACTATACACGGGAATAATAAACTCCATGTGGACTGACACCTTTTCTAGATTTTATTGGTGTTTCCATGTAGAGGATTATCCACATTTCAGAACGATGCCCCGAAGTGCAAGATTATTTCACCTCACCAGCTTGTTCCTTCTAGCCAGACCGGGGGAATTCATTTTTCTGTTTCAGGCATTTCCTTCCCTTTTTGCTGAGGATTCATATTGTGAAGTCATCCTGAAGAAGCCTGAGCAGGAGATGCTGCTGCTGATGTCATAAAGAGACAGAGAAAATGAATGAAGGGGAAGGTTGAGATTCCATTTGGTACAATCCAGATACCATGCTAAGAGGTAGTTCAAGTTAAATCTTACTTACACTCCTTTTTCCTTGTGACTCTTGGTCTTAATATTGTGTGGTGGTTTACTAGAACATCTGTTGCAGCTCTCCAAAGGACAACAGCACATTGCCTTCATTAAATTGCAAGTCATGGGATCCTGCAGATGGGTTTTGGACCTGGGTGATTTGCTGCAAGTCTTAACTTGAATGACTGGAATAGGAAGTTGGTTGGGTTACTGCCAAAAGGTTATGATGTGCTACATAGGTGGATGGTCTCTGGCTGTTGTAGGAAAGTAATTGGCCTGATGGATCAGACAAAGTTCCTTCAGGTTCAATATCCTGTTTCCCATGGTGGCCATACAGATGCCTTAATGAAGGCAACTGCTGCCTCTCAATGTCTGCTCACTCTACTGCAGAATACCCAGGAAGACCTAACATTATCCCATCACACTAGGAGATTACAGGAGAAGGCTGGGACCCTTTCAGTCAAGCAGCAGCTTGAATCACAGGTGCAGGTTGTGTTTGCTCCTACTGTTATAAAAGGGCTCAGCTTGTTCCTTGCTGGAGCAGCTCAACAGTTCTGTGTTCCTAGGATCCTGCCTGAACTTTGCTTTGACTTGTTTCCAGCCTGAACTCCACCCAGCCTCACACTCAGTTTGATCCTTTCCTTGTGCTGTGCTGTAGAGCAGGACACCCAGTCCCACCTGTGAGTTTCATGTGCATTCCCTCAAGTTGCCAGCATGCTCTCATCCATATAAAATGTCCCTTGAAGAGAAGTGAGGGATTATGCTTAGCTCTGGTGCTGGAGTGCCTTTCTGGGGATTTGATTTGAGGTAGTAGCTTCATTTGTGGGAGCACTATTGTCCTGCTTTTTTACTGCAGAGGAGCCCACAAAACCAAGCCAAAAGATAGATTGGTGGTCACAGCACCATGGAGAGCTCCTAGTGAGCTATTTGTTCTGAAGGGGGTTAGAAGAGAATTGAATTGGTTAGGACCTGAGTCAGAGATTACAGTCTGTGGAGGCTGGCTTACCAACCTTGATTCTTCTTCATCCAGTTCCTGCCCCCCTGACTTAAAGGTAAAGGTAAAGCGACCCCTGACCACTAGGTCCAGTCGTGGCTGACTCTGGGGTTGCGGCACTCATCTTGCTTTACTGGCCGAGAGAGCTGGCGTACAGATTCCAGGTCATGTGGCCAGCATGACTAAGCCGCTTCTGGCAAAACCAGAGCAGTGCATGGAAACACCGTTTACCTTCCCAACACAACTGCTAGGTGGGCAGGAGCTGGGACTTAGCAAAGGGAGCTCACCCTGTTGCAGGGATTTGAACTGCCGACCTTTTGATCAGCAAGCCTTAGGCTCTGTGGTTTAACCCACAGCATCACCTGTGTCCCCCTGACATACTTCTAGTCAAAAGAGTGGGCCTGACTTTCATTTTTGCCTCCTTAGTCTCAGTGTTGTCCTTGTATATCTTTGTAGGAAGCAGAATGAGGGCAAAATGAGAATTAGCTGGCTCAGTCCGCCATTGCCTCCACCTTCCATTGGCTCTCTGCCTTCTGCCCTACCAGGCACCAGCAAACACTGGCTATAGTGTCACTGGCTACAGAGCCAGACCAGGTTTCTGGTTCTGATGTTGGTGATTAGAGGACCACTGAACCTGAGGCTGGCTTTTGAGCTTTTAACTTCAGGTCACCTCTCATTATCTCCATCCCTCTTTGAACCCCTAGAGCTTCTTAAAAGGCCATCTCATGGGCCTAAAAATAGCCATATTTGATGACCTCCTGGAAAGGTTGTGTGTGGTACTCAATTCCCTGAGAGGTACCATTTAATGTCTTGGCTTTAGTTATTGGGGGTGTAGCATCTGATTCAGTGGGCTTCTCCTTGCTAATCTCAGGTTCATTGGGCCCCAGACCAGCTTGACTCCTTACTGGGTGACACTGTGGCCTCTAAGTGTACTGCCCCTTCTGGACTCCAGGGTCATGACACCTATGCTGTCTGCCTCCATCTATACATGTGTATTTGTACACAAACCTAAATGTTACAAAACACCTTAAGTCTCCATTGACCTTTCCTTTCTAAGGAAGCCAAACATGGGCAAGCACTGCTGCTGGAAGTTCTAACTGCTCAAGGAAGGTGGGAGAGTATAGCACAATGGCTAGTGGCAATAAGCAATGTTCACACTGTGACTATAGATCCTGTCTTGTCCTTAAATCACTGCTTGAACAAATCACAGTTCCTTGAGGTTAGATATCATGTTTACCTTAAACCCAGAAGTGGAAGCTTTCAAACCCCTTTTCTGGCATGTGAAAGAAAAGGGGGGCATGTAGTGTATGAGCCCAAAGTTCACTATGGCTTGTTCCTATACAAGGAAACCATGATGTCCCAATACGTGTGAAGTTGACTGGACTATTTCTGATTTGCCATACTGCTTGCTGGAGGACAACATTTTGGGTCTTTTTTGACTTTATTATCTAAGATGTAGTTGTGCAGCTCTTGCTTTTCTAGGTGGTCTCTTGACTCCCAATCACTTTTCCTCATCAGTGAAGAGTGGACCATCTACAGGTACAGGCATAACCAGCATGCCCCCAATGCGAACATAGTGACTTTTCAGAATTTCTTGTTTCTCATCCTTCATAAGAGCATCCATGGTGGTATCCTGTCTCCTTTCATCAACAGCGATGGAAACCTTAAAATTAACAACAGAAGAAAAGAGGCTGCAATACATTCTTACACCAAGATTTACTTACAGAAAAGAAAAGCCAGATGACCAACCTACTCCTGCCCTCCCCATCTCCTTTTCCTTTTGTGACTATGTTATTTTTATTGATTTGTAAGCCACTCTGGGCCCAATCATTAGCTCTTGAGTGGTAGGGTTAAATCCTGCTGTGTTGGCTGCATGCAGCACATGGAACTATTGTTGTCAGCCAACAAAGAATTGAACCACACCTTCCTGCTCATTAGCTGTCATTACCGATCAGGAGTCAGTTGTGGTTTGCAAAAACTGGAACCCCTGGCAGGCCAAAATTGGCCCTGGGTGCCCCACTGTTGCAATAAATTATAACACATACATAACATAATTCTTTAAACTTGTTTAAAACAAGTACGTAATCCAATGCAAAATTTCATCTCACATCTGAAAATAGAACAGCTTTCTTCCTTGCTCCTGGTTTCTCATTTATCTGTGTCCCCTGAAGATCTCATACAAGGAGGCTAAAACTCTGAAACAGGGGCAACTCCAAGGGTTTGAAAACTGTACTTATGTATCCTTTGCGGGTGGCACTGTGGGTTAAACCACAGAGCCTAGGGCTTGCCGAAAAGAAGGTTGGTGGTTTGAATCCCTGCAACGGGGTGAGCTCCCATTGCTCAGTCCCAGCACCTGCCAACCTAGCAGTTTGAAAGCATGAAGTGCAAGTAGATAAATAGGTACCGCTCCAGTGGGAAGGTAAA
The DNA here is from genome assembly GCF_964270895.1 of Podarcis filfolensis. Classification (NCBI taxonomy): domain Eukaryota; kingdom Metazoa; phylum Chordata; class Lepidosauria; order Squamata; family Lacertidae; genus Podarcis; species Podarcis filfolensis. The sequence goes on from NC_139617.1 coordinate 21,228,020, forward strand.
CGGTGTTTCCATGTGCTGCTCTGGTTTCGCCAGAAGCCGCTTAGTCATGCTGGCCACATGACCTGGAAGCTGTACACCGGCTCCCTCGGCCAGTAAAGCGAGATGAGCGCCGTAACCCCAGAGTCGTCTGCGACTGGACTTAACGGTCGGGGTCCCTTTACCTTGATCCTTTGCAAATCTCTGATCCCACAAATTCACCACACAAATTTTGAACATATATCATTGTTCACTTACTTCAGTGAAAAACAATGGCTTTGTTTGTGGTCTTTGTAGAGGATGTGGAGGCTTTGGAAACAGAAGTTTGATATTGATCAAGGACTTTGGAGGCAGCTCACCAAAAATGGAATCTAGGACTAAGAAATCATAGGAACATGACTTGGGAAATAAGTCTTTACAGATAGGTGAGCTCTATGAGGCTATGCCTTGATGGAGAAACTCCCCTCCCACTTCAAAGAAGCTTGAACGTCATCAGAAGGCTGTTGGTTCAGGCTTGCAGAAGCTCTGAACAGGAACACACTTCTTTTGGAAAACACTACAACATTTAGTTGCAGCTTACGCCTGTTTTGTATAACGGCCGTCTTGGTGGTCCCTCCTATCAGCAGAGCAAAGAGATGTGGTCAGTCAATGCAGTGATTAATGAATACCTGGAGAGGAGTTTCCAAGCTGGCAGAAACATATTTATTTGAAATGATGCAACCAGGATTGAACATAAATTTCCCTACATGATGTATGGAATGTTGAAAGCAGTGGTTCCCAATTGGTGGTCCATAGACCCTGGGGGTCCATGCAACCCACACACAATTTTGGGTGCTGTGCTGTCACACAGATCGTGTGATTTGCATGGCAGCGTGGCCTGGAAGACCAACACATAGATTTCAACATTTTCAAAAGTAGAGGTCCATGGCTTGGCTTTTGAAAAACAGGGGCTCCACAGTACTTAGCTAATTGGGGACCACTGGTTTAGAGCATGTTGAAGATTGGGGGTGGGAGGAAAATGAGGTTGAATGAAAATGGCTTGCTTGAGCATCTAAAACAAAGGTGGAGAAACTCAGGCCCCTCCAAGCCTCTCTCTCAGGCCCTTGAGATCCCCTAGGGCAAACACTTCGTTGATCCACCCTCATTGATCCACACTGAGTGCCTTTGCCTGGCTGAACTGTTATAATGCCTCTTGCTTGCCATGGATGGAGAATAGAGGGAGATCTGTGGGTGGTAGTGTAGAAACCTCTGACTCTGGGATGGCTGAAATGTGCCCTGCTATGAATGTAGCAGACTGAGGATCTTTTGGCACAGGGTGGGCCCAAGCCAGCCCACCCCTGAGACGAGGTGAAGCAGCTGCCTCAGGTGGCAGAAATGAAAGCAGCAGCACTCCTGCCAGCATCCTGCACCACCACTGCTACAGAAGCAACCCATGTAAGGGAGGCTTCTGTGGTGGCAGAGCGGCACAGCGTTCTGCTGCCCAGCTTTACTACAAGTTTCCCCTGTCCCTATGAGCTGAGAGGAACCGGTGGCACAGCTCTGTGGAATGCTTCCCCTCTCACGAACTTGGTGAGAGGGGAGGTGTTGTGCTACCCAGCTTCACCACCAAGTGAGAAGGGAACTATGCAAAGTGCTTCTTGCAGGCCCCCAAGTCTGTCTATTGATGAACAGGTGGGATTATGGAACATACATGCTTTCTGGGTCATGTGTTGTGGACTATCAGCTTCCTTGGATGTGTATTCTTCGGTGGCAGACTGTTCCTCATCATTTCCATTGGGATGTTCTGAGCCAGAGTCCATTTCATCATCAACATACTCCTCCTTTTCACCACCTTCCGGGTCTTCATTCTTTTGTGTCTCCACTACATCACCCACAAACTCTTCTGGTTTGGTTTCATAGAATTCATCATCATTGCTGGGGACAGAAGAAAGGGTGGGGGGGGGATCCCAAAATGTGGAAACATGACAATACCTTTCTGTCTATGAATAGCCAACATCTTTTCTAGTCAAGAAAATATTGCTGAATATATTTTTTCAATGTAAATATGATAATTATTGGTAGAAAAATGGGATCCAGAAAAAGGAAATCTAGATCTAGAAATGCGACATATGCACTATTTAGAAATTCTTGCGTGTGGCCAGCACTAATGCTGTGTTTCATTTTCTCTGCTTTTGCCTTGGGAGGAGGTATGACCAAATCTGTCAGTTTTGGTTTCTCTCAGTTTCTTATTTTCCCAGTCTTAAGGTCAGTTCTTCATAAGTTTGCAATGTTGTTTTTTTAAAGTCCGCATGAAAATTGATCATTTTAGTGTGGATTTCTCCTAATATACACATTCTTTTCTATCTTGCTTTGCCTAACATATACACTTTTACAAAACAATGTTCCTCAGCACAACACTGTGTCATTATCACTGATATATACATCTCTGTGCACCCTTCACCATAGTATATGCTTTTCTTTCTTTTACACATTACAGTCATACCTCGGGATAAATACGCTTCAGGATAAGTATTTTCTTTTTTTAAAAAGTATTTTCGGGTTGCGCTCCATGGAGACCCGAAAGTAACGGAGCATGTTACTTCTGGGTTTCGCCGCTCGTGCATGCACAGACGCTCAAAATGATGTCACGCGCATGCGCTGAAGCGGCAAAATGCGACATGCACAGTCGCTTCTTATGTTCTGTTCAGGATACGAACGGGGCTCCGGAACGGATCCCGAGGTACCACTGTAGTCAACTGGAGAACCGTATTGTAAAATTTGGAGTAGTGCAGATTTTGAAGGATGGATGAGTTTTGGTTGGTTATTATTTCAAAAAGGATGAATTAGGGAAAATGTAGTCTTAATCAAATTTCTCTCCTGTCCTTTCTTGGGGGTAACCTATTAGATGGCACATGCCAGGGGTGGGTGCCACACTTTTTTCTTTTGCCCCCTCTCCCCATTTCCCCTCCTTGAACCATCATGAAATTAGAACAAAGGCCTCATGAGCTCATCTCCACGATAACGTTTATTCTACTTTCACAAATCAGTTTAATGCACCGTTTATCTGTAATATCTAAATGAAGCAAGACTGGCAATGAATATATTACCTGAATTTCCAAACACACACCTAGCTTTATGGATATATATAAAAGGAAACAGAAGCACCACAGTAATTTGGAACTTCTCTTTTCCTTGCTTGCTTATCTCCAGAGTTGTAAGCACTTCCCTTAAAGCATAAGGACTGGAGGATGGTAAATTAAATTTAACATCTTTATGCACCCTCTTGCCCAGCTTGTTCAGAGTTTTGGGTTGGGCTGTCATCAGTACTCTGATGACACTCAACTTTATCTGTTGATGGGTGGCCATCCTGACTCAGCCCCAGACACATTGACCAGATGTCTGGAAGCTGTGGCTAGATGGCTGTGTGGGAGCCGGTTGAAGTTAAATCCTTCGAAGACAGAGGTCCTCTGGTTGGGCTGGGGTGACATGGGGTTGGGGGCCAACTCCCATCTCTTGCAGGGGTGCAATTAATGCCAGCGCCTTCTGTCAAGAGTCTGGGAGTAACCTTCGATGCCTCTCTTTCTATGGAGGTGCAGGTTGCAGCCACAGCAAAGGTGGCATTTTTCCACCTTTGTCGTGCTAAGCAGCTGGTCCTTTACCTCTCCCACCCTGATCTTGCCACTGTGATCCATGTGACAGTCACCTCCAGGCTCGATTATTGTATTTCGCTCAACGTGGGGCTGCCCGTGAAGCTGACCCAGAAACTCCAACGGGTGCAGAATGTCTTCTTACGGGGTCCTTGCCATGGAATCACATTCATCCAGTGCTACACCATCTGCACTGGCTCCCAGTGGAGTACAGGGTCAGGTTTAAGGTGCTGGTTTTAACCTTTAAAGCCCTATACAGCCTAAGGACATACATATGGGACTGCCTCTCCTTGTATGCCCCAGTGGAGGACCTTACGGTCCGCAAATAATAACACCTTGGAGGTCCCAGGCCCCAAGGAGGTTAGACTGGCCTCAACCAGGGCCAGGGCCTTTTCAGTCCTGGCAAAAGGCCCTGGCCCCAGCCTGGTGGAACACTCTCTTGCAAGATACTAGGGCCCTGTGGGACTTGACATCTTTCCACAGTTTTTCAGAAGCCAAACATCTGATTCAGCTGTCAGCTATTATTTCTGGGGCTCCTGCACCAATCAAAAGCTGCACCTTGGTTTTCAAACATTTCGGAAGTCAAACAGACTTCCGGAATGGATTAAATTTTGCGCTTTTTTTTTTTTTTTTGCTGTTTATTTTGCGCTTTTGTTTTTGAGGCTTTTTCAGTTAATTTGTTTTTGTGACTGCGTGGAACCCAGTTCAGCTACTGATTGATTGATTGTGTGACTGCGGAAATGGATAAAAGCCGCCTATCCAAACAATGACTATCATCAGTGCAGGTGAGGGGGGAAAATAATATTAATTTTTATCATCTACAATACTGTCTTATTTATTTTATAGTACAATACATTGATTATTGCTTTCATTTTATGGATCAATGGCCTCATTATATAGTAAAAGTCATATTAAATTGCTGTTTTATGGGGTTGTTTATAAAAGTCTGGAATGGATTGATCCATTTTCAATTACTTTCTATGGCAAACTGCACCTTGGTTTTGGAATGCTTTGGTTTTGGAACGGACTTCCGGAATGGATTAAGTTTAAGAACCAAGGTACCACTGTAGTGCTGGTTCTGTTCACTGAAGCAGTTGAGTAGGCACATGTGGGGTAGTTGCTTGTTTACTTCAGACAAACAATTCTGTCCTCAAAAGGACAGACATACTCTTAGAATGTACCTTTAACCAAGCTATTTTGTCTTTTTTGGTTCAGTATTGTCCACTCTGACTGGCAGCGGTTGTCCAGTATCTCAGGCAGATGATCTTCCCATCACTTACTACCAGATCATTTGGCCTGGACATGCATCGAAACTGGGACTTTTGAGATGCAAAAGAGACTGAGCTACAATCTCGCATCTCCAGGAGGAAGCTTGTAATGGATGGGGAAGCAAAATTATTTCTCTGCCTTTAAAGTTAAGCACTTTTTAAAAAGCATGGGTTTGAATGGAAGAGTTAATCATGTGCTTAAATATTTTCATTAGAATCAATGAGACTGAAAAGTGCTGGATTGGGTCCCATATGCACAGCTATCTCTATGTTCAGTAGTCTTTAAAAATGCTTTGGTGAAACTTGCTTCCTAGCATGAGCTGAAGCCAAAATTTTATGTGAAACTATGGAAGCAGGTGGCAAGCCATAGGCAGTGCCAGATTAACAAATAGGCAGAGTAGGCACTGACCTATAGGCCCCCACACCTTTTAGGGTTCTTGTGACAACGGATCCAAATAATATTGACTTGATCTTGAAAGAATTTGGAAGAGAAACCCCTATTGACTCAGAAACCTACATCACTGTGAGGGGGTCCCTGAGATTTTGACTGCCTGGGGGCCTCCAGAAGGTTTAATCCTACACTGGCCATCAGTTGTGAGGTGATGATTAGCTGAATTGTTCTGAGAATCGATACTTAACAATAAGTGAAAGTCAAGAGAGAGGATATGAACTGACTCAGACTCTGCATTCATAATCTGAGGTCCTTCTTCGTGTGCCTGCTCCACAAGCGGTCTGGAGGGTGGCAGTACAGGAATGGGCCTTTTCTCCAGTGGCTCCCAATTTGTGGAATGTTCTCCCCAGGGAGGTTCATCTGGCACCTTCGATATATATGGCTCCCAGTACGTTTCCGAGCACAATTCAAAGTGTTGGTGCTGACCTTTAAAGCCTAAATGGCCTTGGCCCAGTATACCTGAAGAAGCGTCTCCACCTCCATCGTTCTGCCCGGACACTGAGGTCCAGCACCGAGGGCCTTCTGGCGGTTCCCTCGCTAGAGAAGCCAAGTTACAGGGAACCAGGCAGAGGGCCTTCTCAGTAGTGGCACCCACCCTGTGGAACGCCCTCCCATCAGATGTCAAAGAGAAAAATAACTACCAAACTTTTAGAAGACATCTAAAGACAGCCCTGTTTAGGGAAGCTTTTAATGTTTAATAGATTATTGTATTTTAGTGTTTTGTAGGAAGCCGCCCAGAGTGGCTGGGGAAACCCAGCCAGATGGGCGGGGTATAAATAAATAAATAAATAAATAATAATATCTTTAGGCATCATGCAAAAACATTCCTTTTCATCCAGGCCATTGTCTGAATAATATTCTACTGTCTTTTAAATGTGTTTGTGGGAGGGGTATGTTATTGCTTTGTTGTTTTAACTATTTATTTTGCTTTTACCATGTATTATCTTGTGAACTGCCACGAGATCTTATGGTGAAGGGCGGTAAATAAATCAAATAAATAAATCTAATAGTCACTTGTTAGGAATGCTTATGGGAGCTACTTGGGTATGAAGAGTTCTTGGTGAGTACTTGCCAATCTAGATGCTCCATTGATTTTTTTCCCCCTTCAGCTGGATATTTTGGTCAGGAAGTTGCAAAGTACAAGTCATCAGTTTATCTGGTACATTATATTGTCACATCAGCTGATAGGACATTATGATGCAATGATTTCAGTGTTTCTTTTCAGCCTATCACTTGAATCTCTCTCAAACTGGATAGACAAGTGTTTGGAGACCCCTTTGGGACAGAGATGACTTGGCCATGGTACTCCATGCTCAGGTAATTTCCCGGCTGGATTGTTGCACTGTGGTCTGTGTGGGGCTGCCCTTGAAGACTCATAAACTTGTGACAGTCAGATTATGCACTAGTTAATTATATGTATGATATTAGTCAGGATAATCTATATGAATTCTCCACAATTCACTTGATGTAGGAACCCTCATTGTGGGTAAAGGTAAAGGACCCCTGGACGGTTAAGTCTAGTCAAAGGCGACTATGGGGTGTGGCGCTCATCTCTACTTTCAAGCCAAGGGAGCCGGAGTTTGTCCGCAGACAGTTTTCCGGGTCATGTGGCCAACATGACTAAACCGTTTCTGGCACACAGAGGACAGTGATGGAAACCAAAGCGCACAGAAATGCCATTTAGCTTCCTGCCGCAGCCATTTAGCTTCCTGCTGCAGCGGTATTTATGTACTCGCGCTGGTGTGCTTTCTAACTGCTAGGTTGGCAGGAGCTGGGAAAGAGCAACAGGAGCTCATCCCGTCATGCGGATTTGTTGACCTTGTGATTGGCAAGCCCAAAAGGCTCAGTCATTTAGATCACAGCGTTGCCCACATCCTTCGTTGTGGAACACTGTGTCAAATAGACTGGTGCGAGGAGGGGGAACTGGTGAAGTAAAGCACTTTGCTGAGTGGACCCATTCAAACCTGGAGCCAACCCTGAACATAGCTCCTCAGTTAATTTATACCATCCCTTAAATGCATTGTGGCTTAATCATCCCCACCCCACCTGCCACAAAATCCACAGAGTAGAAACATTAGAAAGGAAAGGAAAAAGAAGAGGAAGCAAGGATGCAAAAATTAAGAGAAATGTTAACATATGTGATAAATTCACAAAGTAATTTACACTGTGTGCAAAGTACCTCTTCCTGGACACAGTTGTTAGAATATGATACCTAGTTTGAATTCCAAAGTCTTGCAAGGTGAGCCCCAAAAGTGTGATCATCACTTAGCAACAGAGCTGTGGCAAAGAATGCCTTGATCTCACTTGATTAGCACCTTGGAAAAGAAACAGCCTCATTGAAGAGGCAGTGTCATTGTCACTGCAAGGAACAACAGCTTTCCCCAAAGCTAGGAGAGCTCTTTCCATACAGTAGCAACAGTATGCATGAGGACCTGCATGAGGTCTGCCAGCCATTGTTATTAAACTCCTCCAAGCACCACACACATCTCCTCAAAAGAAGGAGGTTTGGCAGAGCTTTGGCCTGGTGTGTGTGTGGCCAATCCCACCTGGAGTGCTGCAGGAGTGGATATGTACATGAGAATCTGCCTCATGTCAGATCAGATGCAGGCAGCAGACTACACCTATGTTTGGATGCTGGGCACCATTTTGAATCAAGGTGGCAGACTAAAATATGACATTGGTGTGACTTTGCCTATTTTTTGGTGCGACAGATTGAAAATGGGGTGGTGATAGATGCTTGTGCCTGATATCCCCCATCAAGCTTTCTCCTTGTGTTTATTTTGTTTTTTTTTTTTTTTATAATATATTTATTGAAGTTTTCAAATAAAGCATATATTAGATAAGCACCACTTATCATTGTCCATTTAACATCTCTCAATTGTTACATGGGACTCCCCCACACCTCCCGCATACACTTACATCATTATTAAATTAATTTCAAACAAATTATCATTTAACTCATCTTAATTAATAATCTTAATTTGGTTTGACATATAATTCAGCCTTAAATCTAATTTAATGGTAGACAATTATCTGCACTGGCATCCAATTCAGCACTCAGCCAAATTACAATATTTTTGTAAATAAATCTTAAATTTCCTCCAGTCTTCTTCCATCCTTTCTTCTCCCTGGTCTCGAATTCTGCCGGTCATCTCGGCTAATTGCATATAGTCCATCAGTTGCATCTGCCATTCTTCCACAGTGGGTAGCTCCTGAGTTTTCCAATTCTTGGCAATTAATATTCTTGCTGCTGTTGTTGCGTACAAAAAGAATGTTCTGTCCTTTTTTAACACACTCTGGCCGACAATACCCAGGAGAAAGGCCTCTGATTTCTTAGTAAAGGTGTATTTAAACACCTTTTTTAATTCATTATATATCTTCTCCCAAAAGGCCTTCACTCTAGGGCAGGTCCACCAGAGGTGAAAAAATGTTCCTTCATTTTCCTTACATTTCCAACATTTGCTATCAGACGAATGGTATATTTTAGCCAGTTTAACAGGGGTCATGTACCATCTATACATCATTTTCATCACATTTTCCTTCAACGCATTACATGCAGTGAAGTTCAGCCCAGAGGTCCACAACCTTTCCCAATCTTCAAACATAATATTATACCCAATATCCTGCGCCCATTTTATCATTGTTGATTTTACCATTTCGTCATGTGTGTTCCATTTCAGCAGCAAGTTATACATTCTTGAAAGTACCTTAGTCTTAGGTTCTAACAGTTCAGTTTCTAACTTTGACTTTTCCACTTGGAATCCTAGCTTTTTGTCATTTTTAAACACTTCTTTAATCTGAGCATAGTGTAACCAGTCTCGCACTTTGTCTCTCATCTTTTCTAAACTCTGCAATTTCCAATTGTCACCATCCTTTTCTATTATCTCCCAATATTTTGGCCAGTTGGCCTCCATATTGGCTCTTTTCCGAGCCTTAGCCTCCAGGGGTGACAGCCACCTCGGAGTTTTATTCTCCAGTAAGTCTTTGTATTTTGTCCAGACATTAAAAACTGATTTTCTGACAATATGGTTCTTGAAGGCCTACCCCTAGGTATTTAACTTTTTTAACCACATTTAGTTCTGTCTCTTTCTGAAGCTGTTCCAACTCAATATCTGTCACGTTTTTCCCCAAAACTTTAGTTTTTTGCTTATTTAACTTAAATCCTGCCACTCGACCAAAGTTTTGAATCAGTTGTAGTACTCTTTTCAAACTAGACTCCGGCTCCTGTAATGTCAGAACTAGGTCATCTGCAAAAGCTTTAAGTTTATATTGTTTCGCTCCGACCTGAATCCCTTCCACCAACCGGTCCCCCCTAATCATATTCAGGAGCACTTCCAGAACCGAAATAAACAGTAATGGGGAAATCGGGCAGCCTTGTCGTGTACCTTTTTCAATTTTAAACTCTTCTGTAACCACATTGTTAACTATCAGTTTAGCCTTTTGTTCTGAATATATTGCCTCAATCCCGTTCTCAAACCCCCGTCCCACTCCCATTTCTTTTAAATTCCCCTTCATAAATTTCCAAGATATGTTGTCAAAGGCTTTCTCCGCGTCTATAAAAATTAAAACTGCTTTAGTGTTTATGTTTGTTTGTAAAAGTTCCAATATGTCTATGATGTTCCTTGTGTTAGTAAACATATGTCTGCCCGGGAGAAAGCCTGCCTGGTCTTTATGGATTATCTCACTTAAAACTTTCTTAAATCTTCGTGCCAGAACATCTGCAAATATTTTGTAATCCACATTTAAAAGGGAGATGGGACGGTAATTCTTGAGTTGTGTCTTTTCAGTTTCTGACTTTGGAATCAATGTGATAAATGCTTCTTTCCACGATTCAGGCGCCTTCTTCCCCTCCATTATTTCATTACTGACCTCCAACAAAGGTTGTATCAAATAATCCTTCAATGTCTTATAGTAGTTAGAGGTCAGTCCATCTGGCCCTGGTGATTTGCCCTGTTTCAGACTCAGGATGGCCTGTTCAATCTCTTGTCGTGTTATTTTGCCATTTAAAATTGTTCTATTTTCTTCTGACAGCTTTGCTAATCCATTTCTCTCCAAAAATTGTGTAATCTCTATTTCATCTTGTGGCCCTTGAGTATATAACTTTTTAAAATACCTCTGGAAGCACTTTCTAATCTCTCCCGGGTTCTGAATGTTCCTTCCTTCAACCTCTAAGTTTGTTACTGTATTTAATCTTTGTCTCCTTTTCAACTGCCAAGCTAGCAGTTTCCCACATTTATTTGCCGATTCAAAAGTTTTTTGTTTCATTGTTTTAATCTTCCATTCTATTTCCTGATTTATCAGCTTGGAATATTGCGCCTGATAAAGTTTAATTTCTCTCAGAATCGGTTGGGACTTCGGGTTAGATCTTAACTTCTTCTCCAACTCTTTGATACTTTCCAGAATTTTATCTTTCTTTTCATTTTGCAGTCTTTTCTTTAAGGAGTTCTGTTGAATCAAGAACCCTCTCATCACAGCTTTACTTGCATCCCAGATAGTTCTTTTTTCCACCGTAGTGTTCAAATTAATCTCAAAATAGTCCTTTAAGGTTTTTTGGGCCTTCTTTACAATTCTTTGGTCTCTAAACAGGCCATCATTCATCTTCCATCTAAAGGAGCCGATTGGGATCAATGTCATATCCATTCTCAAGGCGTTATGGTCGGAGCATGTTTTGGGGCAGATTTCCACCTTCCTCACCTTAGGTGCCAGACTTCTAGTTATCCATATTTGGTCGATTCGTGTCCAAGTCAGTTGAGCTTCAGAAAAGAATGTTCCTTCTCTTCCCAGGGGGTTTCTAACTCTCCAGATGTCAACCCAGTCCATATTGTCAGTCATTTCAAAAAAGGTCTTAGGTAGTCTTCCCTCTTTAGTAATGTTCTGGTTCTGTGACTTATCCATATTTGTTGATACGACCCCGTTCATGTCCCCCATCATGATGACGTTGTTGTAATCCAGATAATCCAGCATGGTCTCGTGCAACTTCTTATAAAAATCCGATTTTCCTTCATTTGGAGCATAAATTCCTAATATCAAAATTTTTTCTCCTTGATACTGTACTTCTATTGCGAGGATTCTTCCACTTTCATCTTTAAAGAGAAATTTTGGTGAAAGGCTCTCTTTTGCATAGATCACTACACCTCTCTTTTTAACTGTATCCGATGATATAAATTCTTGACCAAGCCTTTTATTTATTAACACCTTTCTATGGAGCCTAATCACATGTGTTTCTTGTAAGCATATAATGTCCAATTGTTCCTTTTTTAAAATATGAAAAATTTTAGACCTTTTTTCGGGACTGTTACAGCCATTTATGTTCCAGCTCAAAAGCTGCAGAGACATCCTGGATAGGTCTGGTTATTCTTTCTGGGGTGGTACCTTGTTCTCCGGTCCTTGAGGATCCGAGGGGGCGGGCTCCCCTGGAAGTTCTGGCGCTGGCAATCCAAGTCCTTTGTGGAGGTCTTCTCCGTGTGCTCCCAAAAACTTGTCTCTATGTTCCACTGTTTTGATTTTGATCTTTCTCCCTCTGTAGGTAAAGGATAATCCTTGTGGAAACTCCCACCTGAAGATAATTGCGTTGCTTCTCAACAGTCTTGCCAATTCCGTGTAGTTAGATCTAAGGTCCAGCAACTGCTTAGGAATGTCCTTGTAGATTTCAATTCTCTTGCCCAAAATGTCTAGTGACTTTTCGTAGTGCAGGCCCAAAATCTTGTCCCTTTCCTCCTTTGATCTCAGTGTTATCAAACAATCTCTGGGCTTCTCTGTCCTTCTGACTCTGCCAAGCCTGAAAGCAGATACAATTTTAAAGTCTTTTTCCTCTAACTTCCAAAACTTGGCAAATTCCTTAGTTAGAAATTCAATAAAATTATCTTCTTCCACCTCTGGTATTGACCGTATCCTCAAGTTGGTCTCCCTGTTTCGCAGTTCTGTCATCAAAAAGTAAATCTGATGTTCTCCAACTTGTTTGCTGAGTGGTCTTACTTCTTTCTCAAGTTCTTCCAATCTTTGACTAGTATCTTCAGCCAGTTTACAATTTTCACCTACAGCCTCCTTTAATTCTCCAATAGACTGGGCATTCTGTGCAACTTGTCCAGTCAGCTTATTCAAGCTTTCTGTGTTCTGTTCAATTTTAGCTGTATGCAAATCAGCCTTCTTGTCCAGAGCCTCCAGTTTCTCCAAAATTTTCTCCAAGACAGAGCTACTTGTCCCTGAAGCCATATCTCCCAGGTGCAGCTCCTCTGTCTCACCCTCCCCTGCCTGTATTAGGGAGGCCGCCTCTATGTCTGGAGGCAAAGTGGAAGGCAAGGCCGGCACAGAAGATCTACGCTGTGAGGCTGCAGATAAAGTTAGAGTTGTTTGTTTAGTCCTTCCTCTTCTCCTTGCGCCACTCATTCCAAAGTTATCTGTAATCCAAGGTCAATCCAAGTTGTTCCCATGAGAAAGCAGAGTCCCAGATACAATAGTCAAACAGAGGCCGGGAAAGGGAAAGTAAAACAAAGTCACTGCTGTAAGTCCAAAATCCTCTAGAGGGAGCTTAATACGTCTTCAGGGAAAAGATCAAATCCAAGTTAAACTTATAAATTTAAATCCATGTCTATCGCCTCCACAATATATAATTTTTAGCAGAGTAAAACTTAAAGCAAAACAGTGTTTCTTACAGTGCCTTGACTGCAACAGTTTCAAAGTTTCCAGTTCCAACTCAGAATGTTTCAAAACCTGAATTCAATGTATCCAAAGTTGCAAACTGGTGCTCATCCAGGCAGCTCCAGCACCAGAGATTCTTATTTATTTTATAATCCACTGGTGCCACAGAAGAAGGATATCAATGCACCGCGAATATGACCAGCAAAAGTCAATAGCTCAAAGTCTTTCACTCAGAAAACTGCTTTAACAGGGTGCCAGCATTTAGTTAACACATAACTTTTTGTCTCCACTCCTCCTGCTCTTTGCTTAAAGTTCAGTATAGCGGGAGATGGGCTTCCTGCTTATCCTCACTCCGTTTTCAGCCAGATTTCAACTTTTTAAAAAAGTTTTAAAAGTTTCATAAAGTTCTCAAAAAGTTTCAGAAAGTTGACAAAAGTTTCAGAAAGTTTTCAATGTCCAAATTTACTCACGGGTTGTAGTTTCCAAAGTTCAGAAAAGTTGCAGGAAGAAAGGACAGCGCTGACCGGCAACAGCAACGCGGCTTCACTTCGCTGTTTGCGCAACGACCCACAGCGCCGCTACCCCCTCCGCGATCCGGAGCCCCTTACGGGGTCCCTTCAGCGTTTTGGGGGCTGCTTCTGGCGCCCGCCGGGTCCCGAGACCACAGGCTTCTGCCACCTGTGGTTTTCCTGAATGGGTCTCCGCTTCGCCGTAGCGGACGACCCGTTTACAGCGGAGCTCCCTTCTCCTTACTCGGAGAAGGCAGCCATTACCGGTCGCGCCGCCTCCGGAAGTCCTCCTTGTGTTTATTTTGAAGCCCTGGAGAACATGGGCCCAGGGTACCCCAAGGATTGCCTGAACCCTTATTTTTCCAGCTCATTCACTGAGATCATTTGCAGGAATGTTTTTGGTCATTCCCTGAGTAGCTGGGGCTTGCTTGACAACAAGAACTCGAGGCTGCAGTGCCATTGGCCCAGTCCTGTGGAACACCCTACCAATGGAGATTCAGTGGCCACGTTCTGTGCCAACTTTTAAAAGCATGTGGAAAACTTTTCTATTTTTTTTACTTTTTATGATTTTATTGTTTGGATACACCCACACCCACACAACAAACAAACAAACAAACAAACAAACAAACAAACAATAAACTGCACTGGTGTGACACACCCTTCAACATTTCACTAATGAAAATAGGAATGTCCCATTCCATAATGATAATTTTACTATTTATACCCCACACATCTTATTGGGTTGCGCCAGCACTCTGGGCAGCTTCCAACATACATAGAAACACAATAAAACATTAAACATAAAAAAAACCCCTTCATTATTCAGGATTGCCTTCAGACAGCTCGGGGGTGGGATAACTCCATCCCCTCCAACATTTCTCCAATGAGAATAGGGACATCCTAAGGAAAAGTGGGACATTCTGGGATCAAGTCAGAAACGGGCGGCTTCTCTAAATCAGGGATGTCCCTGGAATATAGGGACGCCTGGAGGGTCTGATGTGAATACATCTGTATAGACACCATCTTCCAGTTTCATGTGATTTCGCTTTATTTGGTGTCACAGATCCAAACTGCACTCACTGATTTGGGTGACTGTTAAGGTATTGCTCCCCAGCTCAGCACTTCCGAAGATGGTCTTCATCTATATTTTGGACACCAGACGCCATTTTGAATTAAGATGTTGAATCAAAATATAACTTTGGTAAGACTTTGCCCAATTTGGTGTGATGGTTACAAACAGGCTTTCCCAAATTGGAGGATAGAGTTTTTGCATATGGTTTGCCACTGGATGAACTGAGGTCGCATCAGCGTGTGTGCATGTGCACAGCCCCCAAACCTCATAAATTGCACACTCCATTTAAAATTGTAACAAAGTGCCATTTTGATAGATTAGATTAACAGCTGTTATTAGCAGCAATAATTTGCCATAATAACAAAAATAATGATAATTGTGGGTCTTGGAAGTGAAGAAAAAAAGCATTTTTTAAATATAAGCCATAAATATGTAAGAAAAATGTGCAAGCAAAGCACCCTCTCCCTCTTAGATCAGTTGGGAGGCAATATTAAACCTTTCTTGGAAGATTTTCTTGCCACATGTTAATTACCTGTCCTGTTTGTTTATATTCAGTTACATTTTTCTGAAGATGCAAAGTTTTCTTTAAAAAAAAACCCAAACACATTGGTATTTAGGAAAATCCAAAGCTGGGGTGATGCATGCTCAGGTGCTAATTTATTTGCATCAATTAATTCCAGGCCCCTGATGTAAACCAATTAGTATTCAACCCTTAATGGAGTCATTATCTGTCAGATTAGCTTTTCGAAATGCTTGTCACCGTTTACAGGACTAGGCGGCAGAACTTTGCTAATAAAACTAGCAGAATTAATGGAGTGAACAGCAGAGATAATGACTTAATGTGGAACATACAGTATAGACGAGGGGACTGATCAATGGCATTCTCAAAATAAAGATGTCAGAGAAGTAGCTACAGTATTCTTAAAAAAAAACAAAAGCAAAACTCAACAACCCCAAAAACCAAGGGAGTGGGAGGGAATTGAACAATGCTACTCACACACATTCAAGAGGATATTATTGTCTTTGCAATGGTACAAAGCATAGTAAGTATATTTCCTCCTTTTGACCCTTATATCATGATTGCAGGGAGTCTTTTCCCAGACCTTCATGGAGATGCTGGGGTTTGAACCTGCAGCCTTCTGCGTACAAAACAAATGCTCTGCCACTGAGCCACATTTCCTTCCCTGATCTCCCTTGTGTAGATTTGACTCTCAGTGCCATTGGCTGCAGGGACCTATGAGTATGTGCAATCAGCCCAAGACATGGTGTACATGGTGCTAGTCGTGAACTGGGCCTCCTGAGAGCTGATGTGAAGGGAATTGTTGGCATCCGTCTGCCTTGAGAGATAAGGGAGTGTACCTCTGGGGATGAAGTCAAACTGCTGGAGAATCACAGCATCCACTGCGGCTAGTGTGGCGTTCGTACGGAGCCCCCGGTCGTCTCGCGGACTATTGACCCGTACACCACTAATCCTCTGCCACCAACCAGGTCCTCCCTGGTAAAATCACTTCAGTCTCAGTCAGCTTTTCAATTCATAAAGAAGAGTGTATTTTATTTCAGACTTAAAACAAAACTATTACAGCATTCCAAACAGTGTTCCTCTTTACTTTCTTAGTCTTATATTCCTCTCTGTATCTCTGCTACCACCCCACACTCAAGGACCAACTGCCCTAACTGTCTCTCTTTTACCAACTGCCTTTCCCAACCAGCCAACCCACTCAAACCAACCAACTACCCACCCACAACTCCCAACGGACTAACTCCCAGAACTCTTCTCAGAACTCCTTTATAGACCCACTGACTCCACCCCCTGGGTCCTGTCGGTGCAACCTATTTAACTATTTCCCCTCCAGCACTCTCTCATATATGGTAACGTCACAGCTAGTAACTAGTAACTTGCAGCTGCTGCCTTCTGTGTTGTTTTTGCTGCAATGACAGCACCAAAGTGACCTCTCTGGGGCACAAGCCTGGGCAGTGTGTATGGAGATCCTGGGCTGCCCAGAAGACAATACCTCCCTCTCAGCCTCACTGTTGTGATCCAAAGGGAAGCAGAGTCTGGCACCAGCTTGGCTGCAGGAGTTGCTGGAAGGAGGCATACAAGATACCATCCAACCATCTTAAGGACTCCACTCCAGATCTGTGTAGGGTTTAGTCCGTAGCCTTTTTCTCCTGAAGATATCCTGCTTTCACTTAGGTTTCTGGGGCTCTCTGCTATGAAAATAATGGGCATTCCAACATAATGAAGCTTTGTCTCCTTCCAAAGTCATAGATTCACAAGAGGAATATATTTTTTTAAAAGGATTTTTAAAAGAAAAAAAAGGAAAAAAAAGAAATCCTGTTTTCACATTTTCCAAAATCAACGAGTGTCATTACATCTCATAAATTAAAGAATTAAAACAATGCAGTCATCATCACACCAATCTGGTGTTGAATTAGAGAGCAAAAAAGTGTAAGAGTCGTGATTCCAGGGAGAAGATTTTCAGTGCTGGGATCTCTTTTATTTTACCCGTGGACTCCCATCTGTCCAGATATTAATTTGCTCTGAACTAATTTTAAGATGTATTTTAATTAATTGATTGCCTGTTTTTATGTTCTTGTATACTGTGTTAGTTTTATGATGTTAGCCGCCCTGAGCCTGGCTCTGGCCGGGGAGGGCAGGGTACAAATAAAAACTTATTATTTATTATTATTATTTCATCCTCATCTTTGAGAAAACGCGCTTTCTACTGAATTCAAATCTAAAAAAGAAATTCCTGTTCTCACCTATGGAACAGTAATGATCCCCTCTTCTCCCTCAACAACTCTTCTCAAGATTCAGAATTTTCCCATAAATAATATGGGAAAATTCTTTGTTATGCTTCTTTGTTATCCCTCACTTCCTTTTCCATTCATTGGATTGCCAGCTGTAAGTCAAAAGTTGGCTATGAGATAAATTATCTGTACTGAGAATGTGCAAAGGATTTCAGTGGTGAAGACATTAGAAGCAACTGGATGAGTTTCTCTACTCTTACAGAGGGATGGAGCAGGCAGAGGTGTCTCTGGTTTCCTCTAGTGATATGAGCGAAATTTAGTCCAGTTCACTTTTTTTATGCATGCTGACCTAAATATGCAGTTCCCAAAACAATACATGGATGGAAGTACAGGTAATACTTGAAATTTACACTTCAAATTCTGCACTGTAGTTTTCCAACAAAATTAAGTGTGCAAAAATTTCTATAAGTGAAAAATGTGCACTGAGATAACTATTGATTTTCTTGTAAGTCCCTGCCATTTTAAATGACAATTGTTGTAAGTTTTTTTAAAAAATTGTTTATTATAGATTTTCTTGGGTTACAAAAGTACATAGGTAAAGGGACCCCTGACTGTTAGGTCCAGTCATGGACGACTCTGGGGTTGCGCGCTCATATCGTTTTACTGGCCAAGGGAGCCGGCGTACAGCTTCTGGGTCATGTGGCCAGCATGACTAAGCCGCTTCTGGCAAACCAGAGCAGCACACGGAAACGCCGTTTACCTTCCTGCCGGAGTGGCACCTATTTATCTACTTGCACTTTGATGTGCTTTCGAACTGCTAGGTGGGCAGGAGCAGAGACCAAGCAACGGGAGCTCACCCTGCCGCGGGGATTTGAACTGCCGACCTTCTGATCAGCAAGCCTTGGCTCTGTGGTTTAGACCACACCGCCACCTGCGTCCCAGACAAAAGTACATACATCCTCTCTATTTTCAGATCATAAAGTCATTTCTACATATCAGTTGAAGTCAAGATTGGAAAAATGAGAAGCTGAATAAATCTGAAACTCAGTGGCGTGCAGTGAAAATTTTCATAGGTTTTTGAGGGCGACTGGGGTCGTACATGAGCTTTGCACCTCTCTCCCTAAGCTTCCTGGGCTTTGGAAAGGAGGTGTCAGGGGAACATTTAGGGAACCAGCCACTAACTAAAGGACTAGCTCTAGTCCACTATCCACAAGGTACTGCTGAAACTGAGGTTCACCCATTGCTTGCTGTTACTGGTTCATTTTTGGTTTTTAAGGGAAGGAAAAACTGGCTTCTGAATTTGGGTGATTTGGAGCACAGATGCACAAAGGAAGAAAATGCTCAACCGTTCCTCACCTGCTATTTTCTTGCTCCAAATCACACCTTCCCTATAAGGTTCAAAATACATGTTTCTGAGGGCAAATGCGAAAGAAAGAGAAAAGGCCACTGGGATGATTCAAAACAGGAAGACAGAGGATGGCAGAATGGCTTGAGCATCTCTTCCCTGCCCACCACTTTTTGCTCCTCATAACCCCCCTCAGAATGTGCTTTCTTCCTCTTTCAAAAGGGCCATTGGGTTACAGTTACATGCATTTCATGTAACACGTATTTTGCAGCTTTCTTTTTGTTGTTTTCCAGTTATCTCCAGATTCACTTCAGAGGCCAGGAGGGGGTGCTATTGGAATGCCAAGTGTCTGGATTTTCTGCTAAGTCAGTTCCTTTTCTTTTTAAGTTACCTTGTAATTTTTATATTCACAATTAAATTTTGTGACTTGAGAAGGGGATGGCGACAGCTGCATTGCAAATGTGAATTTATGGTGTGTTTTTTTTAATAAGCAGCAATAAACGATTCAAAGTTTTGAGTTTATGAAAGATAATTTATGTTCTATTAGTATTAGTTGTTGGCATCCGTCTGTCTTGAGAGACAATGGAATGTGTCTTGGGGGGAGAAGTCAAACTGCAGGAGAATCACAGCACCCACTATGGCTGCAGAGACTGGTAACTCATAATTGCTGCCTCTCATGTTGCTTGTGCTCCATTAGCAGCAGCAAAGTGACCTCTCTGGCTTGCAAGCCTAGGGAGTATGTATGGAAGTCCTGGGCTGCCCAGACAGCAAGGCACACACACAC
This sequence comes from Podarcis filfolensis, assembly GCF_964270895.1. Classification (NCBI taxonomy): domain Eukaryota; kingdom Metazoa; phylum Chordata; class Lepidosauria; order Squamata; family Lacertidae; genus Podarcis; species Podarcis filfolensis. The sequence goes on from NC_139617.1 coordinate 21,247,440, forward strand.
CAGCCTGGCCTCACTAATATGGTCCAAAGAAAAGCAGAGCTATATGTTTGGCACCAACTTGGCTGCAGGAGTTGCCAGAAGGAGACGTACAAGGTGCCACCCAACAGTCTTAGGGTGGCGTTGTCTGGATAGAGCCTAGGACTCAGCAGGTCAGCTGAGCTCCCGTTGCTCGGTCCCTGCTCCTGCCAACCTAGCAGCCCGAAAGCATGTCAAAGTACAAGTAGATAAATAGGTACCGCTCTGGCGGGAAGGTAAACGGCGTTTCTGTGCGCTGCTCTGGTTCACCAGAACGGCTTAGTCATGCTGGCCACATGACCCAGAAGCTGTACGCCGGCTCCCTCGGCCAGTAAAGCGAGATGAGCGCCGCAACCCCAGAGTCGGTCACGACTGGACCTAATGGTCAGGGGTCCCTTTACCTTTACCTTTACTCCTTAGCCTTTTCTTCTCCCGATGATGTCCCATGAGGCAGCAGATACAGATTCTTTCCTTGGGGTTTACTCCCAAAGCTTTTTTCATGATGTGTATAGCTGCAAGGCAGAGGAGGTTTAGGATCAGAGTTCTCCTAGATGGGCTTCCTTCCCAGGTTGACAAGCCCTATCTGCCCCTCCATAGTATGTGCAGAAACCACCTTCTTGACCATTGGACCCACTATCGGTTTTGTCCACTCAATCCACCAGAGCCTGTCTTTGCATGCAGGGGAAGTTGCTAACTCACAGAGGATTTGAGACCCATTGACTACCCACACCTGGTTTAGCTAGCCACTCAAAGCCGCTCCTAGGGTATGTGGCCACTGTCACATGTTGACAGCTTCTAGCGTTATTAATTTTATTCTGGAACATGCTTGTAGGCCAGTAGGTTCAGGAAGGATATTTTGCTTCTCTCTTAAGTTCTTTGATTCCCCCTCTTACTCTTAAGAGGTGGTCAGCTATTGTATTCTTGGAGTCTAGTGATCTAGTAGCTAATGCTGCAGGAACTCGTTGTGTATTTTGCTGCAGAACCACATCTCTTCCAGAGTGGTCAGGCTCTAAAATAAAGCCACTTCTCTGTGTGTGGATGTAGGGATCTGCCTTACATTGACTTAGTCTATTTGTTCAGTGGGTTAAGTGGGTAGATAGATTTTAGTCCAATATTCTCTACTACTATGAGTGGTTGTGACTCCACAGGGTTTCAGCCAGAGAGAGGTGTTTTCAATTACCTGCCACCTGGGAAACTCAATTGAAGATGCCAGGATCTGATCCTGGGACTTCCTGAATGCAAAGCATGAGTTATAGCTTTGTCCCAATTTCATCTATGGTCCATCAAGCTCACCATTGACCAACAGATGTTGCTGGATGCCAACTTCCAGCAGCCTCAGCCAGCATGTATGAGGGGAGTTATAATCCAACCATATCCAGAAGGCCATAAGGTCCTTATGTCTGGTCTGCACTGGTGGACAGTGGTACTATAGGGCTTTAGAAAGCAGTCTTTTCCAGCCCTACTTGGATATGCCAGAGATTGAACCTCGGATCTTCTGCATGCAAAGCAGATGCTCTACCAAAGAGCTATATCCCCTTTCTAATGGAATTGTGATGAACACATGAAGCTGCCTTATTCTGAGTCAGACTAAGGGCCCATGCAGCTCAGCAATGTCTATGCTGACTGGCATTGGTTCTCCAGGCTTAGAAACAGCAGTTTTTTCCAGCCGTACTTGGAGATCCTTTTGCATGCAAAGAAGGAGCTATGCTCATTCCTCTGAACATAGAAAGAAGCCTTGTTTTTAGGCAGACCAATGGCCCATCATCAGTATTGTCTACATTGACTGGCACCGTCTCTCTGGGGTTTCAGGCAGGTCCTACTTGAAGATGCCCAGGAATCTAGAACCCTTTGCATGCAAAGAAAGTGTTCTGTCCTTCCTCATGAAGGAATGCCCACCCAGCTCAGCATTCTCTACTCTGCTTGGCATTATTTCTCTATGGTCTCAGACACAAAGATCTATATATGCAAGAACAACTGTGGTGTGTGTGTGTGTGTATTTGCAGAGTAGTATTCTTGCACTTCAGTGTGAAGGAACCAATTAATTATGTAGCATGTTGCTTTTGAAAATTGAGCAACTGGAACTGAATGTGTTGGGAAATGGAGTTGCCCTTTTTGAGTATGAGACCAGTTGGGTCTTGGGGAGGGGTCATGGCATGCAATGCACTCGAGGCGTGCCTCCCATAAATCACAACACTGGAGTGCCGAGTTTTGCGTTAATCCTTCCTTACGTGTAGAAGTGCTGTCTCTGCAGCTTGTGATAAGGCAGAGGAAATTAAATTGTTTTCCTGTGTGCATGGCACAGCAAGGTGCTTACGCAACTTTTTAATAAAACACCAGCGCTGCTATGGCGATGGTGGCGGCTAATTTAATGCCAGTTAGAATTTCTCCCCTTAAACTTGATTGCTTTCCAAACTATGCAGAGGCCTGAAAAGTCCAGCTTTTTTGATGCACTGATACTTGTATGGCCAGTCAGTGAAGGAAGATTATGGAGAGGCAAGAAGCTATAAGGCTCGCTCACTATACATGGAATGAGTGCAATTTAGAATGGGCCACAGCTTGTGTACTTTTAAAATTCCTGGAGGAGGGTGGGGGAAATAACCTGACTGTTGGTAAGAAACAATCAGGCACAATTAATCCTCAATTCTGATTCAAATCTTCGTGCCTATTTCAGTGCATTTGTGGAGCTCCTATGTATGCAGGCTTTTCCCATTCACTTCAATGGCAGGTAATTAAAAAATGGTCATCCATCCTCTGCTTAAAAACCTCCAGTGAAGGAGAGTCCATAGCCTCCTGAGGGAGTCCATTCTACTGTCTAACAGCTCTTACTTTTATGAAGTTCTTCCTGATGTTTAGTTGGAATCTCCATTTTTGAAATCATTGGTTTAGGTGAAAACCAGCTTGCTCCATTTTCCATGTGACAGCCCTTCAGGTACGTGAAGCTGGCAATCACACCTCCTCTCACTCTCCTCTGTACCAGGCTAAACATAACCAAATCCTTCAACTATTCCTCATAAGGCTTGGTTTCCAGAGCCTTGATCATCCTGGTCATCCTCTGAACATTTCCCAACTTGACAAAATCTGTCTTAAATTGTGGTGCCCAGAACTGGACGCAATACTCCAGGTGAAAGAAGGAGCTAATCTGAGGCTGCACCCTAAACATACTTTCAAGGTAATAAGCTCCACTGAGAACATTCAGTCTGTCTTTGAATAAACATAGGGATGGGGGAGAATTTCATTTCACTTCATATTTCATGGCAGACCTAACTGATTTTATGTTTCCAAAACAATTTGTGAATCAAAACACAGCCATCCTTCAAAATTTGCACATTCATGAATTGTGCAATGCACTTCTCCAGTCAAGTGATCAGTATACATTGGTTAAAGCGTCCTTCAAAATGAACATATTGGTGAAAACAATATACCATTATTTTAGGGTTAATGACACTGCAGACATGATTATGTTAGGGGAAATCACATACAAACAAATGTATATTAGGAAAAATTTGCACTAAGATTCCCGCCCCCATATTGTACAGAAGGGCTAGATGGTCCCTTCCAACTCTAAGATTCTATGAAATCCTTGCTGAATAGGAGACATCATAAAGTGGTTCCTTGGTTCTCAAACTTAATCCGTTCCAGAAGTCTGTTCCAAAACCAAAGTGTTCCAAAACCAAGGCACACTTTCTCATAGAAAGTAATGCAAAATGAATTAATCCATTCCAGACTTTTAAAAACAATCCCTAAAGCAGAAATTTAACATGAATTTTACTATCTAATGAGGCAATTGATCCATAAAATGAAAGCAATAAACAATGTACTGTAAAATCAATAAAACAGTATTGTAGATGATAAAAATGAAAATGTAATTTTTTCTTACCTGCACCGATGATAGTCATTGTTTAGATGGGGGGGGGGGTCAGGGTTCCGTTCCAGAATCACAACTGGTGAGTCCTCTCCTGCCATTCCTTCCCTTGCTTTTTTTACACCACTGATACCTGGTTCAGACCCGCTGATTCTTTTCCTCACCCAAAAACTTTCAGTTGAGACTTGCTTTTGCCGATGTTTTAAAATTTACCTAATGTGAGACATAGCATTATCATTGAAAGTGTTAGTGGCATGACTTACAGCAGCTTTATCAGGGTGATATTTTTCAACAAAAGTTTGCACTTCAGTCCATTTTGCAAACATTTCTTTGATCATTGCAGTAGATACACGTTCTCTGCTCTGCTCCTCCAAAGATATTTCCTCATTTGCCACCTGTTGCTGCTCCTTCAGATTGTTTCGAAGTTCTTCTGTGGTGAGCTCAGTTTTGTGGTCCTCCACTAACTCCGCATCATTGCTACTCACTTCCAAGCCCATGGACATTTACATAGGCACAATATCATCAACAATAGGTGAATCATCTTCAACAACCTCACATAAACATTCTGGGACAGCTTCTGGCCACAATGTCTTCCATGCTGACTTCAGTGTTCTCTGAGTCACATGTCTCCATGCTTTGTCTATGATGTGTAAGCAATGTAGGATATTGAAATGATTCTTCCAGAACTCTCTGAGGGTTAGCTCTATGTCCGAGGTCACCTCAAAGCACCTTTGGAACAATGCTTTAGTGTAAAGCTTCTTAAAATTAGATATGACCTGCTGGTCCATGGGCTGGATGAGAGAAGGCGTGTTGGGGGGCAAGAACTTTACACTGCTGAAGCCAAACTCTTCCAACAACTCGTCCTCCCATCCTGGAGGGTGACCTGGAGTATTAACCATAAGAAGCAGAGCTTCATTGGGAGATTTTTGTCTTGGAGGTATTTTTTCATACTTGGCCCAAACACTTCATGAACCCACTGAATAAAAAATTGCCTTGTTACCCAAGCTCTGCTGTTTGTTCTCCACATCACATGCAATTTGCTTTTTATGACATTGTTTTTCTTAAATACCCTGGGGTTCTCAGAATGGTAGACTAGCAAAAGCTTCAACTTAAAATCTCCACTTGCATTCGCACAAAATAAAAGTGTCAGCCTTTCTTTCATGGCAATGCTTTCTCCTCCTTTGTTATGTAGATCCTCCATGGCATTTTTCTTCCAAAAGAGGCCTGTCTTACCACAGTTGAAAACTTGTTGGGGAACGAAGCCCTGCGACTCAACATAATCTTTAAATTCCAAAACGAATCGGTCAGCGTCTAATTTGTTGGCACTGGCAGCTTCACCATTTCTCACCACACTGTGTATGCCACTTTTCCTCTTAAAATTATCAAACCACCCTCTGATTACCTTGAAACTCTCAACCTCAGCACTTGCTCCAGGGGTGTTTCTGATGAGGTCGGCATGCAAATGTAAAGCTTTTTCACAAATTATGCTCTCAGAAATGCTGTCACCTGACAACTGTTGTTCAGTTATCCATATTAAAAGCAATTTTTCCACTTCTTCAATTGTCTGTGTTTGCTGATTTGTGAGTGCTTTAACACCTTTTGCAGCACTGGCCCCTTTAATGGCATCCTTATTTCTTAAGATGGTACAAATTGTAGATTTGGCCATACCAAACTGCATTGCCAGATCACTTACACGGACCCCACTTTCATGCTTGGAAATACCGTATTTTTTGCTCTATAAGACTCACTTTTCCCCTCCTAAAAAGTAAGGGGAAATGTGTGCGCGTCTTATGGAGCGAATGCAGGCTGCACAGCTATCCCAGAAGCCAGAACAGCAAGAGGGATTGCTGCTTTCACTGTGCAGTGATCCCTCTTGCTGTTCTGGCTTCTGAGATTCAGAATATTTTTTTTCTTGTTTTCCTCCTCCAAAAACTAGGTGCGTCTTGTGGTCTGGTGCGTCTTATAGAGCGAAAAATACGGTGATTTGCTTCTTTACCTCTATTGTAGTTCTGTTAATGGTTCTCTTGGCTTTGCAGCTTTTATCCATTTCCGCAGTCACACAATCAATCAATCAGTAGCTGAACTGGGTTCCACACAGTCACAAAAATAAATAAACCAAAAAGCTGCAAAAAGAAAAACGCAAACAATAGCAAAAACAAAAGCACCAAATATAAGTTCCAAATATTACCTCCATGTTGCATGTGTGCTCAGGACTCAACAGCCGACAGACCTCAGTGTAGCACTCAGAATGGAAGCGTGGCACTCAAATCCAAAGTGGAACACTCAAAATAGAAGTGTGGCACTCAGAACGGAAGTACAACACTCAAATCCAAAGCGGAACACTGTAATCTGAAGTAAAACATTCAAAAAGAGCATGTTCGGCTTCCAAAAAAAAAGTTTGTATACCGGAACACTTACTTCTGGGTTTGCAGCATTTGGGTTCCAAGTTGTTTGAGAATTAAGCTGTTCAAAAACCAAGGTACCACTGTGTGTGTGTGTATGTGTGTGTGTGTGTATGAGATTTGGAAATGTAGAAAACTGAACTTAAGATTGGAAAAATGAGAAGCTGAGAGAAACTGAAACTTACAGCTTTGCCCAGGCCTAGGTGTTTGCCACATACAGTCACACCTCGGGATGAATACGCTTCAGGTTAGGCAAATTTGGGTTGCGTTCTGCGGTGACCCAGAAGTAACGGAGTGCGTTACTTCCTGGTTTCCCCACTGCGTGCATGTGCAGACCGTCAAAATGAGGTCACACGCATGCACAGAAGCGCCAAAATGCGACCCGTGCACGCGCAGATGCACCGTCACATCTTGCATTCCATTTGGAATGTGAATGGGGCTCCGGAACAGATCCTGTTTGCCTCCCGAGGTACCACTGTATTGTGCTCGTGGCAGAGATGATATCTGAGCCTTATACTTCCTGGCTTGTGTCTTATCCACTCTCTTACAGAATAAACATTGGCTACAGCTCATAGTTAGCTTAACCTGGAGCCCAGGTCTAGATGTCCTGCAAAGCAGCATGTTGCAGAAATAATTTTTTAAAAAAGACTGCAGAGGAGCAAAGTACTGGAGGCAGTATACCTTTGAATACCAGTTGCTGTGAATCACAAGTGGGAAAAGTCCTGCTGTGCTCATGTCCTGTTTTGAGGCTTCCCAAAGGCATCGGGCTAAGCACTGTGAGAACAGGATGCTAGACTAGGGCTCTTCCTTTGTTCTTGAGAACATAAGAATATAAGAAGAGCCTGTTGGATCAGGCCAATGACCCATCTAGTCCAGCATCCTGTTCTCACAGTGGTCAACCCAGTAGCCTTTGGGAAGCCCACAAGCAGGACCTGAGTGCAACAGTATTATGTGAATATAATTTAAGTGTTATCTTAGATGCTATGCAAAATTAATTTAGGGCTACTGGGACAAACAAACAAGAATGTTTGTTTCCCCATTTTTGGAAAGTACAAAAGCCTGCTCTAACAGTCTTGGATGTCTGAGCATGTAGTGCACAAATGCCTGTGACCTGTAAGAAGAAATCAGAAATAGTTATTGGAAACTGCACACCATTTTTCTTTTCGCTGCTCTAGGAAAATGAGCTACATGTACTATAAAATGCAGGCTATGTCTTTTCTGATATTTCTACGTTCATTACTGAACCCACAAACAATTCGTTATTGGTAATTAATATTAATTCCATCCATTTAATAGCTGGTATTATCAAGGGTAGGGAGATCGGTTTCCCAGTGTTAAATAATTTTTGCCAATTTGTCTTGCTCGGCTTGCTGCTTCCCTGATTTCCCAGTTGCTTCATATCTTCTCTATCTGCAGTCAATGAGCTGAGGGAATCAGAGCTTCTCCAAATCAATAGATCAGCAGCCAGCACTAGTAGAGAGATGCAGATTTGCTGGATGGTAATGTGAGAGGGAGATACAGAAATATGCAAAGCGGAAATCAGCTTGACTGGGATTGCTAAGACCATACTGCAGGCTTCTTGTGATTCTTTTCTTTCACTTACCTGTTCAACTCATAGTAAGCCAAGGGTTTCGGCTCATAAGGACCATAGGTCAATGATAGACCACATGCAAATAGTTCCAGGCTCAGTCCCTGGCATTTCCAGGCAGAATAGTAAATGCCGCTCTCTGAGATGCTGGAGAACCACTGGCAGAGGAAGGGCTGCAGTTCAGTGGTGCAGCATCCACTTGGCATGTGGAAAATCCCAGGTTCAATTCCTGAGATCTCCAAGTGGGGCTGGGAATGCCCCTTGCCTGACACCTGTCACTTTCAAAAGTGCCACGTGATGATTCTTTCTCTCTTCTGAGAAACCAGGCTTTTTACAATGGCAGCAGCTACTCTCCAGAACCTCACAGCCTATTTTATTAGGCAGGTGCCTTCACTGTCCTGTTTTAGATCCCTGCTAAATGTGTTTCTGTTTAGGTAAGCCTTCTCAGACACATAACCCTGCTGTGTACTTTTTTTTTTAGAAGTGTGGATTTCAATATCTATCTTTTGATAATTTCCCCATGTCCACCATTTTAAAAAATCTGTCTTTATTGATCTTTTGAATTCACATATTGTTCCGTTTTATGTAAGCAGCTTTATAAAAAAAAAAAGTGGTAGATACATTTTGCAAAATAAAAAAAATCCATCACTCAGAACTTAATAAAAGAGCCAACTCTACTACAAGTCCAACTACAGCAGGCATTGATAAATGAGGATATGTTCTGTATCTTTTGAGACATCTCCAGTTTCTTACTGTCACAAAACTGATAGTGCGAGAGACAGTCTACTGTACTGCCATGTTTAACACAGCAGTTCCTTGGCAATTTGTACATCTGTGAGTGGTTCAGTTCTACACCATCATCTCCTTTTTTTAGTATCATCAAAGACATGAATTAATATTGTCTATTTGGGGCACTCTTAATTTCAAATGCAGCTTTCAGGGGGGAGGGGATTAATATCTTGTCATCTTCTGCTTTGGTTACTGTGTTTTCTGTGAGAAGAAGGGACTGTAATTTTAATGCCCAGCATAGACCATAAAGGACTATAAACATTTAATGGACCCATAAACATAGATTTTAACCTTTTAAGTATTCTACATTTTGATTGGCTATGTGGCTGTCTTCTTCCCTACAGGTTATCAAGACTAATAAACAGGAAAGTTGAAAGTGCTGAACAAATCAAAAGGCGAAAAGAAAGAGAGAGAGAGGATATATATATATAAAAAATCCTGAAAAGGTCAAAGTAGTACAGTTCACTATAATCTTCCTCAGAATATATGAAGCATTGCAATTTTGAGGCCCTTACTCCTCAGCTTGTAATAATGGCAGAAAAAAAGACCCGGCCTTAGTGCGATCCATTTTTCAAGAAGCTGCTGTAAGGATGATGGCAATGATTTATTATTTTATTTCTCTATAGCCCACCTTTCCGCAGTTTGTGATCAAGGCAATTTATGAAGCAAAATCTAAAAACAGATAATCACCATTTCAGAAAGTACATTCCAAGAAGCAAGATGCCAAAAATCAGTGGTGTAGCGTGGGGGGTGCAGGGGGGGCGGGCCGCACCGGGCGCAACATCTGGGGTTAGGGCAAATCCAAGGGTTAGGGGGCGCAAATCCATGGGTTAGTGGGCGCAAATTACTTGCCTTGCCCCGGGTGCTGACAACCCACGCTACGCCACTGCCAAAAATCATTTAAGCAAAGGTCCCAGGAAAATAAAATGGTCTTTGCCTGGTACCTAACTGATGACGGCATTAATAGCCAAGAAGATATTTCTGCAGTGGGTGTTCCAGGGATGTAGGGGGGCACCACAAAAATGGCCCTATCCACCTATAGCTGCCTGCGTACCCCCTGAGGGTGAGAATCCTTCCAAGAGAACTTCTGATGAAGACATAAGTCAGGGGTGGGGATCCTGTGGACTCTCCAGATGTTGCTGGACTCCAACTCCCATCAGCCCCAGCCAGCATGCTCAGTTGTCAAGGTTGATAGATGTCCTGCAACATTGGGCAGGGTGGGGGGCAGGCTAGCTGGCTTTGATCTTGAACACACAGCAGTGCCAGCATCCTTGGGCACATGCTGAGACCTATTTGGAGCTCCTCTTCCTTACGGCCATTACCTCTTTGCATGATCTAAGTATGCAAGCAAGCAAGCATCAGCAGAAGAAGAAGCAAGGAGAAGTGGCAGCAGCCTTGGTTTGTCTGCTGGGGAAACTCAGCCAGATGGGCGGGATATAAATAAATTATTATATATGCCTAACTCTTCCTTGGCAGAAATACACATTGAACCCAGAGGAAAGGTCAGGTCAGGTCAGTGAGCAATGTGGCAACAGTGACGAGCAGGAAGTAGACACAATCATCTTGCTCTTGTGTCCTCTTAAACCTAGAGCTTGCATGGACAGGCAGGTTCATGGGGAGAAAGGCACCCTGGTAAAAGGTAAAGGTAAAGGGACCCCTGACCATTAGGTCCAGTCGTGGCCGACTCTGGGGTTGTGGCGCTCATCTTGCTTTATTGGCCGAGGGAGCCGGCGTACAGCTTCCGGGTCATGTGGACAGCATGACTAAGCCGCTTCTGGCAAACCAGAGCAGTGCATGGAAATGCCGTTTACCTTCCTGCCGGAGCGGTACCTATTTATCAACTTGCACTTTGACGTGCTTTCGAACTGCTAGGTTGGCAGGACCTGGGACTGGGCAACAGGAGCTCACCCCATCGCGGGGATTCGAACTGCCGACCTTCTGATCGGCAAGTCCTAGGCTCTGTGGTTTAACCCAGGAGTCTATTTAGGCCTTGAGCAAAACTAGCACTTTGAACTGTATCCTGAACCCAACCGAAGGGCAGTTCAGGTCATTCAGTGGAGCCCTCATGACCACAAGGCCCTGTTTCCTGGCAAACTGGCTCTGTCAGGGGGCAGAGGTTATTTTTGGATTTGGAATGTAACGTGCAGCTGAGCTGAAGGTTATTGATTTTATTTATAAAAACTACAAAGCATTACAATCATCTTACATCCCTCACTTTAGATGATGGGAACCCTCTCAGCAAACGACGTGACCTCTGGAACTTGGCTGTGATGCAGCCCTTTCCAGACCTAGCCCACTTCGAGGAGCTGACAAACAAGGGTGTTTAAATGGCTGGTAGACAACACAGCAGATACTTCCTATAACAGGTGCCACCATAGGACGCTGCTAAGGCATTTATAGAGATATAAATTCCCACATAGTACCACCCTGGCGTATAACTAACTGTGGGAGAATCATATTTTAAGGGGGAGGGGAAGATAGAAACAGAATTAACCACTTAAAGGCCCCAGAATCCAAATCTCCGGGCATGTCAAAAATATACTACCTAAAACTCCTCAAAATCACAATGGCATTAGTGGGGACCTCAGTGCTGGAAGCTGAATGTGGCATTCCAGCCCTCTAGATTTAGCTTAGAAACCAGCCTATCCACCGCCCCCAGGTCACACCACTGCTTTGCACCCTCCACAAGTTGGTCTGGCTAGGATGTGTCTGGCTAGGATGTGTCTGGCTAGGATGTCTGGCTAGGATGTGTCCACAAGTTTGTCTGGCTAGGATGTGTCTGGCTAGGATGTGTATAATGCCTCTTGCTTAACAGGATGGAGAAAGGAGAGGTGACTGTGTGTGTTGAATCCACTGACTGACTGGAATATAGCTTACTCTGCAAAGGCTAAGAGTTACATCCATTGTTCTTCCCCTGCCCTTCATTAGAATGTGGCCCCTGGATGGTTGTCTATAAAGTAATATGGACCTCTCCGACTGCAAAAGATTCCTCACCCCTGCTCCAGAGTAACCTAAACTACAAACAAGTCCTAATGACATTCTAGATAGACAGGTAGGTGGGAAGAAGCCGCAAGAGAAGCAATTAGGAGGCATTTAATTCATCATCGTGTCTATTTATTTATTTATTTATTTATACATTATAAACAGAACTAAGAAACGAAATCACTATTCCCCCACTTTATATATAGGAGAGAAGGGAGGGGGCAATAAATAAATAAACCTGCTAGATCTAAAATAGCAGAACTTGCAAAGTAGATAAATATTATTTGTACTCCTGAGTGCAGGAGTTCAACTCCTACATCATTAAGAAAACAAGCTGAAGACAGACTAATGCACTGACTTTGTGTCCTACGCGACTAATGATTATTTTGGAGAACAAGTATTTATTTCTTATACCTTTAAAGAACCCTAAAGCAATGGGGGTAATTATTGAGATTCAACATCCAGCAATTACGGGGGAGTGAAGATGGGAAGTAATAGAGATTGCACGTTACTCCCCCCCCCCCCCCACATGGCAATCAACTATTTCTGTGCAATTTTCAGCCTTCCATCTTTTATAACATTTGATGAGGGATCATACCAAGCCAGGAATGAGTTTAGAAATAAAGAATAGAGCCAAAAGGGTAATTAGAATTTACCAGCAACACCAGCTTATATTTCTGACAGGACCTAAATACTGAGAAATGTTCCTTCCTTGACTCATCAAGGCGATGGTGGCTGGTGCCCTTTGGAATTGGTGTGGCAGAAGACAGAATAAATCAAAGACAGGTGGAGCCAGAACCAATGACAAGCAGTCCCAACTATTGCTTGTTTTGTCCCCATCCTCCTCCCTGCCAAGAACTAAAAGGGGAAGGCTGAGACAAAGGATGAGGAAGCCAGCTGTGGCCATGTCCTAGGCTGGTTGCTAGTAAGAAGGCAAACAGGTTGGGGCTGGTTGAGAGCAGACTGAGGTTGGCAGCCTTCAGTTCATCAGGGATGTTTACCAATCGACCTGGATCTAGAGAGGGACACCTTCTCTCATACACCATAACTTGAGATCTGATGATGAGGCACAGGTTTCTTCAGGGCAAGTGTGTAGAAACTTTAACCCTTCAGAGGTTGCTGAGCTACAATTCCCATCATTCCTAGTCATTGGCTATGCTTCTTAGGATGGATGGGTGTTATAGCGCAGCAACATCTTCAGGGCCACAGGTTCCCCATACCTGATATAGGGGGTGAAGGGTACTTGATGGGTGCTTACTGTGGAATTGGTGCTCCCCGTGCATGCAAGCTTTTTGCAGCAACTATTCCACACAACATAGAAATGCCAACTCATATTCCCACCCCTGTCCCTTTATGGCTGGAACAGGTCAGTCTGCAGAGCCTGAGACTCTTAAGGTCAAGCCCCAGGTTGGGGCCATTGCAGCGGGTTACACTAAATGACCCTTGTGGTCCCTTCCAACTCTACAATTCTATGTGTCTATGATTCTGAAGATTATATAGGGGAAGTTTAATCTGGAGTACTATGATATCACTTTAAACAGTCATGGCTTCCCCCAAAAGAATTATGGGAGCTGTTGTTTTTAAGGGTTCTGGGAGTTGCTAGGAGACTCCCATTGCCCTCACAGAGCTACAGTTACAGAGTTCCCCCCTGAACAGGAAATGATTGTTAAACCACCCTGGGAATTGTAGCTCTGCAATTCACAAGGTGGTTTAACAATCAGTCTCTCATTCAGAAGACTAATAACTGCAGCTTTGTGAGAGGAATAGGGACTCTCAGCACCCTTAACTAATGACAGTTCCTAGGATTCTTTGGGGAAATCATACCTGTGTAAAATGCTTTAAATGTAGAGTGTGGATGTGCCCCACAACTGTTAAAGCAGTTTAAGTCAATAGCATGAAAATGCTATTTTTCTTTCCTCTTATTTTATCCTTCCTCCAAAGAGCACAGCATGGCATTACATCAGGGTTGGGGGACATGTGTTCCTCCAGATGTTGCTAGACATCAACTTCCATCAGTCCCAGCCATCATGGTCAATGACTAGGGATGATGGAAGCTGTAGTCCAGTTAATTTCCCCCTCTAGAGACATTGCTTAGCAAACAAATGCCAGAACGGTTGCTCTCATCCGGTTTAGGTCTATCCTAAAATCTAAGGAGGTTTTCAGTAGGGCCGTAACTAGGGGGTGATGAGGTGGGCCCAGCCACGGGTGCAGGTGAGGGGGGAGCGCAAAATGGGCTTTAAAATATGTCTATAAATAAAAATATCGATTATTGCCTCATAAGAAAAGGTTTTAAATAGAGGGTGAATTGAATGGGTGAGGGGGGTTGGAGGAGAGGTCGAAAGAAGAGCTAATTTGTCCATGGTTAGGGGGCACAATCTGGTGGTTCTGCCAGGGATGCAAGATCACCTAGCTACGGCTCAGGTTTTCAGCTAAGTGCTTCTACTGGCACAAAGATCTCTGCTTCTGCAATGGAATAACCCCCCTCCCCCATACTTTCCCTATGTGCCCCCACACCCTACCAAATCTGCTCTGGAGGGTTGGGGGAAAACCTGTTGGGTACAAACTACCTTGCCTTCCTTCACTCAGCAAAGGGTAGGGTTGAGAGTAACAGACAGTCAGAGGAAACTATACTTTGTGGTTTCTTGCTAAACTCATATGTTCCACTCCTTCCTCTTCCCTGCTCTCCCTTTCTTCCCTCTCCCTTGCATGAGGCAGCCATGAGAAGTAGCTCCCACCATCTAAGCTTAGAATCTGAAGCCATCCTTGGAAATAGGAAGAAACTGTAAGTAAATAACGTCCACCACCCCCCTTAACAATGGGACCTTTGCATTTACTTGTTTAAGCAATGCTAGTGATGTGGGGATCAGACAGAACGGGTGGTGGAACTTGGGTGGCTTCAGCTTCAAAGCATTTTAACTCTGATATATATTACTATTTTTAAAAAAAAACAGGGGTGGAGGGAGAGGAGAGAGAAAGGGGAAGTTTTGTTGGACAACCTGTCCTTTGGCTAGTAGAAGCACTTCTCTGGATACCACCCACAGTACTTTAAAGGAGAGATGGGAAAATCTGCAGCTCTCCAGATGGTCCTAGACAACAATTCCCACCATCCCTGAATATTGGCCATATTGGCAAGGACTGATGGGAATTGTAGTCCAGCAACATCTGGGGTGGGTTAGCCATCACTGCTTAAAAGAGAAGACTGAAGACTCAGAAGAATGTCAGCGAAGTGCAGCAGAAGGCCTCCTTCCATCCGCGCTATAAAGCATCCATCAAAATCCAACCCACTCGTCATTTTTGGACCAAGTCCTATTTTTAGGTTGAAATCTGTTCTGAGATGTTAACAATGTGCATTGATTCCCTTCTTTTCCTTTCAGAAGTAGAGGCATGCTGCTTAAGGCATGGCTTTAATACAGACATGATTTCGCAACTCGTTTTACATATAATTGCTTTTGATATTTAAAAATAAATAAAATTAAAAACAGCTGAGCGACTGTGGTTCTCTCTCTGTGTGTGGTTTTTTTAAAATTGGCTGCTGAACATTCACTATATTTTTTTATCCTACAATCACTCATAAGGATCTGCTGTGGCTATCGTATATCCTAAAAATGCAATTACTGTAGAGACTTTCTGGTCTATTGGCTGGAGAATGCTTGTGTAATGACTGTGGAATGGGTAGGTGGGTGAAGACCCCGATCCTGCAAAGATTCTAAAGATTCAATAACATTGTGACTGCTCTTGGGAGAATAAGTTTAGGCTGCAGCATCATACACTTCCACTCTCAGGTCCAATGCTCAGAAAGAAATGAGAGTATTTTATCGATTTATTGTTGTTGTAATCACAGACCCTTCAAGTGTCCCTATTTTTCAGGGACATCCTGAAATTACAGAAGCCATCCCAGTTTTTTTATTTGATCCCAGAAGAAATGTTGGAGAAATGTTGGAGCGTATGGAGTTATGTGACCCCTAAGCCAAGGAGATAAGTAACTCCACAACCTTTAGAAGACATCTGAAGGCAGCCCTGTATAGTTTTATTCTGTTTTTATATGTGTTGGAAGCCACCCAGAGTAGTATTATTATTATCATTATTATAGAATAGGATGTCCCTATTTTCTTTGGAGAAATGTTGGAGGATATGTAATTCTCATCCTCATCACATCAAGACTTTGTGCTTGGAGCAGATGAAAGGACTTGAGAGCTACCTTATGTCTGATGCATACCTTATGTCTTATGCATTTGAATGAGACTACTCTAAGCATAAGAAAGATTGCATTCTGCATTGCTTTCATTGTATTTTATCCTTGTCTCTGTAAATGAAGCTGTGCACCACCTTATTACTTTTTTTGAGGGGTTGTCTATAAATGTTTATATATATATATCCTAAGCCAACTTGCCTGAGAGTAAGCACCATTGAATTCAATAGGACTTTATTCTGGGAAAACATGGCTAGGATTACACTGTAAGCCTAACTCCAACCTGTTGTTGTTGTTGCTGCTGCTGCAGTTGCTGCCGTTGTCATTCCACCCCTTCTGCAAACATATCCAAGCAGTGGCGTAGCGTGGGTTGTCAGCACCCGGGGCAAGGCAAGTAATTTGCGCCCCCTAATCCGTGGATTTGCGCCCCCTAACCCATGGATTTGCCCTAACCCCAGATGTTGCGCCCGGTGCGGCCGGCCCCCCCTGCACCCCCCACGCTACGCCACTGTATCCAAGGCAACTTAATATATTCAAAATCATACAAATGCATTCAAAGAAGCAAGCCCTGCAACAAAATGTTGCATTGTGGGGTGCCTGCACTGACAATACATGCTCAGTCCTCATTAGACTTTTGCAGAGTTTGTTTCTTTTGCCACATTATGTCTCCCCACCCTGCAAAATGTTTTGTTCTTCTCTTATCTCGGGCTTCCTGCAACCTTCAAGCATGCTGCTACTTCCCTCTGAAGCAGGGGTGGAGAAGCTTTTTGATTCCATGAGCCAGGTCCCTAGCAAGGCCACCCACCTGTCAATCAAGTGACACTACAAATACATGAATATATGCAGGGGTACCAACTTGAATCAAATATTGGGGGGGGCAGATAAACCCCACCCTGCATAATCGATCACATGACACAGTGCATGTACACCATTTGAATGGTAATGCCCATCAACTTTAGAGGGGCAGCCTCCTCAAATATTTTATTGGAGGGTGCAAACACCCCCTCAACCCCTAGGAGCTGGGTCCTATGAATGTACTGTATGAGTTTGCTCAAATCCTAACACTTCACTGAATGTAGAGGTTGGGGTGCGGTCTGCCACCTCAACTCATAACATGGCACTTTGATGTCGTGAATCTACTACTTCAAGGTCTTCATTTTCCTTTTTGCAGTGTGTTGCTGCCTGAGAGGGGTACCAAAGCCCAAACAACCTAGCACATTCAGGTGCACAAGAAAGCTCCCTGCAGGGACCTCTCTTTCACACCCAAATCAAGCTGAAGTTGTCTCTCTTCACACCAGCTGGCACCAAAGAGTGTAGTGCGACATCAAAGAGAAAGGAGAAACTGTATCTCTTTGCAAACACTGTTCTTTGGATTGTGGGCAAATACAGTGGTACCTCGAGTTACATACGCTTCAGGTTACATACGCTTCAGGTTACATACGCTTCAGGTTACCGACTCCACTAACCCAGAAATAGTACCTCGGGTTAAGAACTTTGCTTCAGGATGAGAACAGAAATTGTGCTCCAGTGGCATGGCAGCAGCAGGAGGCCCCATTAGCTAAAGTGGTGCTTCAGGTTAAGAACAGTTTGAGGTTAAGTACAGACCTCCGGAATGAATTAAGTATTTAACTCAAGGTACTACTGTACAGTGAACGCTCGGGTTGCGAACATGATCTGTGTGGGATGCACGTTCGCAACCTGCAGCGTTCGCAACCCGCAGCGGCACACCTGCGCACCTGCGGGTTGCGATTCAGTGCTTCTGCACATGCACAAAGCACAATTTAGTGCTTCTGCACATGCACAACCACTGAAACCCGGAAGTAACCCATTTCAGTACTTCCAGCTTTTGGCGGGTCCGTAACCCAAAAAACACAACCTGAAGCTTCTGTAACCCAAGGTATGACTGTAATTAAATAGAGGAGCATCTACTTTGCATGCAGAAGGTCCCAGATTCCGAGACAACGCAGCAAAAGGACCCTTGTCTGAAACACTGGATAGTTGCTCCCAATCCGTGTGCACAATTCTGAGCTAGAGGGCTAGTTGGTCTGGGCGTCTTCCTGTGTCCCTAGTTTGAATTTCATATTCCTTGTGGGACATTTTTTTCTATGATCCGAACACTGTTTAGCAGTAGAGTGGCCACGTGTCCTACTTTACAGAGGGCAGCCCTCTATAGGAAAGGCTGTCGTAAGGCGATCCAGCTAAAGGATTTTGTGGCCCAAGTCTGGGTTTAAAGATAAAGAACCATGGGGGGAGGAGAGAAAAGGGATCCAGAGGTTGCCCATCAACACTTTGCACCTGACTATCCATTTGAGCAGGACCACCAATCACCTGCTCACAGTCCTTCCCATGATGGTGAGATGCATTGCTTTTCTATCACAGCAGTTGTGGCTAACTCTGCATCAGTACATATCATATGCAAATTTTATGCAAATCTGCTCTCCCTCCCTCCCGTTGACAATATGGAAATGGCTACCCTGTGTAAGAGGTTGCTTGAAACTAAAGCTACCTAAAGTTTTTGCACTGGTTTTTTGGGAGGAGCTATGTCCCAGCCTGGGATACTTTGCCACTGTAGGCAAGATGCCCTCCCCTGATGCTGATGCCCTCTGAAGATCCAGACCTCCTTCTTGTTCCTACCATCATATCCCTGCTGGCTCCAGCCCCACTACCACAACTGCACCCTTGCCCATGGCTGAACCATAACATAGTAGCAGCGGTGAGGGTCCAGAATTAGCAGTGAGGGCAAGAGTGCTGTGGTGGCAGTAGTAGTGGCAGTGGCATGGGCAAAGCGGTTGCAGGGCTGTCAGCAATGCAGCAGGCTGTTAGTGCTGCAATGGTAGGGGTGGGGCAGTGGTTAGATCTGCCACCTGAGGCAAATTGCTTCATCTCATCCTTTTGAAGCACCAGCCTTGAACTCGTTTTGTACATTTTAACCCTTTGCTTCCTTCCCATTTCTAGCCGCCATTCTTGCTGCCATTAATAAGTAACCAATTAAATGTTTATATAATAACCATTCCTTTTCTCCACTGAACATACCAAACTCTTTTCTGAATATACTCAACTTTGAGTGACAAGAGGGCAAAAACATCCATGAGTCCTTTATGGGGAATTAGTGACCATTCATGCAACACATGATCAAGAATCTACAGGACTGGCTGTACCTGCCACATTCCATAATATGTGTTTATGCTAACATTTTCCTTCATATTGAGACCAGAAACTTCTAGAATGTCCAGTGATTGTATGAATTTCGCTATTATTGTTTAGAACTGAGCTATGTCTTCAGGATGGGAGGGAGAGTGGAATGCTCAGTTTGTAACCTTTTTCTTTTCCATAATATAAGAAAGAAAGAAAGAAAGAAAGAAAGAAAGAAAGAAAGAAAGAAAGAAAGAGAGAGAAACTAAGGCCATCTGCAGACATTCCTTCAGAGAAAAGCAACTGTGAATTTTTCTGCTGCAAACTCACATGCATCTTTGCTCCTCAAAGGGAGCATTCTCTTCTTACCCTTGAGGCAAGTTGTCCAGTTTGTTGGTTTTCTTCTTCCAACACTTGCAGTTTATTTATTTTGCACTTCTTTAAAACTTTTGCATCTTCACAGTTTTAAAAACCTGGTCCCAGAAGAGCTGAATGTGACCCCCTTGTGACAAACACAAAGGTCAACCAATCAGTATGGCGCTTCAAAGAGTGGGATGGTTTGGTGACTGATGCAAGAGCTGGCCAATCAACGTTGAGCAAATCTAGCTTCTGCTGAAAGATCAGAGCAACATTCCTCTGAGCATGATCCAGGGACAAAAATGGTTTGTGTGCGCCAAAAATGCAGTGAGTGAGCTTTCACAGCAGCCTCACCACTAAAATTATGTACCTCAGTACTAGGGATGAGCAGTTCTATCAATTTGTTTCTCTTGGTTTCTCTTTGTCCTCCAGATTTCCACATCACTTTCTGAATCTTGTTTAAAGTCGTTACGAACGTTCATCAACATTTTAATACAGATTTCTTCTCATTTACACATATTTTTTTTTTGCAATTTGCCTAATACACACATTTTGCAAAGCCATGTTCCCCAATGTAATTTATTTTGATACACGATATTTGGCTGGAGAACTTCATTGAAAAATTTGAACAAATGCAAGTTTCAAAAGGGTGTGGCAGTGTTTTGGTTCATGTATTATTTTGGAATGCATTCAGTTGGTAGGTTTGTTTTTAGATACTAATTGAACTGAATTTGTCCCCCATCTCTGATCTGTGTGCAGCCTGACGGTTTTTTCTGCATTCTGATAGGGCTGCATTGACCACACAGAGCAAGAGAGTAATGGAACTACTTGAAGGGTATTTCACATAACCATCGCTAGGTTCATGCATTTTCTATTCATTATCCAAGGTCAAAACATTTCCAGGATGAATCCTTCTACACCTGACTTTACCACTAGAGAAAGGACCAATGCATGCTACATGAAATGTACTATTCCATATAACATGCCTGTTTCATAAAATAGCAGCTGTGGAGGGTAGGGAATCAGGGCCATAGCCTGTGGAGTGGGGGTTCACCATTCCAGCAATGGAAATCATTTTGCTCAAGCAGCCTCTTGCTGCTATCATAGCTCCCCTCTTAAGCAAATATTTCATTTATTACACTTCTTTAGGCAATTCATAAACCACTTAACGGAAGAACTTTCAAAGCAGCATACAAATAACATTGCGGATCAGGCACAGCTAGAAATCTGCAAAGCAATTAAAAAGCAAATATACACAAAACCTTAATTCATTAAAACACAGGTAGAAACAGTAACACCTTTTAAACAAGTATATGTAATTCAGTTCTGTGGCTGGGTAGTGCTGTCACACTAAAGGATCAACTTTTTGTAAATGTGGAAGAAACATTATGTAGCACTTGTAAAAGTAGAAGCCGAAAAATACCGACAAGATGCTAAATGAGCATTACACATTATATCAGCTGTAATTTTTTTTTTAAAAAAAGCTTTACCAAGAAACCAAATCTGTGAGCCAAGGCCAATGAAATATGCAATCATTAACAATGGTGTGTGGCTTCACAACAATAAGGTGCAAAAATTGTGTGCAATTGCACTTCAATGTATTCTAAAATATCTGACTGTGCACACTAAATTTAACTACTCTGCAGCAATGAAATAAAAAGAAATTTCCAAAACAAAGGTGTCCTGCTCAGTAATAATTGTGCCAAGCAGATGTTCTCTGGGGATGGGAAACAAAGTTCCATGGATTGAAAACTGCAAGTTCCATGGATCAAAGCAGTTAGAGAACCATGTGTGGGACATGGCAATCTCTTCAGTAAAGTGGTCCCAAGCCTATAGCAGCTTGGAGAATGAGGTTCGGGAGATTTCCATCAGGACAACAGCATGGGGGAGGGAGGGTTAGCCACCACCACACCCTTCTCCATGGCCCTAACCCTTCTATTTCAATTGCTATTTGTAAAAAGGATAAACAAAACCATACACAAGGAAAACAGGAAGCATCTGGTGTAAATGAAGAAATAGAAGAGTTAGTCTCAAATATGCAGAAGGGCATGGGTAGGCCCTGCAGAATACAGAGTCACCCTGTTTCTTGGGCCCTGCAGTTAGGTAATCTCTGGACTGAGGTGTCTTATCCCCCCCCCTCCACACACACCCTTTAAATTGTAATGTGTACTATTTCAGTTTCTTTACTATATTGTTTGCCCTCTCCCACATTCATTCTGCCAGGTGGGATTCTAGACATCTGCCCTAAAGCCCAGCCTTGATATTACCACCACTTGAGCCAACCCTACATGCTCCTTTCTACATACTTATTTGTAAAGCCCTCTCAATCAGAAAGGTCTCTAAGTGTTGTACATAATAAAATTATCATTAAAACACAGCTGAAACCTTGTTGTTTAGTTGTTTAGTCGTGTCCGACTCTTCGTGACCCCATGGACCAGAGCACGCCAGGCACTCCTGTCTTCCACTGCCTCCCGCAGTTTGGTCAGACTCATGCTGGTAGCTTCGAGAACACTGTCCAACCATCTCGTCCTCTGTCGCCCCCTTCTCCTTGTGCCCTCCATCTTTCCCAACATCAGGGTCTTTTCCAGGGAGTCTTCTCTTCTCATGAGGTGGCCAAAGTATTGGAGCCTCAGCTTCAGGATCTGTCCTTCCAGTGAGCACTCAGGGCTGATTTCCTTCAGAATGGAGAGGTTTGATCTTCTTGCAGTCCATGGGACTCTCAAGAGTCTCCTCCAGCACCATAATTCAAAAGCATCAATTCTTCGGCGAACAGCCTTCTTTATGGTGAAACCTACAAAACTGTTAAAAACC
Organism: Podarcis filfolensis; assembly: GCF_964270895.1. Taxonomy (NCBI): domain Eukaryota; kingdom Metazoa; phylum Chordata; class Lepidosauria; order Squamata; family Lacertidae; genus Podarcis; species Podarcis filfolensis. Next base: position 21,269,567 of record NC_139617.1, read on the forward strand.
CAAGTATACATAAAGTAAAGGTCTATAAAACGCAGATGAAACCAACAACACTTTTAAATAACACATAACTGAATCACATTTAATTTTAATTCTCCTCTCTCTTTTCATCCCACTTGTTCACTATAGGTCTTTCTGATGTCTTCACCACTCCAACTTAAATGCAGTTGTTTGTGGAAATCATGAGAGAAAGTCAGAGAGAGTCCATCTGCAGCCTGAAAATACATCAGACCGATTATGGATTGGTTGCCTGTGGTCTTTTTTGGTGGATCGGCAGAAGAATGAAAAAAGAAAACACTCTTGTTTTGGAAACTGGGCATTGCTTCCCTAATGATGCATGTAAGATAGGCATGTTTTCAAATCAGGCTCTAGTTAAGTCTACGTTGGTAGCTACATTGATATCTATCCTAGTCCTGTGTTGTTATCAAAGTTTTGGGTTGAAGCTCCACGTTTCATTGATTCAGAATTTCTTCCTGGTATCCATGAAACTCTACATCCTCTTTTTACCAAACATGAATCTGTCCTGTGTGTTATAACCCTTGCTGAAAGCATTTTACTGTGAGGTAAACTGCTATGTATTGTTTGTTGAGTCCGTTCTCCCTGCCCCCCTGCCATCCGCATGTTCTCTTGAGCACGGGGAGTTTTTAATCAAGTTTTGTAGTCCCACACTGCTGTTTTAAAATCAATTGCTTTATGTTCCAAAATAGATTTACTCCTAGATGGAAAGGTCCTTGGAGACTTCCTGGGAGCTCTGAGAAACTCTCCTTTATGCTGTTTTCAAAGCTTCTGTTTCTGATCCTCAAGCGAGGAAGCATCAGGCGGAGTTCCAACATAACATCTTCCATTGGCTCATTCCCACACAACCAAACTCTGCTTCTGCAGGAACATCCCCAAATAAATCAAAGACAATATAACAATGGGCTTCCTGGAACCTGTTGGATGTAGTGCACGGACATGAAAGTGAAGTCTAGACCCGGAAGATGGAGCTGAAGTCCCAGCTGAGCCCACAAGGCAAATTAGTGGCTCTGATCCAGCTGCTACAGTCGCAGGCAACTACTCATGCACAACAGTCAATGGCTCCTATGTGCATAACATCCTATTTGCTTGAATGAATGCATTTAGAGGGGGGTGAGATGTCATACATTAAAGAGGACACCCCTCTCTTTGAATGCCTTTCTGGTCCAAGTCTAAAAATAAATAACTATAAAAGGGGCAGAGCAAACAAGGGCCTTGAAAATGCCCATCAGCAGTGAGCAGCTGGACAGGAAACTGAGCAGGCACACACAGGATTACCATTTTATTATTATATGAATTATTATTATTATTATTATTATTATTATTATTATTATTATTACTACTATTATTTATTAAATTTGTATATTGCTCTTCATCTGTAGATCTCAGGGTGATTCACAACATAAAAATGACACCTGGTCACAGTCTTTCCTGCTATGGTGGGATGCAACGTATTTCTATTTAAAAAATAGTAATTATTTCTAAATTTACATCTATGCATATAAATTAGCACATGCAGATTTCATGCTTTGTATGTCTTCTTCTGTCCTCTCGTTTGGTGATACAGTTCCTCTTTCTGGCTTATGCATAAGAGGCCACCCTAGACACAGCCAGTCGGTTCAACTGTAATGTGTCTTGACATGGGTGCTAATTATTCTGGTGGTACTCAGTACCGGCACCCTTTCTCCCCCATCCTCTTTCAAATCTTGCGATCTATTGGGATGGTGGTCAAGTTTTGTTGGGGAGTAGCAAACAGAGAGAGAGGGAAGAAAAACGGACTCCTCCTCCTCATCCCCCTTCTCTAAGAAGTACACTCATGCATCCCAGTGGTGCTGGGGAGAAGTTTGGAGAAGTTTGAGAGAGGAGAAATGTAATTCTGGAAGGAGGGCAGGACGGATGCTGGTTTGGGGGCAGTTAGAGAGCCAGGAGGGTGGAGAAAGGATGAGAAGGAGGGGATTGGAGTCTCAATTATAAAGCATGGGCTCCTTGAAGAAAAGGGTGGGATATAAATGCAATAAATAAACTATTCTGCTTACCTGCTTAAGAAAGCTGGAGGGGCCAGCCAAAGGTAGATGTCAGTCAACAAACCTGGCAGCCTGGCAACCAGAGATCTCCATGTGGTCACAATTTCGGGTTGCCATATGTCCTCTTTTTCCCGGACTCAAAAATTTTTCAGACTCAAAATCTTCTTCAGACTCAAAAATTCTCTCTGAGTGGATTTTCAATATACAGTGGTACCTCGGGTTACATACACTTCAGCTTACAGACGCTTCAGGTTACAGATTCCGCTAACCCAGAAATAGTACCTCGGGTTAAGAACTTTGCTTCAGGATGAGAACAGAAATCGTGCAGTGGCAGCAGGAGGCCCCATTAGCTAAAGTGGTGCTTCAGGTTAAGAACAGTTTCAGGTTAAGAACGGACCTCCGGAACGAATTAAGTTCTTAACCTGAGGTACCACTGTATAGCAAAACGTCTGGGTTTATGCAAATACAAATACCACAAAGCTTCCAAAATATAAAGAGATGCTGCTCTGCACCTTTCCTCTTCTACTCTACTCCAGCTCCTTTCACGTGACTGGAGCTGGCCAATAGTTGGTTGCTACATGATTTGGTCATCATGTTGTTCTTCTCCCCTGTCACATGATCCATAGAGCCTGTGGCTGGGAGCCATAGAGGAATATGCCCAGGAGCCATGGAACTGGGAGTGGGGGATGCCTGGGGCTTTGCCACCCTCGCCCTGTGGCTAACCAGCTCAGCGGGTGGAGGGAAGCAAGGTTGATCCAAGGCCCCTTTTTCCGACCTCAAGAGCAGCAGTGGAGGGTGGGGGAACCATTCTGTTTGTTCACTGACTGGTGGGTAGTTACTTTTGGCCAAAGCAGCCCAGTCAGAGTGGCTCACTCTGCACTTTATGTGGCTTTCATAACGGTAGCAAATACATGAAGCAAGAATGAAAAACATGCACCTTTATATGCTCAGGTCGGCATACATGTATGTAACACCAATGCACTCATAGTGAATGCAATTACTGCTGCAAGTGTGGAGCTGCTTTCAGTATCTTATGCAATTTGAAAGCAACCAAACACTGTGACTTGGCTGAATATTTATAATATTTGTCTGTTCTGATCCTTATTGTTTTTTGGTTGGTGGAGTATATGTGTGGCATCATCATCATCATCATTATTATTACTGTTATTATAAACTCTTCAAAATAATGCTCTTCAAAATATGGCAACTCTATGACAACTGGACCCCTGCCAGTCTCAATATGTGCCTGGCACCTGAGGAATTTCAAACTCTGGATATAGGAGCAGGGGAGACTTGGGGTGGCACATGACTTGACATGTGCCTGTTTACAACACAGCTGAAACCAAGAGTAGAAATAGTTTACATTGTCCTAAGTGGCCATTTTATGCACACTTTACCCTGGTATGTGAATTTTTGTACACATTATTTGGCTTGAGGAGTGCCTTGCAAAATTCAGAGAAGTGCAAATTGCAGAGATTTCAAAGGCTGCCTGTGTTTCAGTTAAGGCATTGTTTCAGAAAGTGAGATTTGATGGATTAATCCTTGAATACAAACTAAATTGAATCTCTCTCCGTCTGTACTAGGAGGAGTGGCTGGGTTTGGGGTGGGTGTGAATATGCCCTTAGAATCCTCTACCTATTTGCCTCACTTTGTCTTATTGCAAATTGTGGGCCTGTGCGCCACCATGCTGATCACCTTTAAAAGAATAAGAAAGCCTGGACATTGGGCATTTTTGCACCAAACAGTCAAAACATCTAGCTGAGAATGAACATTACTCCACCAGGCAGAAAAAATGTGAGGCATAAAGGTTACTTCAAATCTGGGGTCACCATTACAGCGAAGAGCCATTCAGTCCAGTTAAGGGACATAGTATCAAGGGCATCTTATCGATTGAGGCTAGTGGTGTGGGGCGCAGGGGCGCCAATTTCTGGAGGGAGCCAGGGAAGAGACGTGGTGCCTCCTGGCATCAGCTCGCCGCCCTTGCCCACCTCCGCCATGCAGCGCTGAAGCAGCACCGTGCCCAGAGCCTCCATCTTCCATGGCCACCACGGCATGAAGTGGCCAGCTGAGCCAGGAGGCGCCGCGTCCAGCCTCCGCCTCTTCCCCGCCAGAGGAGCCACCCTCCAGCCGCTGCTCGCCTCCTCCAGCCCCGCCGGCAGTGCCATCCTCCCTAAAAAAAGGTGGACAACTCTGGGAAATGGGGGGGAGGGGGGCACAGGAGGGAGCTTTGCACCACAGCATCAGATATGCTTAAGATGGGCCTGCATAGTATTGGGCTTTGGCGGGTGTTAGCCGATCAGAATGGGATTCAGAGGACTGGCACTTTTCTGAAAGCAGTCAATCTATATTACATGCCATTGCAGAATTCAGGTTTCCATGACCTTGGAAACTTAATTTGCCTTTTTCCAGATCCATCCCTGATATGCATATTGGAGTTGTTTTTACCTGTATGGGCCTATGGCCGTAATAAATGATATTCTATTCTATTCTCATATTGGAGTTGCAAGCTGGTTAAAGAAATGATGATTGATTCATCATATGGTATTTAACTGATTCACTGATTGCATTTGCAATTGATTTGCAAAAACAAAATTTCAGAGGGCAAAAAGATACCGTAGTAATTGTTGTTATTATTACCCTTACTTCACCAGCAGGTTCGGATTTTCTTTGTTTTCAGGTGCTGCACACCTAGGTGGCAAGAAACTGCCTTCTTCTGAGTCAAACCATTGGTCCATCCAGCTCAGTATTGTCCAAACTGAACCCTATCTGGAGGGATTGAACCTGGGACAATTTGCATGCAGGTCAGGTGCTCTAGCGCTGAGCTGTGGTAGGTGCCATAACAGAAGAGGCATTCCTCCTGTGTGTGAGGGGAGACAAAACACCTCCTTTAAGGAGCAGTTTCCAATCTGCAGTTTGTTGAAGAATCTAGTTTTAAAGTAATTAAAAACAAATAAAGCATTCCCTAATTAATTGGGGGAGGGCACTTCTGTAGCCAGTATAGCATTTACCCAATTAATCTATATTATTAATAAATTAAATATTGCAGTGTGTGTGTGTGTGTGTGCGTGCATATGTGTGTAAAAAATATGTTCATTTGATATAATACTGTATTTATAGATGACATAATCTAGTAGAGGGATGGGAGGCATGTGACCCTCCTGATGATTTTGGACCCCAACTCCCATCAGTCCCAGCTACCATAATCAGTGGCCAGGGTTTATGGGAACCAGAGCCCAGCAGAACCAGGAGGGCCACAGATTCTGCCATTCCTAACATAATTAGGGTTGCCATATTTCAAAAAGTGAGAATCCGAAGAAAAAAGTTGTTGAGCTATCCAGCCCTTGGGTCCTTCACCACCTCTCAGGCAAACCTGCTTTGTAGGGTTGCTATTCGGGATTAATTGAGGAGCAGGAGGGCCATATATGCCACGTTGAGCTCCTTGGAGGGAAAAGGTGGGATATAAATACAGTAAATAAATAAGATAAAATACATGTGGACCAGTTGTTGACCGTTCATCACGTGGTTCTTCAACATTTGATTGTTTCCAAATGAATATGTGAACCACTTCCATTTCGAAATTAGATATAGTTCACGTCAGGTGATATGGATGTTTCACCTGTGCTAATTCATCCATGATCTCATTTACAAGTACAAATTATTGATCGGCGCTATTACAATCAGTGTGCCATGAACATGTTTGCTCACACAAACAGCTGGCCCAATGAGAGTTACAATAATCTGTACTTAACATTAGGTGGCAGGAAAGATTTTTCTTTTGCTCAGAGATGCAATGGCACAAAATAACTTTTATTTCTTTAAATGGATTTCCTTGAAGCTTCATTCTTCTAAAAAAAAAGTTCTTTGTTTACATCTGCCTTTTATTGTATACATTTTGTCTTTCAGCAATTGAGAGTGGGGAATGAAAACAGAAGAAATCCTTCAGTTGCACAGCAACAAAAATGACAGAATATCAAATTTACACTAAAAGGAATCACTATTTGAAAACGACTTGGCTTTCAGCTTTCAAAAACAAAGAAAGACAAATAAACATCTATATTTCAATCCTTTGTATGGGTATTTGATAATAAAACCATAGATATAAAACAAATGCCCTCAAATGACACCATCTAGATGGTTTTAATATCACCTCCCATGTGTTCAGTTACAATATTTTAATTACACTGATAGATTTTTGTGCAATTTAAACTCTCTCTCTCTCTCTCTCATGCTTAAAGAAGGAATGTGAGGTTAGGGATTGAATTTTTCCCCTCTTTGGGGGAGGAATAGTACTCTTAAAAAAAAAATAGCACTAATTCTGCAATATAGAATTTCTTTGTGTGAATCGTGCCAGAAAAACTACACATATAAGGTTTGGGTAACTTATAAGCTAAGTATTCTGCAGAGAGAAGATCCTATAAAATCGGACCTTCCTTCCCATATCAGAGAGAGAGAGAGAGAGAGAGAGAGAGAGAGAGAAAGAAAGAAAGAAAGAAAGAAAGAAAGAAAGAAAGAAGGAAAATCACAACCAGATGATGATGATGATTTGTATAGTGCCTTTCATTCAAAGATCACAAGGCGGTTCGCAACATAAAAATACAAAATGAGAACACAAAACAAAAACAAAGCAATAACCCCCTCCCCCCCCTTATTTAATATCTATTCAGGGGACTTTTTTTAAAAAAAATCCTGCAGATAATTACATGGGGAATGTTTCTGTATTGAAATATATGAGAATAATGCCAGTTTTATAAATGCCAAATTCTAATATTTTGCCAAGTATGAAAAATCAAACACTATCAACAGAGCACTGCCAGAAATCATAAGGGCAGGATAATCATCAGCAAAAGCTCAATTACTTTGTAGTATGTAATACTTCAAATTACCTGCATACACCACCCACCTCCATACATAATACCTGTGCGTAGTGGGTCAGGTCTGCACCATGTGAGACTCACCAGTCCAAACACAGTCATGTATGGTACCCCATCAGCAGCCCAAAAAACCTGTTTTTACTGCCTATTTGGGACTGCCAAAAAATGGGGGGAGGGTGTCAAGCATGACTGCACTGCCAAACTGCATTCAACTGGGTGGACCAAAAGTAATGCATACCTACATTAGGATGAAGTCGTATTGGAGGATTTAATAATATGTGTGATAGTTCAGCAAAAACTCTAAAATTAGACCTGCGATGACATCCCAAACTACGATTCTGTGAATACTTAGTCATGACCAGTGCTACTTTCCTAGAAAAAGAGGTGCCAAAACTCACCATGAACACGTCCCTCATTCTCTTAGAATGTCAATGGCACCCACCTGACAGTTTCAGTGAATCCAGCCCTGGTCATGATGGAGTTGAATAAAGTGGGCGGGAAATAGAGTGCATATAAATTGGTGAGTGGGGGACCCTTGACTTGTGAGCTAGGGATAGAGCCCAGGAGACAACCTTGCAGACACTAGTCCATTAGAGTGACTGGGACACTGCCCCCAGCAACCTCAATCTGCCTTCACCTAGCCTTCTCCTACCTGCCTTCTTATCTTACTTATAACCAATCAGGGGGTGGCTCTGCCTGTCATTGGCTCTAGTGCTAACACCTACTGCTGGTCTCCTGGTCTCCCTGATTTCCTCCCAACCAGTCCCAATGGGCACTAAACACCACTGGGTGTAGAGGTACTTAGCCTGTACTTTGGCAGGAACCACATGTTTACTACCTTGGGTTCCCTCGTGGAAGAAAGGTGGGATGCAGATGCAAGGAGATAAAATAAGATGTATATGGTGATGTGCATGCAGAATTGCATCCCTGCCTTGTTCCAGATTTAACAGTTAACCCAGGGCAGTATTGTCTACTTTGATTGGCAGTGGCTCCCCAGGGTCTCCATCACCTGCTGCTGGAGACCTTTTAATGGCAGATGACCTGGGACCTTCCACATGCACGTTCTTTTTTACTTCTAGCACTGGAAGCTCTTCTTCATTCACCCCATATACTTCATGGAATTCATTTATAAAGAATGCAGGTCTGCCTATTGTCCATTGACTGGAGAGATTACAAACAGGTAGAATAACAGTTATGGCATGGGAGGGGAATGTTTACAATGATATAGTTAAAATATATACATTTAGCCTTCATCCATTGCCTAAGCCCAGCCTCCATTGTAGCTTAATAAGAAAAGCAAAGTTGCTGTACAAAATTAGCAACAAAGCTCTTCCAGAGGAAGATTTAGGGCAGTGTGACCAGCTCCACTGCAATGGGTGCCAAGCCTAGAGGGCGCCTCAGGGCGTCACAACTAGGACATAGCGAACTGAGCAGAATGGAAGGTGATAGGTGGGGGCTGCCGAATATTGGGCTCGCACAGGGCGCCGCTGAAATTTGAAAGACCGAAGTTCACCCCTGGCCCTGCTTGCCTGGTGGCTCACAATCTCAACTAATGGCAAGATTGTTGCTTTGTTTTGTTTTTGCTTGTAGCCTTATGTAATAGCAAGAAATGACTATTAAAAGTATGGTTTCTTTCATGGAAATCTCTCTGTCATTCATATATGTGTGCGTGTTTATATATATGAAATCTAAAAATATGTTTAGGGGTACTCTCATTTTCTTACTCATATTGAAATACTACCCCTCAATGAGGCCAAACTTTGATTCACAAAATGTTTAGGGGTAAGCGTACCCCAGCGTCCCCCCCCAAAAAAGCTGTGTGTGTCATGTGTGTGTGTGTGTGTGTGTGTGTGTGTGTGTGTGTATATATATATATATATATATATATATATATATATATATATATTCTGCGACTTGATACAAAAAACTACAATAATCCCAAAACGCAATTTATCAAGCCTGCTCTTAAAGGAAATTTTCTGTAGGTCTCCCCTGCTCATTCACTCTGCCTATTCTTTCTAGATTAATTTTTAAAGTGCATGAATGAGTAGTCTGTTTTAGGGTTTTGTTTGTTGCTGCCTAGCCTCCACCACCACCCCACTCCCCACACAACACTTATGGCTCAAATCAGGTGACTAAGGAAGAGCTGGCAGCCTTGAGAAAGTCCAGAGAAAACCTTGCCTCCCCACTACCACTCTCTGGTCATATCTAAAAGGCTTTGGGGGATCTAGAGCCAGGAAAAGGACACTTATTGATACCGAGACCTTGGAGGCCGTGGGAGATTATATTTCCATGAGGCATCCCAAAGTGATTTACAATCTTTGACCTAAGCATGCAACAAAAGAAGCAGAAACCGCTTTTTCTCTGGCAAGCATCTGAACTGGTCCATCAGTAGCCTCCATTTCTGCATCCTGGCAGGATATGATGTACTTTAAACAGAATGGAGTTTTAGGTGATGTAAATTGTAGTGCAGAAGATACTGTCATCAAAATGCTGTTGTTACTACTACTACTGTAATAAATAATAATAATAATAATAATAATAATAATAATAATATAGCAAAACAACAACAACATCCTGCAAGGAGCTCAGTTTGGTACATGTGTTTCTCCTGGTTCTCATTTTATCTTCATAGCAACCTTGTGAGTTAGGTTCAGCTAAGAGACAGTGATGGGCCCAAAGTTGACCAGTGAGCTTCATAAATTAAATGTTTGTTGCTCTACCCACATACCCACTGGAAATTCATGATGGCAAAGGCAATATGCATTCTATGCAGCTCTCCTTCCAAATGAGTTCGAGTGGTCAAATTTAAAGCAGCATTTTCATACTTATTTTAATAGGTCAGACACCCAGATCTGAAACACATGTCCTTGGAAGCAAATCAATAGGGCATAACTTTAAAGTAAAAGCGGGATCTGATGCAAAGCAACCCAGGCCAAGCTGCCAAGCCTTTAAGTTGCCCATCTGTGCAAATTTTCTATCGTGATAGCTGAGCACAACTGGGTTGCTTTGAGAACAAACAAAATAAAGGCTGGTTTTCTCCCCATATTGAAAAGTGCAATATGAATAAAAGATACAATAATAAAAATTGCATGGCTGCCTGATAAATATTAACTTAATATTAATTTACAAAATTAATAGGGTTGGGGAAATAATACTGGCTTCATTTTCCTGGATGGTATCTACAATCATCCCTGCTTTAAATTCATAAGGTACTGACACACACACACAAGAAAACAAACACACACACCAATAAAAACCAACAAACCAATGCCTCTGCCTTCACAAAGACACTTAGCATCCCCTTCCCCCTCCCCCTTTTGCAATGTGCTTCTCTGTTTTAAATTATAATTCGCAGGCAGCGAATACATTCGTGCATTCAGATTCAAGGCAAAGTTACATTGTGTGTTTCCCAGTTGTCAATTACAAACGGCTGGTCCAAGGAGGAGCTGAACCCTTCTTAAAGTCGCTGCATAGCCAACAGCATCTCTGAGGCTGCCTCTTAAACGGGAGAGGAGAGAGAGAGAGAGAGAGAGAGAGAGAGAGAGAGAGAGAGAGAGAGAGAGAGAGAGATTGTGCTCAAAGAAACATATGTCGTCCCAAGATTTATTTATTTTTTAAACCGAACGAAAGAAAAGGATCGCTTTGCACAATCTCATGTGAAATTGACTGTATTAGCTTAACTAGCCCTGCCTGGGAAAGGGAAATTTGCATCCCATGCTTTAAAAAAGAAAGGAAAAGAGGAGGCGGAAGAAGAAAAGCAAACAAATAAACCAGGAAGACTCCACTAGGATGACCCTAAGGAAACCGAGATCTACAACAACCTCTTTAACAGGAAAAAGGGTGTGAGACTCTCCTTTCTCTCCCTTCTCCAGCAAAGATGGAAGCCTTAGAAGGGCCTGCCAGCTGACTACAGTATAGATACGAGAGTTTGCTATATATTAGCTTCAATATTGTCTGAGAGAGGAAATTGACAGATTTCTTAAACAAAACAACAACAACAACAAATTTCACATAGGATTGAAAGGGCGGCTGGGAATTTGAACGCAAAAAAGCTGGCTCTTCTCTTTTAAAGTCTAACCCTTTAACCCTAAATAATAATTAACAACAACAAGAAATATTTTTAAAAGAGCAAGGCCGTAAAGCATATTGGAAGGGGGGGCGGGGACCGAGAAAGTTTATTTATTTTTATTTTTCTGTAAAGTTTCCCGGATTTCTTTTCTTTTTTTGTTTTATCACCACACAAATAACGCAACTTCTTTTAACCTGTAAAAATGTTTTATTCAGACCTTTTGTGTGTGTGCGTCTGTACAACAATAAAATATTGCGTCAATATAAACCCCCCCTTGACTAAAAGTGGTTGACAAACAAACATCACAAGCGAATCGTTTTATGTTTACGCCTTCCTTCCCTGGACAGCCGCTTCGAGGATATATATATATATATAATTATTTTTCTGATTTTTTTTTAAAACATAATGAGGAATTTATTGAAAATAAATAATTGTCGGCAACTGCGATAGGCAATTTGGAATAAAATAGTTGAAAAAGCAACCTTTAATGAAAATAGCGTTTATTATACATCAGTTACTAAATGAATAATCTAAATGATCTTTTCCCCCCTTTTAAATTAATAACTTCCCAAAAACGTTTAGAATATACAAAACTGTACAGGTATTTTCTTTTTCTTTTTTCCTTAATATAAAGTTGGCAGAAAGCGGGGTCTTCATTGTTGGGATATTAAGCGCATATTCAGGCTTGCCAGAGAGAAAATATGGAAATGAACATTGTTTATGCTTGGAAAGAATTTGGATTGAAAACGGGGGCGGGAAATGGGGGGGGGGTGGAAATCCTTTTCCATAATTAAACTGGCGTTGTTTTTGCATCATTCCAGAGCTGCAAATTTGCATCTAGGGCTCCTTTCATATTATATCGATAGGTGTGTCAGACAGAGTAGTGACGAATGAGTAGGCACAATACTCTGGATTTTTTTAGTAGTATAACTATATATATCTATATATACTTAGATGTCTGTAAAGCACCTATACAAACAACTGCGGTGCCTCGTTGTGCCAGGTTTCCGTGTGTATTCGCTTAAGACATGTAAACGTGTAAAATATACACGTTGTGGTCCTGCCTAGGTGTCCGTAGACAAACAATGGGCAATGCGTCTGTTTGTACAGCGTGTTTGTGTGTGCCTGCACACCCCTATAATGTGCGCCTTTGTAAACACACACGTCCACAAATGGAGGGGAGCTATATCCAATGACAGGCATGGAAAGGGAGGGAAGAATCTACAAGCAAAATAGCATTTTATTTGCTTTGGGGGAACTCTTTTAAAAAAATACAACTTAATAACAAAACGCTTTTGACCAGATCTGCAGCATATCAGTAAAAACCACAACCCAGTTCCTTACTGCCTTTCCCCCCACCTCGACCCAACCACCTCCCATACCCATTATTAATTTCAACCCTTGCTGTTTTCCTTTTGACTTTTGATAAGAAACGCGGGCAAACCGATTTATTCCGAAGCTAAGCGTTGGACTGGAAACGGGTTTGACTACAAACCGTAGCTCCAGGGGCCGACCAGGATGGATTCAGTCGTGTGTGTATATATATATATATAACATTGTCGAAGAGCTAGAGACCAGGGAAAGGCCGGCCTTTCAAACATATATAAGTTATTCTGGTGATGTTTCCATGTTCGATCTTTGTTTAGACAAGCCAAAATCAGGCACGGGGATGGATGGGGAGGGATATGGAAGGGGACGAGTAGGAGTCTTCTTTTAGAGAATTTCCATGTTGACGTTATATAATTCTGAAAGTTATTTAAATATATCTGAAAGGGCGGGACAAAGAAGGGTTGAGAAAATCAGATTTTCTGACTAGTCATCTCTTGTTTCTGCCTTTGGGGCTTAGAAAAGAGGGGTTCCAGATTCCACCCTACTCTAATGGGGGCTGGGAAAATTAGAATACATTTCCCCCTGCCTCCTCCTCCCCCCCTTTACAGAAAATCAGTGACCTGCAGGGGGAGAGGGGAGGAGGAGCTGATCAATGGGGTTCCTCCAATTTTAGGTCACAAATGTTACCTACAGGTTGTAGTGTGACACCCCCGGCCTTCGAAAGGCCGCTATACAGAAAGTCTGGTTTAGGAACGAGCAAAGCCAAGTCCAGCCAAGCTAAAGCGAAAACAAAAAATATATATACCCCAAAACCTGAAATACATCGGATCAGACCAAGGCGCTGAAAGGTTATTCATAGGCACGTTTTGTGTATATATCTATATGGAAAGAGAGAGACAATGCATTTGTTCTGTTGTCTTCGTATCGGAGATTTCTTTTTTTTTAAAGCCTTGATGTTTACCACAGAAAATCGGCGAGGGGGTGGGGAAGGTTGGATAGATAGAGAAACAGAAGAAAAACAAGATAAGTATAGACATATAAATAAGTATATGTGCTGCCAGGAATGAGCAGCGGGGTGGAGTGGGGTAATGACTGTGGGGAGGAGGTATGTATTATAAACTATTCTTTTCATTTTCTTAATGTCGTGGCCCGGTTGATGTTGTCCTGAAGGGTTGATGAAGGTAAAGTTACCGATAATAATAATAATAATAATAATAATAATTATAATAATTATAATAATAATAATAAAATCCTGGTTTGGGCAGGGTCGGGAGAAGAAGAAGAAAAAGAAGAACGCAAGAAAAAGGAGGGCGAGGAGGAGGAGGAGTGGGGGATGAATGTCACACCCATAGGATCCGCGCCGCTGCCCAGTTCCCGAGTGGGTCCTTCATAGTCAAAGATCGTGGCAGGAGGCGTCTGTTTTCACGCTGTGAGAGTAAACCTCGTGCGGCTGCGGCGGGTCCCCTGGCGGCGTCATCCTCTTCTCCTTTTGCCGTCTGTTGCAAAACCAAACCCGCACCACCTCCTTCTCCAGCTGGAGGCTGTCCGCCAAAGACGAGATCTCCTGGGCCGCCGGCTTGGGGCACTTCAAGAAATGCGTTTCCAGGACCCCTTTGACACTCACCTCGATGGAGGTCCGCTTCTTCCGCTTCCTGCCCTGAGCCGCGATCTTGTCGATGCTGGTGGGGCTCCCCGTCGAGGAGTCGGCCTCCTCCAGCCACTTGTTCAGCAGAGGCTTAAGCTTGCACATGTTCTTGAAGCTCAGCTGCAGAGCCTCGAACCGGCAGATGGTCGTCTGAGAGAAGACGTTCCCGTACAAAGTGCCCAGCGCCAAACCCACGTCCGCTTGCGTGAAGCCCAGCTTGATCCTCCTTTGTTTGAACTGCTTGGCGAACTGCTCCAGTTCGTCCGACGTCGGTGTCTCCTCGTCCGAGTGGTCCTGGCAGTGGTGCGAGCCCAGGTCGCCGTGGTCCGGGGTGTCCCTCAGCACCTGGTGCATGGCCTGCGGCGTGACCGAAGCCGGAGGGGGCGTCAGACCCCCGTGGTCCAACATCCCGCTGACCGTGAAGCCCGCTTGAGAGTAGACGTTCAAGGGAGGAGGCGGAGGCTGCCCGCTCGACGTGAGCGAGGAATTGTGAGCCGGGCTGGCCCCCCAGGCGCTGGGATGGCTGGTGTGGTGGGGCGAGTGGTGGCTAACGTGAGGCGAGCGGTGGTGGATGATGGCCCCCAGCTGCAAGTCTTCCCGCCCTGGCTTCACGTCGGGCTGGTCCAGAGGGCTGGCGGTCAAGGTGGACGACCAAGGCCCTGCGTCGCTCAGGCTGGTCACCCAGTGGTGCCCCAGAGGGTGCCCATTGCTGGGGACCCCTTGCAAGTAGTCACTTTGGAGAAGTTTCTGGGGGTTCCGGAATGGGCTTCCTTGCTGCATCCCCGCCGATTCTGCGTGGACCAAAGAGCTGGAAGTGAGGATGCTGTAGGGATTCGACGCCGCAGTAGCCATGCTTGATGCTCAGGATTCCCCCTACTAGTTATAATGTGGCAAAGGGAGATGCGTTCAGCCTTTGACATCTACCCAGCCTAAAGGGAGCCAAATCAGCAACCGCATGCTGACGGGCAGCCCCGGCGGCCAATCCAAAAGCCTCTTCCCGCCGGGAAGTGGGCGCCGCAACCAATGAGGGTTCGCCAAAGAGGCTGGCTCTGAGCCCGTCCAAAAGGGTGGGGGGGATGGAGAGAGAGAGAAAGAGGGAGACGAAGAAGCTTGCAGGCGGAGAAGGGTTAAAACGAGGGAGTCTGGAAGCAGGAAGTGAATCAATCTTCAGGTTCCATTGGCTGCCGCGAGCGGGCTGCCCACGATTCACTGGGTTAACCCTTTCGCCGCTGCAGGACAATATCATTTATTTCAGCCCACCCACCCCATCTGCCCCTCTGCCGCCGCTACTTCATTTTTTAGATCTTATTAGGAGAAGAAGAAAGGGAAAGAGGTGGGAGGAAGGGAAAGGAGGAGGCAAGGGAATGCGAGGGCATGGTTTAAATTTGTATTGATTAATTCCAGGTATAGACCCCTTTCCTGGAAAACTTGGGAGGGGGCAGGCGAAGGGAGATTAAATACCCATCTTCAAGACGGACAACTTCTCCTTAACACAATCTATAGACGTCTCCCCACAATACCACACCACCCCCCAAATCCCTCTTAACATTTTGAAGTCAGTCTGAAAGCAACTGGGAGATTAAGGGGTTGGGGTAGCGGGGGACAACAACAAAATAAACAAAACTGTCTCAAGTCAATCTCCCCGGCGCCTCAAAAGTTACACCTTGCCTAGGAAACTTCGTGTGTGAGAGAGGGAATATCAGACGAACACTTATCCGGGACACATATTGCATACATGACACTATTGTCATACTTTTGGGTATGTTGCATGCTCATACACACAGAGAAAGAGAAATGAAACAGCACGCTCTGTGTGTGTGTGTGTGTGTGTGTGTGTGTGTGAGAGAGAGAGAGAGAGAGAGAGAGAGAGAGAGAGAGAAGCTAGTTTTCAGAGATTCATTTGTTTCCTTTCCACTGAGCTGACTGGTTGGTAAATCAGCAGTTAACCCGCTGCCTGATTGAAATGCAAATCCTGCCTGCTATTCGCCTTAAGTTGGGTGGTGCAAAGTTTGCTTCCACAGTCGCCCTGGTCATCCCGACGCTTCGGCTGCCTCCTCTCCACCCCCCACCCCTCCCCAGCAATTGGGAAACCGCGCGCTCCCTAACAACAAGCTCTGCAACTTTCCAAGCCTCTCGGAGCCTGTGACAGAAAAGCACACAACTTGTGGTGGCGCGACAGGAGGAGAGACGCACGTCTTGCAGCCCCGGGTGCCAAGAAAACCCCTCTCCTCCTTCCTAGATACACTCAGGAGGTTATAGTGGCTTCGTTTCTCCACGCCTTTCCAAAATACAGAACACACACACGCAAAATCTGGCAAACGGTTTGAATAAATTAGAATTGTTTTCTGCTAACCCTAACCCTCCCTTACCTTTGACATAAAGCTGTAAGGTATTGCTGTCTGTTTTATAAGCTTATTCCTGAAAACGTGGCTTTAGGTAATAAGGAGGAATGTCAAAGCATAAGTAGGGGAAACAATGAGAAATAAAGGGGGGGATGGAAGGTTGCTGCTCTTTCTCCCCTTAATGTTCCTTTTCAGTCTATTATGTCAATAATAACAATGATAACAACAACAATAGCAACAATACAGTCTGTTGTGTGTTCCTCCTGCAAATGTTTTAGCTGGAGAGCAGAAATCGGAGCGTTTAGATTTTGTTGCAGTACTCCAGCTGAGAAAATTAAACCCTAATACATTCGAAAAGAAAAGAACAAGGATCTCCGAAGTTTTTTTTTTAATGACCTTTCCGTGCATAATTTCGGAGGTAACCTAGCTGCATAATTATATTTGCACTTACAGAACGCTGCATCACAGTTCCCTTATTGGTTTGAAATTCCATTAAATATATTGCAGGAGCTCCTAGGTTAAGCTTGATTTAAATTTGCATACATTTTCATATATTTAGCAGAAATAAAAGAAGGGCTTGCAGCTACCCGAAAGTCATTAAGGCATTAAGTTCTCTAGGAAGACAGATCTGGAGAAAAATTCAAGAAAATGAAAATATCGCCCTAAACAAGGTGAGCTTTTTTTTCCTTCCACATCTCTCTCTCTCTATCCTATCCTTCTCTCCCTCCCTCCCTCCCTCTCATTTGAGCTGCACCTTTTCCTTTTCCGTTTTTAAAATATAGGATAAAACAGCTACTGGTCATTTTTCAGCAGTTTCCAAGTCTAGATCAATGGATAGGAAATCTGAATGCAAGATTTGTTCGCTTTCATACTTTTTTTGGTTAAAGTTTGAAATAAAAGTTGCATAGGTTTAAATATATTGAGGAAGTTGGGAAACTTCCATTTTTATTTTTATTTTTTTTAAAAAGCATGTTCCTGATTGCTGGGAGGGGGTACTGGGAGACGGTACTGTGGTGAAGAGGATCTGCCGTTTTGGTTTCGACAGTCTTTTCTCCTTCTTCTTTGAAGCGTGGAAGCAATTTTTGGGAAAAGTACAGTTACTGGCAATTGAGGGTCCACTTATTTCCTCGCGTGGTAGACTGTGGTCCTTGCTGGATCCGTAAAATAATCTGCAAGAAATGGGGTGTGTATGTGTGTGTAGCTGTAAAAGCAAGACTATTCTCCCCACTGGGGTGGGAGAATAATTTGAAAAGACAGAAAGGGCCAGATTTTTTGCGCGCGGGGGGGTGGGGTGGGTGGGAGAATCTGTAGAAAGGCAGGAATGAAACCCAGCCAGCCTAATACCATATTGAAAATCGGATCCACTCTATTTCTGATGGTCTATTTAGAAAGCTAAATAAGTGAAACTGGAACCAAACCTAACCAAACACAAAACAACCTTCGCCCTCTCTTTTGTACGATTTTTAAACCAAACTTTCATCGTTTTAGGGTGCCTTTACAAGAAGAGGAGGGAATCGTAAAGCAGTTAGCTATTACCAACCCCGATCCCCAACACAGTTAAGCAGCACTGTTGCAAACTGAGGATGATGTCCGCTGCAACACTAAGGGAGTAAATGTAACCGAACACAATAGAGGGGACAGAGAGAGAGAGAGAGAGAGAGAGAGAGAGAGAGGGAGAGAGACTACATGTGCTTGTTCTGTTAGGCTGCAAGCTTGCTTGGGAGGAAAAGCAGTATTGAACCCCGCAGGGATTTACTTCTGAGTAAGCGCGCCTAGGGTAGACTAGTTTCTCTTCCACCACCACCCATACCAATTGACTTGGAAGGTCAATCTTTTGACAGCACGCGCGCGGGGGTAGGGGACCTGCTCCTTACTCCCAAACTAACTCATTTTAAAGGATGCTGGAGAGGTCTAAGTGAGGCAACCAGGAAACCCACTAGAAGCCTTTACCTCCTTGACTTGTTTGGGGATCGCCGGGGGGGCGGGGAGGAGGAGGACGGATCGATTATCTTTTTCTTCCCTCCTCACTAGAACTTCCAAATGAACTTGGCTAGGAGCGCACTTTCTGACCAAGCTTTAAAAGTGGGGAGAGAAAAAACAGGCCTGGTGAAATGAAGCTCAGAAAATGGCTTTGTTTAGACAAATATAACAAATAATGTTAAAAAATAAAAATGTGCCGGCATCATACAGTATCATGTTCTGCCTCAGATTAATGGGAAGATATCCTTTGGTTTCTCTCTCTCTCTCTCTCTCTCTCTCTCTCTCTCTCTCTCTCTCTCTCTCTCTCCCCACCCCACCCCCTCCGCCTCCACACTTTCTCTTTCTGGAGTGTTTTTTATCCGCTTGGAGTTGCACCCCTCCCCTCCCCTCTCGCTTTTGCCTCCTAATCTGCTTGAGAGGGTTTCTTTAGCGCTTTCCTGTCAGTCTAACTTCCCGAGTGTAACAGATGCTGCTCTCAGGCGCTCCTTTCTGCTGCTCGGCTCTATTCAGCTCCGCATATTTCTCCCCATGATCCAGGTTTCCATAGAGAGAAGCATAAAGGCGAGAGCGGAGCCGCAAATCCATCGCCCCATGCAGAATAAAAGGACCTCATTCAATAGACCCGACCCCGTCTGAACATGAGAGAGTTTTACTTTTTAAGGACACGCAGAGTAACTGTTGCAAGAATTTGTCACTTATTTTTTCCCTCCCCCCCCCATAGACTCCAGAGAGAGAGAGAGAGAGAGAGAGAGAGAGAGAGAGAGGTTTTTTAAAAAAAGGAGGAATGAAAAGGAATCAAATCTGTGTTGTTGTTATTATTGCCATCATAATTGTTAATACGAACGTTGTCTTCTTTTTAAAGCCCGTTGGGCTTCTCGGACTCCCCCCCCCCCCCACGCACCGCGGCCCACCGCCAACCAGAAATAACTTTATTTTCATATCTAATCCCTCTCCCCCCTCCCCCTCCCCTCCCCCACCCAACCCCGCTTCGGTCACTTCATGGCAGGGATAAAGCCCGAGTAAGAATAGCTCTAGGGAAAAAAGAAGAAAGAAATATCCCATCTTGTTGGGAGGCAAAAGAGAAGTTGCTATAGAAGAGAGCGAACCAGAGAGAGAGAGAGAGAAAGAGAGAGCCGGTTTCTGTTTGTTTATATGATTATTTGTTTGTTTGTGTTGAAAGTGAAGAGGTGTCTGTAAAATAAAGTCCTCTTCTGGCTCCCTCTCGCTTGCTCCAAACACACACACACTTGACAGTCCAAGTTAAACAAACAAACAAACAAACAAACAAATTCTCAGCTCGCACTGTTGCTGGGACACCCCCCCCCCCCGCCTTAAGCACACACTTCCGTCTTGCTTTTTAAAGGTGCGTAATATTCTTGCTTGGGGAAAGGAGTATATCGGATTGGAAGACAAGTTGCCAGCTAGCGAGGCGGTCACGAAGCTTGATCGCGCAATTCCACTGAATTCAGCGGGCCTCACTCCCAAGTTAAGAGTCTTTAGGACTGCTGCGTAAAACTTGCGGTCCTGACCATGCTTACTTCTCAGACTTACTTCTGAGTAAATCCGAATAGGCTGGAACTGAGGTTTCCATTCTTTTTCGTCGCTCACCTCTCCTGGAGGTGTGTATGACTTTTAGAACGCGATCCTATGCACATTTACTTGAAAGGAGCAGTCTAAAGGGATCTTGATCATATTGTAGATGGGTGCCCAGCGATGGAGGTTTAACATGCGGTCCAGCACCACGGATTTTTTATCAGATAGCAAATCCCTTATTGTTACTACTGTGAGCGAGTGTCTGCGGGGGGTGTCTGCGTGCGCGTGTGCGAGTTATATATTTACTGCAAATCACCGGAGGCGGTTCATAATGCAAAAAACAATTCCTCGCAGTCTTAAGGCTGCAATCCTCTGCGTCTTTACTCCAGAGAAAGGCCTGTTGTGTTACACACTCTTACCCGGGGTGTGTTTAGGATTGCAGCCGTTGAACTTGTGTGATCGATGACCCCAGAGGCGCTCTCTCTCATGCTGTGTTTTTCTCTCCTGCGGAAGAGAGACAGATACTGAGAGTAACAGATTGCAATATAATTATAAGCCACACAATTGTGGGAGATATCATCTCTCTCGAGTCCCTCGAACCTCTCTCCCTCTCTCTTCCTAAGGAGGTGGGACACACGCACAGACGACCCTCGCCGCCTCTCTCTCCCCCCCCCCAATACCCCTTCCTTGCAAATGCTGAGATTTTGGTGGTGGTATTTAGTTGCAACTTTTCCAGATACTACTCAATTCCAAGAGCGGAGGCGCGGGATGTTGTTGAGGGCGGAGGGGAAGGGGTCCCCCCCCCACTTCCAATGGTGCAGTTTTGACTGTGCTTAATACAGCATGAAGCTGCGAGCGGTAGGCAGCGAGGCGAGGTCGCGACCTCTATAAAGAAAATTTCACCTTTTCGCCCAAGTTCGCTTTAGAGGCAAGGCTGGGACTTGTGAAGAGACGCTTGGTGGGAAACAAGTGTGTGATTTTCTGTGTCTGTGTGTGAATGTGAGTGTGTTTGAGAGACAGAACCCACCGGGAAAATAAGAGCATGGAAAAGGGACAGCCAAAAGGAGGCTGGGGAAGGAGGCTGCGAGAAAGAGTGAGAGTGTTTAACTGTTTCTTAAACAGGGGAGAGAGGTTTGTTTTTGTTTTCTTGTTGTCCCGCACTTTCCACAGGGCTAGAAAGGTTAGCCACGCTCCAACCCCGGTACTCTCCCTGCAACAAGCGAAAGCAAGGTTTTAAAACGAAACCAGAGTTGGGGGGGGGAGAAAGAGAGAGAAGAGAGAGAAAAGGAGAAGAAGAATTGGAGGTGCATTAGAGAAAGATTTTTTTGCCAATTAGCAAAAAAATGCTTTCTTCCCCCCCTTTCTCCCCCCAATACTTTTTAGTCTCTGCTGTTTTGGGGGCGGGGGGGGGAGAGGCACCTTGCATTTTACTCCTCTAGACTCAGATGCAGCAGCGGAGGAAGAGCAGGGGGCGGCGGAGAAGGGAAGGTAGAGTGTGGGGCAACGCGTTCAAAGAAAGATTAACCCCTTCCAGGAATCTTTGGCAATATCCCTCCCCCCCCCCCCACTTCCCACTGGCAACAGAAGAGGCAAAGTATATTTCTGGGTGGGCGAGTTTTGTCACAGGTGTAAAGAGCTCCGAAGGAAAAATAGCAGTGGATGTTAATTATACAAGTCCAACAATGTGTTGGGGTGAGCAAACGTGTGGGGGGGGGAGGGGAGGGGTCCAGCTTCTTGTTTGGGGGGCGCTTGTCCCTCCCAATCACTTCTAACCTCGATGGCGTTTGGTTGTATGCCCAGACATGAGCTGATTCTGCGTTCCGGATACTGGAAGAGGGAGTCATCATTTTGATATTATTGTTATTGTTGCTATAGTGGCTGTTGTTGTATCTCCTCACCTTGGCAGAAGATACTGCAAGGTAAATAAGATAGAATCTAATCTGCTCACCGCCCTCCCTAAAATTCCGCCCTCGACCCGCCAGTTTATTTCTGCCCCACCTCATTGCGCGCGCGCACACAGACACACACACGTACTGCAAAACGAGTTTGCTTCCACTTGGTTCATCTCCTGTGTGTACCTATCTGTGTTCCCACCTGAAAAGTTTGGATGTTGCTGTGTACTTGAGGAGAGGCGCGGAGGTTGTGGTTTGTTTTCAAATGGGACTTGCTCTAGCGGATTTAATTCGTTGGCTGGGGGAGTTATTTATTTATTTCACCCTGAAAATGGGGGTGCATGTGTGTAGTCCGAAGGATCATTCGCGTGTATGAGCGAATTGGAGAGAGGGGTGGCTTCCACAAACAGTTCGATTTGGTCGCTCATTGAATCGGATGCTGTTAATTTACTCGCTTGACCAGCTTTAGAAACCCAAGTTCGTTCGTTCTTTCTTCAACACATTTTACCAGCCTCTTCAGTGTATAATTAAATAAATAAATACTTTAAAATAAAAATAAAAATAGGGAGGTTGGGGGAAAGCTACTTTATAAGGTCATAGATGAATTCCAACAATCGACCAGCCTTAGTCCTGGTTCCTTCCTTAACATCCAAGTTCAGAAGCATCTGGTCGTGGGAACTGGACAGCCGTCTGAAACATTTCAGGGGTCCACAGCTGAGCCCTTGGACGGTAAATTGTGTTTAGAAGAATTCAACTCCTGTCCCCCGTATCCATCTCTAGGTATTACTAAAATGTTACTGAACTACATCTTATTTCTAGTGCAATTTGCTTTCTAATATGTACACGGAGTAAGTTGCATTTGTAAAAGCGCTCAGGAAGTGACTACTGTAGTCAGAGTTGGTTCTTCAGTGTAGCCTTGCCAGGATTTTTTTAAAGAAGAGGCAAAAAATAATTCCCATCTCCCCGAAAGGGGTGACTTCGGGGCCCCTCGTCTTCAGCTGTGTCGCACTCAAGTCCGCAGTACCCTTCGTCATGTTCAGAATTATGGACTTAGTCCTGAATAAGGGTACAGAGGCTGCAGAACATTAGTAGACCCCGGATTTATATCCATAAAGGGACTCGTTTACCAACATGGTTTCTAAAAATCTCCCCTTTGGGTACCTTAACAAATTAGCAACAACAACGACAACAACAACAGTGTGCGTAAAATAGAGGAAGAAGTGTGTCTGTCATGCATACGAATTATACCTTCCAAATACATAGTCTCAGAAAATAGTGATATATTGGTTCCAATGAAAGTAGCTTCCATGCAAATGACTAATTTCTAAAGAGTAGATTTACATTTATTCGGATGTACTGTAAACCTCGCAGTATTGTGTAGGGTGTGTGCTTTCAAGAACTGTGTTTAGGATTGGAGCCTTGTTGAGCTAACACAACCTCCTCTTTACTTAAGGGAAATGTTTAAGCTTTTCTCCCCGCCCCTGTGTTGAGTTTTAAAAATAAATAATCCTACAATTGCAATAGGGGGAGACTATGTGTATGAACCGAAAGGGGAGGAGAAGCGGGGCGCGCGCGCGCGCGGGGTGGGGAGGATTTTCTCGAGCACAAATCAAGACAATGGGTCTTCAGCGCTGGAAGAGGCGGCAGATCTCAAACAAAAGCTTGATGAACGGAACAGACAAAAACGCAAAGTTCCATTCAGGGCTCCCCTTTTGCCATGTTGTCTCACAGTTTGGAAGATAGCAGCTCTCCAAATTAATGGTCCTCTTTGAATGGGCGGGGCCTGAGCGTTCCACCGATTTAGGCCTCCTGCCGGGATGTGATATGGCTCCACCTTCCTCAAGGTGGTTCTACTTTTAAATATTTTCCACCCTGTCACCATGAGGACTAGCGACTTCTTTACGTAAAATATAAAATCGCTGTTCCTTGTTCTCGCGAGACTGTGTGTTTTAATTCGAAGAGGGTGTTCCGTGTACTTTTGTGCGAGCTGTAAAAAAAAGGGGGTCTGTATCCGTTTGTCAGTGGCAATTGGATGGCATCTGTCTGGCTCAATGGACAATGGAAGAATGCGCCTTCGTGGGTGAAGTCAGATCGTTGGAGAGTTACACCAGATTCAGTAGCAGTCATTCTCATTAGTAGATGGTGGCGGGGTGGGACGACTGTCTCCTTCACATTGAAGTTGTTGGCTGCCTGGCTGGTCCCTGAACAGGATGATCGATTAGATCCGATCGAGCAGGGCTTCACCACAACCACTAGCATTCAGTATACAACGCACATCGCGAGAGTTTTCACTTAAGTTCGTCTCACTGGTGGGGCTTGGAATTGCGGCCCCAAAGCACCCACCAGTCCATTTAAATCCAACCTATTTTTAATTTTATTTTATTGAAAGAGGGGGAGAGCAGGGCATCAGCGAAGCCACTAAAGAGAAAGCGAAGTTTGTGCCACGGGTGGGCAAAAGAACTGTCTTTCCTTGCCTCAAAATCAACTAGCCACTTTGCCTAGGCTGGGGACAACATGATGGGCTTTTTTTCTTGAGAGACATGACCGACACCTCTAACCATCTGCCCAAGCTCGTCACCTTCCTCACTCTCTACTAAACCCTTCCTTCCCTCCAGGGACATGACTTGCTTCTTTCTTTTCTTTTTCCTGCTGTGGATCTGCTCCTTTCCTTCTGCAGGTGTTTTTCTAGATACAAGGGATATTCAAACTCTCCTTAAAATCTAGAACCTGGTGTCATTTTCCAGTCCGCTCCCACCCCACCCCAATCCAAGTGACGGTGTGCTCTTTTCATACCCACCGAAAAGCAAAATTGGGGGGGAGGGGCAAGAAAGAAAGAAAGGGGTGGATGTAGTTTGTAAGCTTCACCTCTCGGTAGCACTTACCTGGTGTCCTGGACCGGGCGCTCACTAGTCTCTCTTCCCTTCCCCCCAAACACACTTTCTTTCGCCGTTGAGTGTTGCCCTCGTGATTTGTAGTAAACTCCTGTTAGGAAGCCAGTTTAGCCCTTGAGCGGTTATGGTAGCTCGCTACACCTGCGGAGATCTCGCTAGTCTGTCTCTTTGCCATCAAATATCTGTTGTCTTAAACTGTAGCATCCGAATATACATGTATTCTCTCTCTCTCTCTCGCATGTGTGTGTAAAAAGAAGACTCGACGAGTATCTATCATCTATTTTCGAACCTCATGTCATTGTACGCATAATTTAACAATACAACGATCCTTGCATGCTTATCGTGCCGCATCTAGAAGCCTGAACGTGTTCCATAGTCTTATACAGGTTTTTTGGGGGGGGGGGATGGCATTCCTGGATTGCACGGACAGGCAGCCCTAGAGAAAGGTGGAAATATTTCAGATCAAAAAGGGTGTTAGAGGAAACTAATGGTAAAGGGGAAGGCATGACGCACCCCCCCCCCCACCTTTTACAAGAGCACACACTTAAAGAGCGATCCTAAACATGCTTGCTCAGAAGAAAGGGTCTCTAAATTCACGGAGTTGGCCGTCCTAACAGGGCTTTCCTATAAAATGTATAGGATACTTCACCTACTCATAAAATATATCTAAGAAGTGACTTCTGCTGATTTCATTGGCATTTTCCCCCAGCTGGGCGTTTATAGGATTGTAGCCTAGGATGCCTAAGTCCATTTTAGATGCAATCTTACGCCCACTTACTTGGCTGTCAACTTCAGTGGGATTCAGCGCGCATAAGAATGTAGCCTAAGAGGTGTAAGTCAGTTTTAAATGCAATCCTATATCCACTTACCTGGAAGTAAACCCCACTGGATTTCCTTCTGAGCAGACATAAATAGGATTGCCGTATGAGTGTATTTAGGATTGGAAAAACTATGCACATTCACCTGGATGATGTGATGCTTATTGATAATAAAATAGGTCTTTTTCTAGTCAAAAGGACTTACTTTCAAGTAAGGCCGGCATCCTATGCACAGTTTTAGCTGGAAGTAAAGCCAGTGGGTCTTGCTTCCGAATTAATATGGGTTTAGGGCGTTTAGGGTTGCAATCTTTTAGTTGGTGATGGGCTGGGTATCTTTTTAAACCCATCCTCGTTCACTGGGATTCAGTGGAACTCTGAAAGAGCGTCGCTATATCCTCTTTCGTACTTAATAGTAACTCCATTGAACTCAGCGGGACTTCTTCCCGAGTAAACACGCGAGAGTGTCGGGCGGCTGCACAGGCAATTACTTTGAATGTGAGCTGGGTGGTTGATCTGTCAGACACATTTTGATCGAATTATCCAGTTTTAAAGGAGTAAATTGGCTTCTCCTAGTTGTTCCAGTCTCACACCTCCAGTCCTTTCCTTGCCTTGCGTAGTAGGGACCTAAACTGTGCTCTTAGTAGGGTCTGAGAACAGCAAGTTTGTTTGTTTTTGTTTTAGAAGCGGGATAGGTGTATCCCCTTCACTTGTGGAAGGAGATTATAAAGCTTTTGTTTTTATTTTGCATTTTTAGAAAGTTTATGCGGGGGGGGGGGGAATGCTTTCTTCCTTTCTCCTGTTCTCTCCTCCGTTTAGGATTTTACTTTTACTTGGGTGGGAAGAGGAATCGAGATAAGAGAAGTAAATGTTATTGTTATGTTATATCAATGTATGCGGCGCTTTAAGGGACCTCTGTCCCTAGGAGCTTACAATCTCATTGAGACAAGAGATGGGGAGACACAGTGGAAAGCCAGTTAAACTTGAAACTCTTGTTGTTGTTTTTAAAAAAACTGATGGTCGAGCCATTCGAAACACCTTAGGAAAAAGTGCTATTCCAATTCAATTCCGCTACAAATTCTACCGAAGCCGATTGCTACGTTACATGCGCACACCCACAGCCAGAATCAGCTTTGCTGGAAGGAATTACTTTTTACCGGTTTTAAGATTAGCCCTTCTAGCGATAGGCAGTAGGCACCTTTCAGGGAAATGGGTGCATGATCCAGGGTGTTGTGCAAGGAATCTTAAATACGCTTCACTTAACTTGCAAATGAAAACCAGTGGGGTTTTCAAGGCTTGGGGTGTTCGCTGGGAGACAGAGGTTGCATTTCGTCCCCCCAAAAGGAGTTTAGGAGCTGGGTACTGTAAATCGGCATTCTCCGCTTCATAGCCAGGTGGACCAGCGCGTGGGTCGGCTTTTTAGGAAAGAGACCCATAGGATATCTACTCATTTTGGATCTCTTCTAGGTACTTCTTTGCTCTTGGACGCTTCCTTTTGTTATTTCTTCCAGGGATTAATTCGAGCTAGGAGGACTTATGAGCCAGACAGAGTGAGTGTCGTTGGCAGAGCTGCCTTTCCAATGAATGAATGACTGACTGAATGAATGAAATTATTTTTCCGCCACAGAGTTCAAGGCATTTGATCCTCAAGCAAGCCAATGAAGTAGGTTAGGGTGAAGAGACAGTGACTGGTCCAAGGTCACCCAGTGGACTTCAGGCCTGAGACGTGACAAAGTTTAGTCGCAGGTGATCCAAAAACCCTTTATCTCTAAGAGCGGGGGTGGATCACAGAACTCTGTGAGAAAGAGAAAGGTACTATGGACTCCACATATTTTACCCAAACATTCACAGATGGCTAACTAGATGGTGTGTTCCATGTATTTACGCACCTATGTTTATGAGGGCATATACATAACTTGAGGGCGTGAAATGGATCAGTTAAAACAAAGCTTTGTTTTTGAAGAAATGTAATCTTTTATGAAAGGGACACAGGTGGTGCTGTGGGTTAAACCACAGAGCCTAGGACTTGCCGATCAGAAGGTTGGCGGTTCAAATCCCCGCAATGTGGTTAGCTCCTATTGCTCGGTCTCTGCTCCTGCCAACCTAGCAGTTTGAAAGCACGTCAAAGTGCAAGTACATAAATAGGTACCGCTCTGGCGGGAAGGTAAACGGTGTTTCCGTGCACTGCTCTAGTTTGCCAGAAGTGGCTTAGTCATGCTGGCCACATGACCCGGAAGCTGTACGCCGGCTCCCTCGGCCAATAAAGCGAGATGAGCGCCGCAACCCCAGAGTCGGTCACGACTGGACCTAATGGTCAGGGGTCCCTTTACCTTTACCTAATCTTTTATGAAGTTTGATCAGATTGCTCATTCCTACACGCAACCCACTATTTTGACCCTGTAGTAGTGAAGGGGCAACATACACACATGTGAGCTTGATCTTGATGCCTGACAGCTGAATGTGAGAACTGAAGTCACATCCACAATAAACATCTGCCACACATTTAAGGCACTTAGTTTCCCCCAAAGGATCCTGGGAACGGTAGTTTATCATTCACAGGTAATACCCAGCATCCAGTTCCCAGGATTCTTTGGGGGAAGCCATGTCCTTTAAATGTATCTTGCAGTTGTGACCTGAATCCATATTGAAAAAACAAGCCAGCAAGGAGCATTTCCTCTGAAACCATTGATAATAATAATAATAATAATAATAATAATAATAATAATAATAATATGCCCTACTCTGGGTGGCTCCTAACAAAATATTAAAAACACAATAAAACACCAACCATTAAAAACTTTCCTGTACAGACTGCCTTCAGATGTCTTCTGAAAGTATTATAGTTGTTTATCTCCTTGATATCTGATGGGACTGCATTCCACAGGGTGGGTGGCACTACCGAGAAGGCCCTCTGCCTGGTTCCCTGAACAATGTGAAAATTCTTTCTGTAATGTTATATAGTGATGTGACTCATTCATACATGGAAGTCATTGGGCAAGGAACGCATGTGTTTGTGAACCAGGACTGTGTGGCAAGGTCCTATATGTGCAAATTGGTATCTGTGAGCTCTGTGTGATTTTCTCTCTCTTTTATGAAGGCCCCATCTACAATATATGTTCAAAGTATGATGAAACCATTGTAATCAGTCATGGCTTTCCTCAAAGAATAACGGGTACTGTAGTTTGTTAAGGGTGCTGAGCATTGATAGGAGGCCCCTATTCCCCTCACAGAAATACAAATTTCCATAGTGGTTTAACAACCAATTCCCCTTCCCAAGGACTCTGGGGAATAGAATTGCCTCCTAACAATTCTCGGAACTCTAACAAACTTCAGTTCCGAGGGTTCTTTAGATGGGAAAAGCCATGGCTGCTTAAAGTGGTTTGATATTGCTTCAGATGTATGGTGCAGATGAGGCCAGAACAAAGAGAAAAGTCTGTGTTGCATGTGGAAAAAGGATTGGTCTCTGCTGTGCTTACAATATTCCTAGTTTTCTAAAGTTCTCTCTTTCAAAAGGCCAACTTTCTTTTATCACCATTATTATGTGTCATGTTCTGTTGCCGATATTGCAAACAGGCATGGGAACTAAGCAGTGAGCAACAGCAGCTAGAACATCATACGCAGGGCTTCTTCTAATTCTTCTTTTTAAAGAGAGCGGTTACAGAGGGACAAATAGGCAGTTCAATAAGAACATTTGGGCAGTTCAAAAATTCGAGCCATGCAAAAGTTGTCTTATGTTAGGTGATGTTAAAAGAGATTGAAAAGTCCAGCCTTTTGCAGACCCTTTCGAAGATGCTTCAGACTCCACAGCTACAGTTCCATAGAACAGTCACCGTGGTGTATTTTTTCCAGTGGGAAGGAAAGACACACTCTTTTACAGTTGTGTTGCCTGATTCCAAGTTCTGAGGATTTTCACCTATTATATGCAGGCTCCTAAACATCACAGCATGTGACTCAAAGCAAGAGACCATGTATGCACTCACACAGAAAATTCACTGGTGTGTTGCAGTGGTACGCGTTTTGCAGGCACATTATAATCACTTACCACTGGGCAGTTCTAAATTTCCCTTTTTAAAAAAGCCCAACTCATAGGCATGTGGATCTAAGGCCACCAGATCCAAAAGAATGATTTCTAGGTGTTTGCCCCTGTAAGGAATCAAAATCCCAGCCCCCTCCTCCATTTCCTGTCTGCTTCTCCAAACTGTTTGGGCGGGGGGGGGGGGGGAAGGCTAGTAGCGGCTAAGTAATTTGCAAGCCAACCTAGTGAATTAGGATGCTCCTCTCTCCATTTAATTTATGTTTTATAGTTGGTTTAGCCTTCTGATTTGATTGCCTTAGTAATGCCGGTTGCCTCCAGCTGCTGATGATACAGCTTTAATTCTGTTTTAAAGGTCATGTAAACATGTGCCTGTAGCAGAAGGAATGCAAATTCAATTCTTCTTCTCCCCCCCACACCTCACCAGCCGCTCCTTTATAATGGTGCCTCCCTATTTGCTTGACAGCTTTTGCCTCAAAAATTTACAGGAGTGTGTGTGTGTGTGTGTGTGTGTGTGTGTGCACATGCATGCATGCACGTGCGCTCAGTGAAAATCCCCTCTCTGTGTAATATCCATGTATAGAGGTATATGTCTCTCACATACAAATTAGTGGGCATCCTCTTTGTGAATGTGATATATTATAGTCTCACAGAAATACACACAAATCAGTGAACATCCTCTGTGTCAGTGTGTGTGTAATGTCTCTATACAGGGATATAGCTCACACAAACACAACAAACATCCTCTGTGTGTATGCATGTGTAATACGTATCCCCTCCCACTAAATAAAAGGAACCTCCTTTTTTAGAAAAAGAAAAGGTAAAACCAGCCCTGCTTCCCGGGGCCAACACAAGAAATGTGAGGGGAATGTCAAAATAATGTCTGTCAGGGGAAAGGGGGTAAGTGAAGACCTACATCAAAAAACAAGAGGGGAAATCAAGATTTACATAAGAATCTACTGAATCTGTGCATCCTGCCGCCTGAGGCAGTTGCCTCTCCTTGTCTTATGGGTGGGCCCTGCCCCTTCTCCACCATACACATCTCTCTTTTAATTTTTTTTTAAGAACTCCTTTATTTTCCAGTTTCCAAAAATACATATAACAATCCCCATATACCTCTCCCAAGAAACATCCGATGCATATTTAATGTAAATAATACAGTCAAACATTAGGCAAGCTGGCAAATAGTTTAGAATTAATTACATCAGTTAGGTGTCGTCTACTCTCCATCTTAACAGATTGTCCAACATACTGGATAAACATGCACCATACAGTTTCAAAATCATTTCAGGCCTTTGTGTTCTCTAAGATGCCTCTTAACCTTTTGCAAACAGCATGTTCCCACATACCTAGGAAAACACATAGTTTGGTGGAGATCATAATGGCAGCTCAGAAGGATTTACTACCATTTCCCTGCGACCCAGCTCCTGTCCTTTTAAAAAGCAACAGGCGAATGGAGAAGCAAGTACATGGAGAGGCAGTGCGGTGTGGAGAGACACACCCTGGTCTCAGTCTCCACTCATCCATGAAGTTCTCGGCGTGTGGCATTGTGGGGGTTATTACTTCCCTCTGCCTCACAGGGTTGCTGTGAAGATAAAATGGGGAGGCAACCTTGCACTCCCTGGGAGGAAAGGTGGGACAGAACTGTAATAAAATCAAATGAAATGTACAGAGGACAAATCTACCCATGAAGACAAGTCATGCTGGAAGTGTACTATCTCCAAGATGGCCTCTGAATACCAGTCACAAGGGGACAATGGTGAGGGACAGCTGTTGGGCTCATGCCCTCACTTGTGGGTTTCTCATAGGCATCTGGTTGCTGAGTGTGTGGGAGATAGGATGCTGCACTAAATGGGGCTGATCCAGCACTTTATTTATCCTTGTTTGTCGAATTGGAACATTTCTATCCTGCTAGCCAACCAAAGCTCTTTAGGCAGCTTGCAATGTATTTAAAATCAAATAAAATAGCCAACCGTACTGAAATTGGGCAAAGTCCCCCGCCACCTGCCACGTTTTGTAATGCTCTGAAACCACATTCACATCATACATTTAAAGTTCTATGACATTGCTTCGAACAGCCGCGGCTTTCCCCAAATAATTATGGGAGCTGTACTTGTTAAAGGGACTGAGACCTGATATGAAACGCCCTCCCCGCAATTCCCCTCACAGAGCTAGTGTGAATTTCAATGGGTAGCTGTGTTTTGGTTCATGCATTTGTTCATGAAGTGCAAATTAAGCAATTTCCCATTAAAATGCAAGGCCAATTTTTTCTTCTCCATCCCTGCTTCTGAGTAGACATTCACAGGATTGCATTGTCACAGAACCAGCCATGTGCATGTTTACTCGGAACATAGCGTTTCAGTGGGGTTTGCTCCCAGGTGTGCATTCAGAGCATTGCAATCTAAATTTGGGATTGCAGCCTGATTCTGGCCATATTTACTTAGCCTTTAGGTTGCAATCCTATGCAGCTTTTTGTGGGATAAACTTCACTGTACATAAGAAGACTTACTTCTGAGTAAACATGTATAGGGTTGCAGTTCAAGCCCTTCTGCCCTCATGTGGAGTTTCTTGCTTTCCTGTAAGTGAGCATTGTTTTGCAGAAAACCCTTCTGCTTAGAAAAGTAGAGCTTAGGGACACAGGGAGCTTGCCTTATACTGTGCCAGACAGTAGGTCCTTCTCACTCAGTATGATCCACAATGCATGCAGTGGCCCTCTCAGATTTCAGAAAGGTGCCTCTCCCAGCCCTGCTTGAAGTTGCCAGAGAATGAACCTGGGACTTCTACATGCAGTGATGCTGAGTGGTCCATGAGGCTAGTAGGGTGGAATTCAAGTCCTTATTGAGGCTAAAAGTGCAATATATACTAATTTGGGTTGAACTTGCATGGGACTTTGTTTCAAGTAAGCAGACATAGGCTCAGGCTATAGGTTGCAGAAGGATAATCCCAAAACTCTGCCATTCTAGAAGGCTGAGATTTATAAACAATGGGGACTGGAGTGGTGTAGTGGTTGGAGTGCCCCGCTATAACTGAGAAGACCCCCACTCACCTATGAAGCTCATTGGATGACCATGGACTGATCAGTCTCTTGCGACCTAACTTTCCTCATAGAGTTGTTTTGAGGATAAAATGGGGTATGTGTGTGTGTGTATTGTATGGAACTCCCTGGAGGAAGGGCTGAACTAGAATGTAATAAATATATAAAATAAAACCATATAAGCTGGTTCCAGTGTTGGATGCACCTATACATTTTCCCCTCCTTTCTTTTTTCTTGTGTGCTCAAGGGCAGATCCAATTTAGACCTGGCTGGGGGTTGTCATTGGTAGCCTATAGTGTGAGTTGGCGTCTTGCCAATCTACAGTTAAGCCTGTGACCGCTTGTCCATCATTAACCCTATTTTAGGGGGTTATAAACTCAGCCATGCAGAATTTGCTCCAGGCGTAAAAAAGAGAAAAAAGCTTTTTGCTACAGCTCAGTTCCAGCCCCCACCCCTTTCCCCACCAGGGTAGACTTCATGAAAAAAAAAATCAGTCTGATTGGCTTTGTCCAGGTTTTTTAACCCTTGATGGAGAAACCAAGCAGAAGAAACCTGGGAGCTGTTATTGATTTGGAACTCTTTCTTCTCTGTTTTACTTACTTGACTAAATAAATGGAGGTGGGAAGGGGGATTATTGCCTCCAAAAAGTAGTATGTTATCTGGCATTATGAATTCCAAAATGCAGCAAGCAACAATCCCACTTTCTCCTCCACAAACTTGATAGGTATAGGGCCTGTTCTAACATTATCCAAAGTGAGGCAATAATCTCAGGTGGAAGATACTGAAGGAAGGGAGAGAGGCAGCAGCCTCTTGGCTGTTCCTCTTTGACCATTCTCTTTTCTTGGGTGACAGCATTGTGTATGCTACATGGCCCTTGCCTCCCACTCCCAACAAAGCTAGTTTGCTGCCTCAGGTGTGAGGGAGATGCTAATCCACTGCCAATGTGGAAGTAAGTTTCAACTGCCAGGCCAAATGGAGAGGAATCCCCTCATCTTGTCCTTCAGGTCAGGCAGCAAAATATTTTGGGCCAGCCCTGGTTTGGTTAGGCTGTAAGGGGTAATTCTTCTTTCAGAAGGACAGTATTATGAGCAGGGAAAGGTTCATATAAAGCAGCCTTAGTCAGGATATCTAGTCAAGTATCTCTCTGACAAGCAGCTGTTGCTCTCCAAGGTCTCAGGTATGGGTGAATCTGACATTCTCAGTTTCACTCCATTTTGCATTTTTTTTTCAGTCTTAAATTTTGTTCTCCACTTTCCCCCATCTGTTTGTTTTTTTATTGTTTAAAGAAATCTTCATAAAAGTTCACCAGCATTTTCATATGTATTTCTAATATTTGCATGCAATTTTGCCTAAAACACATATTCCCTGATACAAGACATTTTTGTATGATATTTACATCAATAAATGCATTTTTATGCACACATTTCTGTAGCATGTGCATTTTGGAGTACATTATTTGGCTGGAGAAATGCATCGCATAATTCAGAGTAGCGCCAATTTCAAAGAATAGTTGCGCTCTGATTTGTGTTAGAAAGTGCAGGTTCATTAGGTTCACCTTTAAATGTGAACTGGATAGAATTTCTGCGCCATCCCTAGTCTCAGGCTGAGGATCTTTCTCAGCAGCTGCAGATGCCAAAAAAAATCCATGTAATCTTCTAAATGTAAAGCCTGGTGCTTGACTCCCAATTTCTGGAGAACCTGTCCATTGAGGAGTCTGTCCAAGGACCCCTAATTAATAGCATATCTGCTGGAGAACCAACACAGCCAGGAAGCAAACAACCACTCTATTTATCCCTGTGACACAGAGTTAGAATTAGAGGGGGAGCAGTGAAGGCCTGGACCCTTCCATTACTATTTGTAGAAGACTTCTGGATGAGGCAATAATTTATCTTAAAGTGGGAAGGTTTAATTCCATGTTCACTTCATTTTCAGCACCAGTGCTGCAGGGAGTAAAAGATGCTTTACAATTAATATGTATTTGTTCATTTAAAAGTATATATCCCACCTTCCAACCACTGGGTCTTCAAGACAGCTTGCAGCCACGGCATGAAGCAATCAAACATCATGTTATTTCAAATAAGATTAAATCACTGATGGTTTAGCATGTGAATTATGTACAGGAGGCCTCTTGAAATTCTCCATCCTATTTGCAGGCTGAGAAACTGGAAAAGCCACTGGAAAAACCACTCCCTAGTTAGCTCAGTCGGTAGGGCATGAGACTCTTAATCTCAGGGTTGTGGGTTTGAGCCCCATATTGGGCAAAAGTTTCATTCACTGTAGGTGGTTGGACTAGAACTAGAGGGATCTCAGGTTCCCTTCCAAATTTCAATTCTATGATTCTCTGAAGGTAAGAGGAATCACATTTCTCCAGCAGAAGGTGAAACTTCTGAAGTGTTTCTTATGGAGTTTGGCTCACTGTAAGCAGCAGCACAGCTCCCCTTGTCCACTTGGCAGGGTCTAGTGGCAGTGGAGGCAACTGTGTTGTTAGCCTGGCTACCATTTTGCACGCACCCTATGATGTTCCAGTACAATGTTCCTAAAGCTGTTGACTCACCACTGTAGGACTCAGGGTGTTAGAGGAGATGGGACTTTGATCTGATGTGTCTAAGCTCTTCATATATTCTTCAGTCAATAAGCTGGAGGCGGCAATGCTTTTGAATACCAGTTGCTGGTATTCAGGAGGGGAGAGTGCTCTTGTGTTCACCTCCTGCTTGCTGGTTTCCCAGAGGCAACTGGTCAGCTACTGTGAGAACACATTACTGGTGTAGATGGGCTATTGGTCTGATCCAGCAGGCTCTTCTAATGTTCTTAATAAACAGTAGTGGTGAAAGAGAACTGGGATGGTCGGGTTGTGAGTTATGGAGCATTTTCTGTGTGCTTTTACAGGAGTACTGCCATGAGCTTTGTAAGTATAAACATATTTGAAGTATTTTTAGAATGCAACAGAGATAAAGGCAATAAATTTAAGGCCATTTATCTTAATGACAGTAGTTCGTAAGGGTTTCAGGCAAGGGTCATTTATAGCCCTACCTGGACATGATGGGGATTGAATCTGGGGCATTCTGCATGACAAGCAGATGTTCTGCACCTGATCTGCAATGGGCAGCTCCAAGACTCCTACTGCCTCTTCCCTAAGACTTTTTGTCTTTGAAAGAGACTAGATCTGAAAAACATTTCAAGACTAGGAGGTCTCAAAAAAGAAGACCACTCTCTGAAAACAGAAGACATAGCCACCCTAATTTATGCCAGGCCCACCCAGTCCACATAATCCGCACTGTCAGCCATGCACAAGTGCTAATGGGGCACACTCCACATCTGAGTCCCAACTAGCTCAAGTAAGCTAGTGATGCCTGACAACACTCAGCCAAATGTTTGCTCTTGCACTCAGTTCAGATGGAGTTGAAAGTGGCTTGAATTTGGGGGTGATTACAAGTGTGTGTGCAATGTTTTGAGAAGTTTTTTTGGGGGAGTGCTTGCCATTTGAAGGTAGTTTCTTAACATATATTTGTTTTGTTTTGTTTTGTTTTAATGACTGTGTATTCATCTGGGCATATTACAGTGGTGGCGGAGACCCTTGCAGTCTTTGCCTCCCAGGAGCTACCCTGCACCCCCCTTCCAAATGGCCAAGGTTGATGCAACATTATTATATAGTACAGCTTTCACCAATCTAGTCCCCTCTGGTAGTGGACTACAACTCCCATAAGTCACAGCTAGGACAAATTGCAAGTCAGCTGCAGGATCTCTCTCTCTCTCTCTCTCTCTCTCTCTCTCTCTCTCTCTCTCTCTCACACACACACACACACACACACACACACACAACTTGTATGGGCAGAAATAAGTGGGATCCCCATGAACAGCTGCAGTGTATGTGGGGTATGTGTGGACCTATTATAACAAATGCCCTTGACAGAGTGGGCTTACTGCCCCCTTGGTCATTTTGGTGAATTCACTGTCCTATTTCTGCCCGTCCAAGTTAATGCAAGGATCCCTAAATGGTCTTGTGGGAGAGACACCTGCCTGCTGCTTAAATAACCCTTGCTGGCTGGAGCTGATGAGCACTGGGGTCCAAAAACATCTGGAGGGCAACAGGTTCCCCTTTCCTAATCTAAAACAACTACAACCATGCACACAAATTATCTATCCATCACCAACAAGGGAGGAAGACTTATCAATTTATTGCCCTGTTTGTAGGCTTGCTGAGAGCATCTGATTAGCCACTGTGGGAAACCGCATGCTGAACTGGGTGCACCTTGGGAGATCATCTTACGTGTTTCATCTCTACTCTTACCTAGTTTTCCAGTAAAATAATGGATTTGATTGATTGAATTCAAGGAATGCATGTAATTCAGCAAAGGGTACTAAAAAGTGCTTTCCCTAGAAGTGCTTAATTTATGATTGCTAGCTACCCCTTCATATTTTTATAGACCCAATGCATTTTGTGAGCTCACTCCATAAGAACTAGAATTTCCCTAAAGGATGTATGTAGATAGAAACATGTCAGTTGAGGACTGAGCATGCTCAGTGGACATAGAATTGCTGCTGACTATTAGAGGAAGGAAATGGAAACTGAGGGAGGGGGAACAGAGTGCAATGGTAGGCCCTAGAAAAGGGTGGGCCTGACTGGTTGGCTGAAATCCTGAACAGGTGAGTTCCACACTGCAACATTTTGTCGCAGGTCCCACATGTATTGAGTGTGGATGTAGTATTACTAGAAGACTACCTTTGATAAAAAGCAACTTATCTGAAAGATGCAAAGTCAATGTTGGAGATGAGATCTGTCAAGTCTGTTCAGAATACACTAGAGAAATGCAGTGCAGAATACTCTATTGGTGTTTGTGCATTTGTGTGTTTGGAGAGATGCATCTCAGGCAAACACACCATCAGGGCCAGGTAAATGTTTGAGAAACATTCAAAAGGAATATTCTTGTCTCTTTTCCATTTGGGGATTGCTGAAGATCACATCTACTTCCTACTGCCAAATCTGTGTTATTTTTTCTTTTTTAAAAGCTTTTCTATTTTTCTTTTTGTTCATCTTCCATTAAACTCTCTGCCATTTCACACTGGCAATTGTATATTTACATTAAGCATCTATGCAGAAAACCTTTATATATTTTGTCTTTATTTTCCCTAATCCTTTCTCTTCCACTTCATTATCACAGCTCCCCGGATTGCTAGTTTTTTAGGAAGCGTTTTCAGGTGGTAATTCTGCTAACGTCTCTGGAGTCATTAAGCACACCCCCAACGGAGATGTATCTCATGTTTTAGGCTGCAATCCTAACTCTACTTACCTGGGATAAACCTCATTGAATCCAACAGGACTTACTTCTGGTTTGACATGATTAGGAAGTAAGCCACATTGGCAAAATGGAACTCACTTCCTAGTTAACAGCTCTGAGATTGTGCTGTTAATGGAAGTAGGACCAAGTCGAAATTTCTCAGACATAATTTTTTTCCAAGCTCCTTATGAACTACTGGAATATTTTTTGGTCCTGACCCAGAGAATATTTGTCAAAATGGCTTTCCCAGATTTACCAACCATGAATTGTGGATCCATTCTTAGTACAGTTTAATATTATGCCGATATTACCCTCTTTTCTTAGCCAGTTTCTTTCACCTACTAGCATGAGCCCACTGTAAAATTTCATGCAACACTCAAACTGACACCCTATACACTCCTGCCTATTGAATTCAGAGAGGCATATTTCAGAGTAGGCATACATATGATTGCATTGTAAATGAGCTAAAATGTCCTAGAAGAGGGTTTGGGTGTTGTTGTTGTTTTAAAAAACTGTTGGATAATTTCACTTTCCCCAGGAATATCCAGGAAAATGCCCCCCCCCATTTCACTGCTCACAAATGGATAATTTCTGGAGGCCATTTTTAATCACCCCTAAATGAAAGTAAAGTTGGTTTGCCAACTTTCCACTTGGTAAAATAGGGATGAAGCCCAGTGTTCCATGCTGTCAGGGTCAGAGGGGGAAATGGGTTTTCTGTGATCCACGGTAGGCCCTTTCTACCCTTAAATGCCTAGGCAGAGGGGAGATGAAGATAATGTTTGCGAGGAGCACATAGTGTGATTTGCCCTGAACCCCACATGTTCCCCCTTGAAAATTGCAACTTTCCATTTTTTTAATCTCTTTCCATTTTTAAGAAAAGGTTTGCCACATGGCACGATGAGTGTGTGTGCTGTCTGAGAAACACAAACACTAGTCATTTTGGTGCGTGGAACAGAATTGTGCAGCTCTTTTGATCCAGGCCAAAGTTTTGAAAACTTGCATCAGCACAACTGATTCAAATTTCCCTGGGTCAAAATTTCTGCCTTTGCAGAAAACAAAAATTCATTGCATGATACATTTCTAGTTATTATGGTGAGAATTAAAAACAAGAGAAGAAAGCCTATAAAAATCGTGAATGAGTGGCTTTCCTAAAAACAAAACAGTGTTTGGGAAAGCACATTTCATATTTTAAATTATTGTATTATATCAAATCAAAAATTTCCTTTCACTGAAAAAAAATGTATGTGAAAAAGTTTCATTTATCACTTTTATACACACAGTTCTCCTGATTAAGGATTTTTGTACTGCAATGGGGAGTGTGTGTGTGTCACAATTAACAGCACTTGCTGATATTAAAAGGGTCAAATT
Source organism: Podarcis filfolensis (assembly GCF_964270895.1). Lineage (NCBI taxonomy): Eukaryota > Metazoa > Chordata > Lepidosauria > Squamata > Lacertidae > Podarcis > Podarcis filfolensis. The sequence continues at coordinate 21,308,684 of NC_139617.1, forward strand.
TTTGTGTGTGTTCAAGGAAGATATTTTATACATTACATTCCAATAACGTGGAGGATAACTTTCTATGCTGCCACATGCTTTACACATGAGCTTGTTATGTGGAGCATATGCTCCTCTCATGTGTGAATCGTGTGTGCATGGTGCATCTTCATTCTTCCTTATCTTTTTCTGTATCTGAATTTCTCCTCTGGCTTCTCTCTCCCCCCCCCCCATCCATCTATCGCTCGCTCCCCCTACACACACACACACACACACACACACACACACACACACACACACCCCCCTAAGCATTTGATCATTTCTTCAAGTCCCTTGGCTGAACCAATCTCTTTTCATGCACAGGATAAAAAGAGAAGGACTTCAAAGTAGGTTCAGGTAATTAACAGCTGAGGGGAACATAATCTAAACCATAGGCTCTGCTTTGCACCCAGGTCTGCTTTCCCGAGCCAGCCGGCAAGGGAGCGCCCTATTCCCTATAGCATCCAGATCGGCTTCCTCCGAACAGCTTTTGCCAAGCCTCCAGTCATCACATCTGCATTTCAAACACCGTGGCTCTGGCATTAATTATTAATTAGCCTACAGTCACCCCAGAGGATTTAAGTTCCAGCCTGCATATACTTATTCATTGACCTCTATCTTAGTTTTTGTTGGGGGGGGGGGAGTAAGGGGGGAGCCACTAGATGTTTAATAATTTCCTTTCTCTTGGAACCTTCTGTTCTAGTTTCACGGAAAAGGGAAACAGTATATTCTCTCTCTCTCTCTCTCTCTCTCTCTCTCTCTCTCTCTCTCTCTCCTGTGTGTGTGTGTGTGTAGAGGCAGGGGGGAATGAGAAGGTTGTCTAGCTATTTGTTTACTGGAAAATGAATTGAGGAGAGCTTGTGTCAAACCTTCTGTGTTTTTACAGCTGACAAATCTTCCTTTCCTTTCCTTTCCTTCCTACTTATAGCATTATATGACTCAGTTTTAGTTAATATCAGGGCTGAGTAGGGATAGGCAATCCCCCCCCCCCATTTCTCTAGTCTTAAATTTAGTTCTCCGCATTAGTTTGCATATTTTTTTAAAAAAGAAATCCTCATGAAAATTCACCAGCATTCTAGTGCAAATTTGCCCCAATATACACTTTTTTTTTTTTTGCAAAGCAGTTCCCCTGGATATAATGTATTTTTGTATGCTATTTTCATTATTAATATGTGTTTATATGCACGCTTTGCCCTAGTATATGCATTTTTGTGCAACTTACTTGGTGGGAGAGCTACATTGGAAATTTAAGAGAAGTGTGGATTTTGAAGGATGGATGTGTTTCAGTTTGCATATTGCTTTGAAAACTGCAAATCAGACAACCTTGTCTTTAAATGTGAATTGTATTGCATTTCTCACCTATCGCTATGACTGAGATGAAATGTCTCAGACAATTCTTTAAACATTCTCTCCCCATCCTTCTCAAACTCCTTCTGAACTGCCAAATAATTTTGGTTCTCCCCTGGAGAATATTTGGCAAAATGGTATTCCCAGTTTTGTCACCCCTGAGTTTTTGAAGCAACTGCAGATTCAGTATTAATATTGTTCAGTATTATTATTACTCTTGAAGGAAGCAGTGGTCTGGCCTCCTGCTCCCTCTGGTCTCAATTCTATATTTCCCTTCACCTATCAGTATGAACTAATGATAGTGCTTCATTCAACTTTAAATTAGGATATAGCTCTTAGCTCACTTACCTGGGAGTAAGCTCTCTCAAACTTATTTCATAAGGACTTACTTCTGAGTAGACATGTCTAGGATTGTGCTTTGAACTGAACTTTCTCAGAAGAGAATTTAACTTTTACCATCTCAGATCATTAAACAAAATGTTCCCACTGCAAATTTCACACATAAGTTGCTCAGCCTTTGTTAAAATATCAGACTATGGTACTTAAAAATACATTCAGTGGATTCCATTTTTGAATAAGATATTCAAAGGTTTCTCTCTCTTCTCCCCATCCCCACCCCCACCCCAACTCTGTGTGTATGTGTAAGGCAACACTGTTTTCTTCGGCACTCTGCTACCAGAAAATGTGTTTCTTTTAGTAAAATTATCAATGCAACAAGTTTTGTTTGCAATTGTTCAAATGGTTCTTGAGAATCAGGGAGCTTTCTTCCAAGACTGTTACCCAATGGGCTTTCTTATCCTTTGAAAATCATTAATATTCACTACCCAGATTTAATATTCAGTTGCCTTCCACCGATGTAAAAATAAACAAACCAGAAATGACAAGCAGTTGTGATAGGAAATTCACTAGTCATTTGCATCTCTCCCCCCCCCCCTTCATCCCATTCTTGTAATATAGAGAATTTACTAAAGGAATTTACTAAGCCTTAGATGTAATCTCTTCAGCCACTGTAGAAAAAACATTTTCACATTGCTCCTACTTTTAAAATTGTTAGTGAAATGTGAAGTGATTGTTTACTTCGACTAATTCCTAAAGGAATGATGATAGTGCAATTAGAAGGTCAGACCGGTTAACTTGTTTGACATTCCAGCATTGATTTTGTTAAGGAATTTAAATCTATGATAGTACCCTTTAGAATATTTTAGTGGCAAGTGTAGGATTTGGATGGATACAGACACACACACACACACACACACACACACACACACACCCCGTTCTCCACTCAAAGTTAAGCACTTATGCAACACAATCCAATGCATGTTTAGTTAGTAGGGATTATTTGCTATTATTTGTGCACATAGCCTTAGTCACATTGAATTCAATGATCAAGTAAAACTTGTGCTTAAATCTCTTGTTGATATCCAGTGTGCCTAAAAAGAGCATTGCATTGGCTGGCTCATATCTATCCAAACAAACAGTATGTAGGATGCATTGTTTGGCTGGTCAATCAGTGAACCTAACTAGTTAAAGCAGTTCAATTAGTAGAAAATGTGTCCTTGATTAATGGTTCAGCTTACTTATCCCTCTCCCCCCCCCCAATATTTAGTACTTATACAGCACAGAACATGGAAAAAATGTATGTGTATGTGTGATGCTTCTTTTAAGTCAAGGCCTGCTGTGTGATATATATCTACATCTTCTTAAAAACAAACAAACCTTTGTTTCTTGTTCTTTTGCTCACATGCAGATGTATGCAGATTTAACCAATTTACTGATTAATAAACCAAAGCTCAAGTGAAGTAAAAGCTGCTGCTAGAGTGGGAAACCTGTGGCCTTCCAGATGCTGCTGGACTCCAGTTTCCAGTATCCCCAGCCAGCGTGGCTAATGGTCAGGGATGCTGGGAGTTGCGGTCCAACAACATCTGGAAGGCCACAGGATCCTGTACCCTGTCCTATCCAATGTTACTTGCTCCCTAGCAAGCCTACTTAGGAATGCAGTCTAATATTTATTTAAATCACAGATATCCTTTGTTATTATCATGGCACTTTACATAAACCAAAACCAAATCAACCAAGAAGACAGAATCCTGCCCTAGTGAGATTTCAGTCTAAATATCAATAGTGTGTGTGTTGTGAGCAGGATACAGAGAGAGAAGACAGCAGGGAGAAGGGATGGCAACAAATACGAGCAGATATGTACGTCAAACTTTGTTCCAGTTGGGGTAAAGATGGTGCCAATGACTAGGCAGAGTTTGAGGAGGGGAGCACAAACATGAAGTAGATTAGAGCTTCATTCCTTGTGCAGTATACCTCAGTAAAGAAATGTGTGAGCGAGCTGGGTTTTTTGGGTTCATGCCAGTGCTTTTCTTCTAGAAAAAAAGGTGCTTGTACTGCGTACCCTTGAGTAGTCCTAGAAAGAAGCACTGGTTAACACCATCCCTTCTCCCATTTTTGGTGCACTTGGAGACACTGCAGAAAAAATCCAAATGCAATGCCAAAAATGTGCAGAAGTGCATTTTGGGCCATTAACCAATGTCTTTCAAAGTAACTTGAGAAAACAGTAATTTCCTCTACGTAAGCACTTTTAAAATTATGAAACAATACTGAGTCACATAATACGACGGTGGATGCAAAAACTTTTATTGCACAGCACAAGGAAGGAGAAAGGGATATATTAAGCGAAACAAGCCAATAGCAAGACAGCATGTCATACTTTTAGCAACAGTATAGGCTTAGGGAATTAATGCTACCCAGCACCAGAAAACTTAATCAGATTGAAAACTGAGGTGCGTGGGAACAATATAACACCAGAAGCTGAATTATACTGCGTCTGTCCATTGGTCCACCTGGCTGAATGTTGTGTACACTAGCTTTTCTCAACTCTTGGGTCCAGCTGTTGCTGGACTACAATTCCCACCATCCCTGACCACTGGCCCTGCTGTCTAGGGATGTGGGAGTTGAAGTTCAGCAACACCTGGGGATCCAAGGTTAGGAAAGGCTGGCCTACACTGACAGGCAGTGGTTTGCCACGGTTTCAGGCAGGGGACTCTCTATCCTACTTAGGGATGCTGGGGGCTGAAACTGGGATTTTCTGTATGCAAAGCAGATGCTCTAGTACTAATCTACATTATTTCCATGCAACAGATTATCCCCCAATTGTCTCTTGGTCTCCCTCTTTGCAACTTTGTACAGACTGAATCCAGATTACAATTATACTACCTATGCATTTAAGGTTAAGCTGTAAGATTACCACACTTAGGTGATGATTTTATGACAAGTAAAAAAATACTGCAAGTTTTAATACAAGGGCTGCTCCAAATACCCATAAATTATGATTTGGTGCTGGAGCTAGCAATTTCCTTTGGGTAGTACATCAGACAACAGAAGCACCACTGCAATTGTGTGAATATTCACATTTTAAACCTATAGTTCAGTGTCATTGTTTCCCTGGCTGCTGCTGCTGCTTCCCTGTTCTTCAGTGAATCACATGGATGAGTCTACCCAATCAGGAATCACATAAAGAACGATATTACATTGCAAAGCTACATCTGAGTGACAAGAGCAGACATTTGTAAATAAGACCATGTGCAAGGACTCAACCAGTCAGAGTCGACTGCATGGTGATGCCACTGAAGGAAACAAAAGGAAGGTGAGAGAGGGAGAGAGAGGGAGCACAATTTAAACAAATCAGATATTTATTGTTATAGGCAATGATTAGTGCTAGCATTTTAAACAAGCCAAGGAACATTCTTTTTTTGGAAGGGGAAATCAGCCAAAAATGGGAAGCACTTTTTGGTTCTACTGAAAATACCTATTAAAGAACCAGCAGGTATCCTGAGCTCTGCTCAGAATTGTTGCTGTATCTCAAAGCAATTGTTTGCATTCTGATTAAAATTTATCCCCTAATTAATTGATAGGACTGATCAAGCAATGAATTTAGAATGAAGGGCTCTGTTGTGCCATCCAGAAATCTTACCAGAAACCAGGACACCTCTGGTTACAGAAATACAGCAGTTCCTTACATAATGCTCTTGTAAGGATTTGTACGCAGACAACTGATTCAGATGTTCAGGAATGGCAAAAGGAGCGAACCCTCATGAGATTGCACCTGCCAGGTCCGGCCACAGTCAAGATGCTGCCCCAGGCAAACAGTGTCTCTGGCACCCCTTTTGTTTGCTCAGATTCTGAATACTTTATTTCTAATTGCTATTTCAACCCATTCCACGACTTTGATTTGCATGCATGTTTCACTCTTGCGATGTAAGATGTTAAGTTTGCATGGACGGAGCTCATCACAATCACTCTTTTGCACACTGAATGGACATTGACATTGTAATCACCCAGCCACCCACCCCCAAATGAAGACGCTCTTGGAATGTGAGACAGCGTTGACCATGCAGATTAGTACTGCCATTTACTACTAAAGATGAACCAGTTGTGCTATTTATTTCAACAATTAAGTAGACGGGGTAGATGGCCTTTGACAGGCAGCACCCAAGCTCAGCACCCCTAATGGTCTCCAGGGGGAGGGTCACATCTCCCTAAATTTGGCACCGGTACCACCTCAGTATGCATGCTGAAAATGGCATCTTCGAATATGTTGGAACCACGTCCCAGCCTCTTGTTGCTTCCAGGTGATCTGCTTTATTAAGCATTCATCCCGATTTGGTTTACAAGGAGATAAGATGGCACTGACTGCTTAAAGTGCATCTGTTCTGCTTTGTTGGTGGGGAGTTATCTGATCAAGTGCTACCCCATACTTCCTAGTGCATTATTGTCTCTCACTCTCCCCTTACCTTAAAAAGTCCAATCCATTGGGCAAAACTGGTTTGATGTGCAAGACCACCTAATCGTCCAACCCACATTTGCCAGAATATGACTGAATCCCACCCTCAAATAGCAGTTGTCTGGAAGCACCTTCCCTGCCACACACAGAAAATGATTGTGTGAAGACTTTTAACTTAGCTTTGACACGATGGTTCGTTTCGAAGAGACTCGGCAACAGCAGAAATTTCTTAGGTGCTTTCCAAGGTGTTCCAGGTGAAAAGGCCCTACTGCATCCTATGTGCTCTTCCTGAACACCTGGATTAATTTTCAGCTGATATATATTTTTTTTAAAGCACACCTATCTATTTCCATCTTACAAATGCTTCAGGGTATGCTGCTCTAATGTTGTAAAAGTTTAGTGGCTGACAAGGGCATTTTAGCTTTATATAAGGTGTGGGTTTTTTTGCCTTCTAAAATTAAGCTCCTTTAGAGATTTGGTTTTGAAAATGTCTGCTGTCTCCAAGGCTTCTCTATGATTATCATGCCATTCCCATCATCACCCCCATTTGGCTATAAAACCCAGGCTCTCTTTATTGCTGGCAAAGCTGCATTCGTGTTGATCTGGCGTCTTTTTGGCAGCCACCCAGCCTACTGCCTCCCTGCTAGCAAAAGGAATAATCTACATGTGTGGTTCCATAATTGCTGGTGCCAGGAAGTGTATCTGTGCAAGCATATGGACCATGCCTCTTGACCTCTAGGCCCCGCCTTTTGAAAGCCCTTTCACAGCCCCTGTTGTGATCAGCCTATAGAACCTGATTGTGGAAACTGGGAATGCCTGCTCCCCCCCCCCACTCCCTTTGCGTCTGCCAACAAGCTTTGCTGGCAAGTTCCTGTGCATAAACAACAGCCAAATTTGGCTTATTATACGAGGAACTGTGTAAAGGCCTCCTGGCCTTTTCACTTGCTTTTCATATGTACAGATATGGCATTACAGGGATACAATGTTTCCTTAGTGTTTGGATATGTTGCACAGTAGACACTTTGGGTCCTCTGGTCCTCTTGTGGGAATTCACAGAGGCTTTGCTCCAATTAGGGATGCTTTAGAAATATTCTCCCTCTGAATATTTTCCCTGGGTTTTGTAGTTCCCCTGAATTGCCTAGTTAGGCTTCCAAAGTGGAAATCGGCCATTGTGCTTATATCTATATGGCCAATTTCCACTTTGGAAGCATAACTAGGCAATTCAGGGGAACTACAAAATCCAGGGAATATATATATATAATGTGTGTGTGTGTGTATATATATATATATATATATATATATATATATATACACATACATACACATATAATGTATATATATATATGTGTGTGTGTATATATGTGTATATATATCATCTACATCTACATCTAGATATATCTATCTCAACAACAACAAAACCTAAAGCACAATAGTTTTGTAAACAGCTTAAAGCACAACAGTTTTGTAAACAGCTTTGCACATGATGCATTATTTGCATCTTTCCCTCCCTCAGGATTATCAACATGCAGCTGCGGATTTTCACTAACATCCTAAGTGCAGATGCACCTCCACATCACGCAGATGTTGGAAAGCTTTTTCAGCTCAAGTGCTGCCTTCCTTTTTGGGCAGCTTTCTAGGAGACACATGCCAGTGTTGGGCAGGGCCAGAGGCAAAAGTGGGTGGAGCAATGAATGCAGGTGTTGACTTTGGACAATAGGCAAGTTTCATCACACACCCCATCTCTTTCCTCCCTCCAGGCATGTGCAAATTATAAGTGTTGATGTTAATGTATAAATTATTACTATTCTTTGAAGAGAAACACAATACATCTCACCCTAGCAGGAAAAGGCTGTGCCCAGAGGAAGTTTGTGCTTGCTCAAGTCTGCTGTCTAGGTGCCGACTGTTAATTGGCAACATCAAGCTAAATTCCTTCCTATTGTTCATTATCTTTAATCTAGACTTGGACAAGGCAGCCCAGGCAGGACTTCTCTATTTGAAGGGTTTTTGGTCCAAGTCCATAAGAAGGAAGAACAGGAGCCTTGAAGCTGCTCATCAGCAAAACTGAGGAGCAAACTCCATGGTTTCTTCTGCTCCTCTTCAATTTTGGTTCAGTTGGGAGATTTATTATTATGATTAGTTCTGGAATCAAAGTTTGCTTGGTTTGCTTCAACTTCAGTTCATTTGTATCTCTTTCTCCCACAACTTACATCCCTACTATATGGATGCAAATGTGTGCAGCAATTGTGGTTAGTGCCCATTGGGACTGGTAGCGAAGAAGGTAGGGAGCCCAACAGTAGGTAGAGCCAGAGACATTGACAGGTGCAGCTAGAGCAAACAACCAGCAGAGCCAACAAATTCTAGTTTTGCCCCCATTTTCTGGTCCTACAAGAGCAGCATTGAGACCAAGGAGGAGGAAGCTGACAGGAAGTGCTGCCAGCTCCTGGTCTGATTACAAGTAAGATGATAAGCATTTGGGTGTTGACTGGTGGCAGACTGGGGTCAGTGAGGCAGTGCCCCATTTGCCCACATGGACCAGCCTCCACTGCATTGACAAAACACTACTAGAAAGAAATATTGATGCAGTAGTGTCTCTTTTGTGCATTATTTTATTCAGGTAATGACTGCAGACTTCCCACATGCATCCGGTTGGCCTCGTGAGAACAGAATGCTAGACCAGATGGGCCTTTGGGCTGATCTAGCAGGGACTCTTATTTCCTCCATTATTTTGACACAGGTCTCTGGATCCTGTAGTTATTTAAGCATTTCTGGAAAGTTCTCCAGAACTCTTGGTCTCATGGAACTCATTTGATAGTAAGGGATGAAGGTTCCAGTGTTCCAAAACATTGCAGATCTATTAAACATGACAGAGATCACAGGGTTTTTCGGAAGACTCTGTATACTTATTTTCAACCCTTTTCAGATGAAGGGCCATATTCTTACCCAGGCAATCTTCCAGGGCCCAGATGCCAGTTCTGGATGGGGCCAGAGGCAAAAGTTGGCAAAACAACCAATGTATTGTTTCCCTTTGCACAGGAGGATAGTTTCTACACACCCATTCTACAAATGTTTTCATGTAGTGACATGTATCAGTGTCAAGGGCAAGTTTGTCCCTCTTTGCAGCTCTTTGCAGCTTTGTGGAAAATTATTTCTCAGCTCTGAGGATAGTCCATTGTTTGCCTGCCTTGTATTAGGCCTCTCTATCCCCCATTCAAACAACCAAGAGCCAGTATCAGAACTCAAGGACAGGTAAAAACACCCAAGGAGTTATGAAGTATAGCTGGTGAGGGGTGTGGCTTGGGGAGAGTCTTGGGGGCTAAACCAAGAGATCTAGAGGGTCACATTTAGTCTCTGGATCTGACATTCCTAACCTCTCCTATAAACCAACTCTATACTGAGACCACATTTACACAAAGCTGGGAATGACACTCAGTAAAATGAGGGTCCTGTTGTGTCAAAATGTTTGTGAAGTGCTGAGTGTTTCATTTTCAGGTAGAACTCTGAACGATTCATAGTTTATCTTCACTTTCATTCCTTCCCCACTTCTAAGCAGGAGGCCCGGACTCTTACCTTCCTTTTGAAAAAGAAAGTACCATATTTTTCGGCCCATAGGGCGCACCGGCCCATAGGACGCACCTAGTTTTTTGGGGGGGAAATAAAGAAAATTTTTTTTTATTTCCCCCCCAGGCACGGGGCTGGGGCGGGGGAAGCTAGAGCTTCCCCCGACCCCAGCACCCAGAACAGGCTGCTCTCCGCAAGCCGTGGGAGCCCTCCCACGGCTTGCGGAGAGCTGCCCAAAGTCCGGGCACGACTGCTCAGCGCACCCGGGCTTCGGGATAAGAGGCAGCTCAGCGCAAGCTGTGGGAGGGCTCCCGCGGCTTGCGCAGAGCTACCCGAAGCCCGGGCGCGACTGCTCAGCACGCCCGGGCTTCGGGGTGCAGGCAGATCTCCGCAAGCCCGGAGAGGGGAGCCCGACCCCTCTTGCTCTCCAGGCTTCAGTGAAAGCCTGCATTCGCCCCATAGGACGCACACACATTTCCCCTTCATTTTTGGAGGGGAAAAAGTGTGTCCTATAGGGCGAAAAATACGGTAATTCAATTCAGCATTTAGCAAGAAACTTGAAAAGCAAAATGTGGAGGCAACATTCTATGACTAATTAGGTAGATCCAGATTCACTGCTGTTGCTAAAGATGCTTAATCACTATCAGAAGTAAAGAATGAGGGAATATCCTGTGTCTTTGCTTGCAGTGAGAAGTACATGTACAGGAGCAAGACGAATGGTGCCTTGTGCCTTTAATAGCAGTGTGGCTGGCACAAATTAAACAGAGGAAGTCTTGCCTAGTATGAAAATGCATTTATGGGAAAAGTGTCACCAGCTGATATTCTCTCTCTCAAACATTTTATTACTTGTGCGTGGCCCCAATTTACTTTTGGACTCTATACTTCACCAAAGCAACTTGTAACATTCTGAAAGCTGGAGGATGAACTTTTTATGAACTAAACAGTTCATTTGGATGAACTTGAGCAGACGTAATTCATGGGGGGGGATCAAACTTGAATTGGAATTAGTTCATTTTTAAAATGAATTTTTCAAGCACTGGGTTTGATGCTTATAAAACAGGGACTCTGAAACATTCCACCCCCAGGGCCCACTTGAAAGGACTAAAAATTCCTTAAGGTCCACCAGTCACAAGATATCAGTGCAAGACAGGAAACAGTAACAAGATCAGGGCATCGCCTGGCATAATTAGCTGGCAACTACTGAGATCATTTTTCAATTGATATAAAATCCTTATTTGGAAATAGCCACAGTGCCTTGTGGCAGAGAGTACCACAGTGCAACTCGTCAAAGGCTATCTGTTAGAACTGTGGAGTCAAGTGAAGTCTTTTTGAAGAGATTGTCTGAGAAAGAAGTTGGAGAATTGCCAAGCTTTGGAACTCAAAGGACCCTATCAGCTGCAGGAGTCTGGAAGTGACTGAAGTTAGGACTTGACTGTGGACTTTAACACAGCAAGGACTTCGAAGTAAAGAATTCTCTCTGGGCTCAGTTATAAAACTATTTGAAACATCAGTAAATAGTGTTTGTATGCATAGAGGTTGATGTTGGCCTAGTAAAGACAGCTCTTTTCTGTGGTGAGCTTAACCACTTGACTGAGCTTCCTCAGCTCATACCCCAAACAACACCAACAAGAGGAAATAGGGACTCCCATTTGCCATAAGATTTCTATGTGATTCCTTCATGAACCAAGCATTAGGCATACCACTATTCATACCATTTTAAATGCTTATTTATTAAATTTGTTAGTCAACTTATTTTGCCCAAGGCAGCTCAAAGTGACTTACAACCAACCAACTATCCCCCCATAGATAGAGTAAAACTGGGGTGGGGGTGTTACATTGAAAACATCCCACTCACTTCTAAAAGGCCACATATAGTTAAATGCCAAAGATCTGGTTACATAGGAAACTTTTTGTCTGCTGCCTAAAGATATATAATATACAATGGTACCTCGGGTTACATACGCTTCAGGTTACATACGCTTCAGGTTACAGACTCCGCTAACCCAGAAATAGTGCTTCAGGTTAAGAACTTTGCTTCAGGATGAGAACAGAAATCGTGCTCCGGGAGCGCAGCAGCAGCAGCAGGAGGCCCCATTAGCTAAAGTGGTGCTTCAGGTTAAGAACAGTTTCAGGTTAAGTACGGACCTTCGGATTGAATTAAGTACTTAACCCGAGGTACCACTGTATAATGATGGCACCAGGTGAGCCTCCCTGGAACATTTCACAAATGGGGAGCCACTGCAGAATAGGTCCATTCTCACGTTGCCACCCTCTCATGGAAGGGGCACTCAAAGAAGGGCATCAGATGGTGATCACAGGGTCTGGGTTGGTTCATATGGCAAGAGGTAGTCCTTGAAGTATTGTGGTCCTGAGCTATTTAAGGCTTTATAGGCGAGAACTATAATTTTGAATGGGGCCTGGAAACTAACTGGTAGCCAGTGATGTTATATGCTCAAACTGTCTTGCCCCTGGCTGCTGAATTCTGCACCGGCTGAAGTTTCTGAACTCTCTTCAGAGGCAGCCCTACATATAATGCAAGTATACTATTTAATGGAATTCTAGGCAGGTTCAGGATGTGTGATAAAGCTCTCTGAACTACATGGCAGCAGTCTGGGCTCTGTAGAGGATGCATACAGACAACTGGGTTACTTCAGGCTGAGGTGTTTTTCTTTCTCACTCCAGTGTAGCCTGATTGTCTTTATCACCCTGCCAGGTTGCAGGCAGAATTTTATCATGCATTAGGTGCAAAAGGGTCTTAAAAATGTGTGGTAAGTATGTTCACCTACACTAAGGATGGGGGAGAAATGTGATACAGTTCACATTTAAAGGCATATCTACCTAATTCTCAGTTATCAAAACAATACGCAGACTGAAACACAGCCATCCTTTGAAATGCACACTTTCCTGAATTTTGCAATGCAGTTTTTCAACTGAAAAATGTGTACAAAAAAAAGGCTTTTGTCCTAGGGGAAAGTGTGCATAAATGCATATTGTCATGAAAGTAACAGGCAAAACTGCATTATATTGCTTGCAAAACAGGAACTTTAGGCAAAATCACATTTAAAAATGTGTGTATTAAGAGAAACGCATGCACGGATGGATTTTCATGAGGATATATCTGCATATCAAACTGCTGTAGCTAGGTGGAGAACTCATCTTAATGCTGGAAAAATGAGAAACTGGACAGATTTGCCCATCCCTAGCTACCACTGCCAGATTCTTGGTTTGGCAACGTGGATAATTGTGGAAAGCTGCTAGTTGGGTAAATGGTTATCTGTGTTCACTCCCCGAAGAAAGTGCAGCATGAGAGAGATTTCCTGGGACTGCGAGTGTGTGGCAAAATCAGCTGGCTCAAACATTAGTATGTGCAATTCCTTTTGAAAACAAACACACACACACAACACCCCCCCTCCAAATTAGCTGACCCTCATAAAACATCTTGGTGTATTTTTGTTGTTGTTGTTCCACCCTCTCCACTGTTCTCACAAGGCTTCATTCCATCCCCCTCCCCTAGCAGCCATTGCCACACGCAGCTTGCTGTATGGGGACTCCATTAATCCTACATTTCCTAGATGGTATCTAAGTCACAGTGGGTTTCCACAGAAATTAATTTGTCCTGACAACAGGCCTAAAGATTGGAGTCCGGGGATCGCTTGGCATATTCCCTTTTAAACCGAGGACAATAATAAACAGAAGGCTGATAAGGACAGTTCTTAAAGACCACACAGAGAAGCGGCCTTGAACAGACTTTACTCATTGGGTATTGGTGGATCTGCCTGATAATTGCCACGCCAAAAGCTCTGTGTTTGAAAGGAGAACAAGCAGCCTGGATTTATGTGTGGTTTCAGTACAACAGCAGCAGGTTGAACAAACAGAACCTCAGAATGTAAATTTCTTGCTATTTTAAGGTGTAAAATAATTTTCCAAACTTATATTGGAAGCCTGAAGAGAAGAGCTTATTCTCTTTTCCTTGTGGGGGCTGTATTTTTTTATTTTTCAAATGCCTTGCAGTTTACACGTTTTTCAATTTTTATCAGAACATTGGTCTAGATAATTTTCCCTGAGGCAGCTAAATCACACAAAATATGGAATTAAGAAATTCCACAGGTCCTGGGCCCAACATGCAGAGATTTACAGCAAATACTATTTATTTGAGTCATTCCTGTTTAAATATTTTTTATTTTTTATTGTATCTGATCCTGGAGGATCTGAGTGGGTAACAATCTAATTTGTGTGTGTGTGTGTGTGTGTGTGTTTGTTGTATTGCAGAGGCCTAATTATTTTATTTTTCCACTTTTACCTCAGCTGTGAGGGAAAGGACCCTCAGGGTATCTTACAACAATAATGAAATAACCATTGTAAACAATATGGTCATTAAAGACAGAATAACTCTGGAATTGAACTACTCTGTATCATAATGACACCCTTTTAAGCATATGGCTGCTTCAGGAATGTGTAGACATGTTTTCCATTCTTTGGTATATGGTTGAGACACACACATGCATACATTTCTATATTCCATTTATAACTTTGCTGGGTAAATAACACTTTTCATCCCTGTGCTTATTTTTATGCAAGATGTTAATTGGGCAGATAACCCAGAATGTTTTTAATGTGCTTCTGTTTATCAATAAGGAATCCTGGCACTCTGAAGAATTGTGATTTATGAGGTTGTCAATAAAATCCATTTCAACAGATTTATGAAAACACCACCATAATATTGTGAACAGGTTACCAGAAGGAATGTTGCTCAACTTTTTCACCAGTCAGGCATAGAGGATATAACCGAGAAAATGCAGAGAAGCAAATTGAGATGGAAGCAACTGAAAAAATGGCAGAGGGTGTCTGAAAGATTCTCCCACCGTCACATCATCATCATTATTGTTATTATTTTGCTAAAGTGAACATTGATTTTGCTTTTAATGAAATGACAGCTTCTCAGTACTGAGAGAGAAATAAATAACTGCCTTAAAAGCAAGGTGTTAATACATTTGGCAGGGAATGCTTTATCTACACCTAAATTGCATAAATCGAATATTACTTTAATACACCTGATGGTGCCTTCTTTCTTGGTGAAAATTTAGCTGCATACTTTTTTAAACCATGGTAGTCTCTAACTAAAAAAAGATACAACAGAGCATGGTAGATTGCCTCACCAGCCTGCAATACAACGCACACACACACACAAATATTTAGAATATCTATGTAAGTCAGATAAGAAGTAGCATTAAAGCTGTGACTCCACAGTGCCAGGGGAAGGGGAGGGAAGAAGGTAAATGATCCAAAGTGTTTGCATGGATCACTTGGAATGAATGGTCCTAATTTATTTATTTTTAATGGGTGGCTGAGAGTCACTCTGTAAGGTGTGAGAGTAACTGCAGCTGCAATCATATCCCCCCCCAAAAGGGAAAGCAAAATTATCAAGAGGATTGAGCAACTCCTCTAGGAAGAATGGTTACATTTGGAGCTTTTTGGTTTAGAGAAAAGGCAATTAAGAGACAACATGGTATAAAATTATGTGCAGATTTGAGAACATGAACAGAGAAAAGTTTCTCTCTCTTACAAACAGCGCAAGATCTCAGGGGCATCCAATGAAACTGAATGTTGGAAGACTCAGGACAACAAAATAAAGTATTTCCCCCCCCCCCCACACACACAGTGCAAAAGATAAATAATGGGATTTGCTCCCAAAAGAGGCAGTGACCGCCACCAACCCTGATGGCTGATTAGACAAATCCATGGAGGATAAGACTATCAGTGGCTGCCAACCCTGATGGCTATCTTCTCTTTCCACTGTTGGAGGCACTATGTCTCTGGACGCCAGTTGCTGGGGATCACAAGTAGGGAGAGGGCTGTTGCACTCAGGTTGCCACTGTGAGAAAAGGATGCTGGGCTAGATGGACCACTGGCCTGATCCAGCAGGGCCCTTCTTGGGTTACTCCCCCCCCCGTTTACTCCCACTGTATTCAGTCAGGCTTACTCCCAGGTACATACATAGGAGCCTGAGAGTGCTTCCAGATGGTTGTATATTGCGGGTTTTAAGCTGCTAACACATGCAAAGCTTTTTGCAACATGGTGACCACAGCCTGTATTTTTTCTAACAGTAGGAGCAATCCACACAAAAAAGCTGATGAATTTTATGAATTTTTATGAGGAATTTCAAGGATAAAATACCATTTGGAAACTGACACGGAAATGTGGAGAACTGAAATTAAGATAGGAAAAATGAGAAACAGAGGGAAACTGAAATCAACAGATTGACTGACCCATCTCTAAAATAGAGTCAGACCATTGGTACATCTAGGTCAATATTATCTACTCTACACACTGATGGAGGCGGCATCTCTCCAATATTTCCCAGGCCTACTTGGAGATGTTAAGGATTGAGTCTGGGACCTTTGGAATGCAAGTCATATGCTATGCCACTGTGGTATGGCCCTTCCCCTACATAGCCCAGTGCAAACCATATTTTGGGAGCATGTATGTTACTGGTCCACAATGCATGCTTTCATTTTCCTGTTGCCATCATCCACACAGGAAAAGGTTAACCAGGTTCTTCTTCTTGGAGAAAAATCTTTCAGAAAAATCTACTTTCCTGCCTCCTCCCACAGAATGTATTAAATGTATATGGCACCTGTTCAGGAAGCACATCCAATGGAGTAGACATTTCAGAAACCAAATGCAAATTCAGCCTATAGGGTCACAGAATAAACAGCATTTTGAAATAACCCACAATGTACAAAAAGCATGTAAAACATAAGGTTATTCAAATAGAAGCAACCTCTATCACTGTAATGCACACAATGGTACACACACCATTTGAATGGCAATGTCCATCAAATTTGGGGGGCCCTGGCCCCCTCAAATTTTTTATTGGGGGGGGGACAAAGGGACCTCGGCCTTTAGGAGTTGGCTCCTATGTAGGTCCGTATTCGCTTTGGGAATTGCCCTATAGTTTACTTGTCATTTTGCTAATCCACTATTGGTGATCTCCATTAGTGCCTTAGAAGTGTATTTGCTCTGATTTTTTCCCACAAGTGTTCTTCTTCTTCTTCTTCTTTAGCCTGTCCACTAATGGTAACAAATTGAGTCCTGCTGGTGACACAGGTACGTGTGCAGCTGGAGCACAACAACACCTGCCTGCAAAAAGTCTCATATTTATTACATCAAAAACTTTTAAGAAGAAGAAGTAAATAACACCCTTCCCACAACTGGGTTTAAAATTAGTTTTTATGCTAAATATTAATCAATTACAGCTGGCATGCTTTTAAAATTAAATTGTGAATGGCTGCATTTTTTATTTGTCACACTTAAAGAACTCCATTAATTGTGCCAAAATAGAGAAGGTTGAGAGGTGGGTGAACCACTGAATTAAAAACAAATACCCTTCATTGCTCCCCTTTCTGATTTTTGACACCGGACCAAAGTGCTGTTCATGGTGCTATGGCTGAAATATGCTATCATATCATTCCATTCAGAGGATCAAGGGGGAGCCCTCTGTAAAATAGAGTACATGGCCACCTTACTCTTGTACATTTCAAACACCCCCATTCTCACCCAAAGGCTCATTGCTTAATTCCCTGTGCACACTAGTACACACTGATGCAAACGTCCCTTCAACATTTGCTGGGTGTAGTATTCCCATTGTTTGCAATAGCCTGTCCTGTTCCAGATTCTCTGAAGCTGGTGGGTTAAGTAAGGTATCCACAAAGACCTCCTAGTTGTTTGCTTAGTTAACATTCCAGTGCATACCCTAACCCTTTTGGCTCCATGCAAGTCAGGTGGAGAGTTAAAAATTCAATACGTGTTTCCTAGAATGCTTAATCTCCCCATGGATCTGGTGGCTGAGCTCATAGAGCAGCTGTCCCTCAAACACATTTAGCAATATATTATTATCTGGCTGGGAAGGTGGGCTATTGATGTTCAAATAAATAAATAAATAAATAAATAAATAAATTCAAACAAATGTGGGACCGTGATTAATGGAGGGCTGATACCCTTAAAACAGCTCTGTCTCCAGTCAATAGGGGGAGCTTTGACCACCAAAGGGAGTGGAGAGCAGCACAGTGCTATCGTCATAGGGCTCATACTAACCCCTCATTCATTTCAGTGGAGCTCATGCGGGAGACTTTCACAGTGGAGGATATGGACCCCCCCTCCCCAAGCTATTAAGTGTTTCTGCATTAGGGCCAAATCAGGCATTGTTTCCCCTCGTTTTTATCCTTCCTTTCCTCTTTAGCGAACCTTTCTCTAACATGCTTTATCTATTTGACGCGTTTTATATATTTGATTAGAGTGACTTTGTATTATTTGATGCTCTGATGAGATAAACAGTCAACTTTTTGAATATGCTCCCCCCCCCTCCATTAGAATACAAGCCCATGGATGTTTCACCCTGTCTGCTTCTTCCAGTTTGATTTCCCTAGGGACTCATTATCATGCTGCTCACTCCATCCGTCACCTACACTGTTGAACTTGCTATCAAATAACCTTCAAAACATTCCTAGTTATTATGTGTCATAGGCCAGATTTATGATAAACTAACTTTGAAACAAGCGTGAATCTTTTGGACTTATTATTATTATTATTATTTTGGTTTCTTGTTAATGTTACTTTGCGATTTCCTTGCGATTTAATTTTCAAATTGGTTAGCTTTAGTCTGCCCCTCTTTTTATGCTGGCTTTCAGAAGAGAGACCCCCCCCCCACTTCTTCCCTTGCTCAAATAACTCTCCTTCTTTGATATGATTTCATGATGATATTTAAGCTCCATGTTTTTTATTACGGAATGCAAAGTGAAGTGCCTTGGCCCATTTTGCTCTCCAGAGCTCATTAGAAGTCTCATAAGCCTTCCTTTACAGTTAAACTTTGTGGGGAAACAAAAGCAATGAAATTGTTTCTGTCACTGCCATAGACCAACTAGCACGTCAGAGGGTAGGAAGACCCTCAGTAAGCACTTTAGGCATAAGTGAATGGGACTGTACTTCATGTGGTAATTGAGAAACTTGGGAATGAAGCTAAGGGTCAGATATGTCCTAATTGAGTACTTCTATACACCAACTTGGGAGGGGGACACTTAACCAAAAAAAACACACACAAAACTTTTCTGGGTCCTCTCAAATAACTCAAGAAATCATTACTGCATGAAGACCTTAGAGGGCACCAGGGCTATTTCCCCCAGAGTTCTCTAGTAGGCAGTCCAAGGCCCAGGCAGGGGGTGGGAGTCAAAGGCAAATGGGGTGGTCCATGCAGGCTGATGGTAGGCAGATAAGCATACAAAATGACAATTCTAAAATGTGCTGCAGGTTGGGTTCTTTTGCAGAGCGGTGGAGTAGGAAAAGCTAAGAGTCTGTTGAGCCCCTTCTCTCACAAAGTTGCTCAGTCTCAGACTGAGCAGCTCCACCTAGGAGAGTTTTATATAAGACCAGCAGGAACCCTTATTTGTGTGCTCACCTTACAGTTTAAAGTCAAGGGCCAGCCCAATCATTTGAGTTTAAATGGACAGGTACAGCCATTAGGTGGGAGGAGGCCCTTGCCTCGGGCAGTGGAAGTCTCCAATGTGGCATCTGCGCAAGTTGCCTCACATCTGCTGGCGGCAAAGCAGCACTAGCCTCTGTGCCAAATTGGTGATATCTCACCTGAAATCAGCTTAGATACTCATTCTGCTTCTCTGCCACTGGCAGCAGTGGGAGGGTAGGCAGTGTAGGTGGCAGCGGCAGGTATGGTGGTGCTGGTGGCAGTGGCAGCAGGGCAGGGTGGCACCTCCTATTTCTCCTCAAGCGGTGAAATGTGATACACTACCACTGTTAAAGCCCTAAATGGTTTAGGCTCCAAATATCTTCTTCCTTCCCTGCCTACCCTCTTGGATATTAAAATTTGCAGAGGGGCCCCCTCATGGTACCCTCAGGGATGGTGGCCTACAAGAGGGCATTCTTTGTGCAGCCCCTAAAATGTGTCATTCCCTCCCCAGGTAACTGCATTGTATAGTTTTGTCACATGCTGGAGACACACCTCTTTAATCTGACCTTTGACACCAGTATGTACACACACACACACACACACACACACACACACACGGATCTGCCCTAGTCTGTTTATTGTAGTATGTTTTAACTGTTTTTTGTATTGTATTTTTAAATTGTTGCAACCTGCCCTCACGGTGAAGGATGGGTAAGAAATCTAAATAATAATAAAAAGCTCCTCAGGTCACCAATCTCTCTCTCCACCTGTGTATTATCTCAGTGGGATAGATAACAAACAGGGAACCAGGCAGAGGGCCTTCTTGGTATCTGCACCCACCCCGTGGAATACCCTCTCGTCAGATGTCAAGGAAATAAACAACTATCTGACTTTTAGAAGACATCTGAAGGCAGCCCTGTATAGGGAAGTTTTTAATGTTTGATGTTTTATCGTGTTTTAAATATTCTGTTGGCAGCTGCCCAGAGTGGCTGGGACAACCATGTCAGATGGGTGGCATAAAATAATAATAATAATAAGGCTCTAAGTCTCATGGTTGGAAGTAACAATGATTTACAAACATGACAAGGTGTGATCCTCTGAAGTATGCCTGATCAGAGACATACCTAGGGGTAGGTACTGTAAAACGGGATGCAGGCCTGGGCAGGGGCAGCAGAAAGAAAACCAGACTATCGTGTGTATAACATAAATGTGTGCTGTGATGTGGCAGCATTGTCATGGCAAGATCGAATGCAGGAGAAGGCGTGCATTTTTTTCTGGCCTTCCTCCTAACCTCACCTTCACTCCAGAAGCTTAGAGTACTTGGCTCATGCAAAATGTGGTCATTTCTAATGTAGGTATTGCAGTAAAGTGATACAGTGGTACCTCGGGTTACCTACGCTTCAGCTTACAGACTCGACTAACCCAGAAATATTACCTCGGGTTAAGAACTTTGCTTCAGGATGGGAACAGAAATCGTGCAGCAGCGGTAGTGGGAGGCCCCATTAGCTAAAGTGGTGCTTTAGGTTAAGAACAGTTTCAGGTTAAGAACAGACCTCCAGAACGAATTAAGTTCTTAACCCAAGGTACCACTGTACCCCAATATACCTCCTTGCCAAGGGCACAAGGGACCCTAGATGTGCCTCTGTCCCTGTATATCTGAAGGAGCCCAGACACTGAGATCCAGCACTGAGGGCCTTCTGGCGGTTCCCTCATTGTGAGAAGTGAGGTTACAGGGAACCAGACAGAGGGCCTTCTCGGTAGTGGCTCCTGCCCTGTGGAACGCCCTCCTATCAGATGTTGTGGAAGCAAGCAGCTATCTTATCTTTAAAAGACATCTGAAGGCAGCCTTGTTTAGGGAAGTTTTTAATATTTAATGCTGTATTGGTTTTAACACTCGACTGGGAGCTGCCCAGAGTGGCTGGGGAAACTCAGCCAGATGGGCGGGGTAGAAATAATAAATTATATTATTATTATTATCCTTGATGAGATCCTCAACATATAAGTTCCCCATAATCTAGACAGCCAGGCCATAAGCAAAGAGCAGGAATGAGCAATATCCCACTATGAATCCAAAGCATTTGGAACCAATGTACTGCATATATTGCAGCTTCCCCGTTGTCATCCTCTGCTCCTACCCCCACTGCCACGTCACATCAAATTCTAGATTGTAATCTCCACGGGAGCTGGGAGCTGTGCTTTTTGTATTCTGTAAAGCAACATGTACGCTGAGGCACCGTATAAGAAAATGAACACATAAAGAATATTTTTGTAGGGATAAAAGGTAAAGGTAAAGGGACCGCTGACCATTAGGTCCAGTCGTGACTGACTCTGGGGTTGCAACACTCATCACGCTTTATTGGCTGAGGGAGCCGGCGTACAGCTTCTGGGTCATGTGGCCAGCATGACTAAGCCACTCCTGGCAAACCAGAGCAGCGCACGGAAACGCTGTTTACCTTCCCACCGGAGCGGTACCTATTTATCCACTTGCACTTTGACGTGCTTTCGAACTGCTAGGTTGGCAGGAGCAGGGACCAAGCAACGGGAGCTCACCCCTTCGCAGGGATTCGAACTGCCGACCTTCTGATCGGCAAGTCCTAGGCTCTGTGGTTTAACCCACAGCATCACCCGCGTCCCTTTTGTAGGGATACTGAGATTTAAATGTTCAAGAAGGCTAGCCACTTGATCAGACTCTAGTCCTTGATTTGATTGGGAGACCCTGTGGCAGCTAAGTAAGTTTGAAACTACTTTAAATGGGTTGCACAGGCATCCCTGCACAGTGAATAGATCAGATGACTCAAGCAAGCAAAGCCACCATGGGCCTACTCACTCAACTTACTTAGCACAGCTGCCAATCAATTTGAATTATCTGCAATGAAGTTTTAATTACCTGCCTCAGATGCAGTAAGCTGTTGGAGTCTCTGGACCCCTCCTCTGGATCTCACTGAAATAAATGTTTCTGCCTTAACCAGTACCTTTCCTTTCCCCATTTTTCATTGCATGAACCTGCTGTAGATATCTGCAATGAAACAAAGAATATGGTGGCTCTGATTGATACTGTATTCTTGTTTTTTGCCAATGAAGTTATGCCTTCATGACAGAGTTCATGCAATTATTTCAATATGGCTATAGGGTTGGAATGGGGAACTTTTTCTGCCTGAGGGCCATGTTCCCTTCTAGGCAATCTTCCAGGAACCAAATGTCAGTGGTGGGTGGGGACAGAGGTAAAAGTGGGAGGAGCAACAAATGTACATTCCAATTTTGTATGGTAGGCTTCTTTCTATACATACTCACTCACTCTCACACACTATTGAGGAAAAGCAAGAGGAAGTATCAGAGCTCAAGGACACATTATAGGCAGACAAGAGCACTTGAGAAGACTAAGACTACAGAGGGGGCATGGCCTGGAAATAGCTCCAAGGGCATGATAGAGAGTCTTGGAGGATCACATTTGGTTCCTGAACCCAAGATTCCTCATCCCTGAAATGTCATAGGTGGCCCAATTACATTCTAGTCATTCTATCTTCTAAACTAGGTCTGAGAAATAAAGTTCATTCTGATTCCTCAGTATTGCCCTTATATATGGAAGCCTATCTTCAATACTACAATACTGTATCCAACTAAGTTCTGCTCAGAGTAGACCCTTTAATACTAACGAGCCTAAGTTAGTCATGTCATTAAGCTCAATGGGTCTACTCTGTTACTCATGGTGGCAGCAGTTATTCTTAGAATTATGGAAGATGCTCAGCCCAGGAATTTTTTTGCTGTACTGGAACTGAGCTCGCTGTCCCATCACACCAACATCTACAGTACTTCTGGCTTTCCAAAGCTTTCTTAATCTCAGCAGTCTAATTTAGAGTGTTTGTGCACAGGAGCCATTGGGTTCTTGCTGTTGTTAAGTAGCAATCAGAAACCTTGCTGACCTACTGCAAAATCACCCAGAGATAGTGATGGACTAAACTGTCAATTTTAGTTTTTTTCCCTTTCTTATTTTTCCAGTTTTAAGTTCCATACATCATATTTCTGCATCAGTTTGTGAAAATGCTCACAGAAATTGACATCATGCATTTCTCCTAACATTCACATTTTTATATGTAATTTCTCCTAATATAATACAGTTTTGCTAGCAATTTTCTCCACTTTGGTGCATTTTTGGTATGCCTTTTTCATCGATACACGCATTTTTATGCTCTTTACCCTGCTGTAGACATTTTGTACAGATTTTGGAGAACTACATCACAAAATTCATACAAGTGTGCATTTCCAAAGATACTTTGTTTCAGTTTGCGTATTGTTTCAGGGAAAGCTGTGTTAGGGCTCATCTAAACTTCTGGTTGTCCCGTGACCAGAAAGCATGGGTCCAAGTGGTTTTGCACTTGACCTGCTCTTTCCCAAGGAAAACCCGCTCTATAGCTCTAAATTGGAACAAATGTCAATCCAGAGGAAACCTAAATTGCCATTTGCTCCATTTGAGCACTAAAGAGTGGTTTTCCGTGGAGTAGAGTAGTGGGACAAGAAGAAGTGTGGATAAGCCCTTAGGTTTGCATTAAAATGTGATCTAAACGAAACCCCAGACTCTCCATCCCTACTTACAGATAGGTAGCCGTGTTGGTCTGCCATAGTCAAAACAAAAAAAATTTTTTCCTTCCAGTAGCACCTTAAAGACCAACTAAGTTAGTTCTTGGTATGAGCTTTGGTGTATCTGAAGAAGTGTGCATGCACACGAAAGCTCATACCAAGAACTAACTTAGTTGGTCTTTAAGGTGCTACTGGAAGGAAAATTTTTTTTTTGTTTCATCCCTACTTAGTGAACTATCAGTAGTTCTCAATTTACCTTATGCCCATCCCTGGTCTAAAGCAGCCAAATCACTCTATTATCCCAGCTGTCCATGGGTAGGGAGTGGGAATAAATTCAACTCAGTTTAAATTTAAAAGAACTTGCCCTTTGCACATTCTGGAGAAAGATTTGAACTGAGACACAACCATCCTTTGAAACTCACATGTCTTTGAATTCTGCAATGCAATTTTCCAGCCAAGTGATACATACAAGAATGCACATGCGCGTAAAGGCATATATTAGTGAAAACAACCTTAAAAATGATTATATTTTGGGCAACTGCTTTGCAATGCGTATTTTTAGGAAAATAGCCTAGAAACCTGTGCATATTAGGAGAAAGTAACACTATGATGCTAGTGAATTTTAATGAGGATATATAACCTCCCCCCAAAAAACACACACACACTTGGTGTGTAAATGTGGAGAACTCAACTTAAAACTGGGATAAAATTAGAAACAGAGATAAATTGAAATTGACATATTTGCCCACCCCCACCTAGGGGATCTCATTATGTTTTACCATTATTTTGGGATGTTTCTGGATGGAATATACACAGGATGGAAAGTGACTGTTGTTTATTTATAAAACATCTAAAAATTGCTGGGCATTATATGGAAATTAAGACAGAATAGAGTCCCTGTTCTCGGGCTTACATTCTAATAGATATGACTTATGAGCCCTTGTTTGATTTTTATAGTTCTCAGGTTATTGTCTTATTATGGATGTTATGTAATTTTAATAATTGACTTGTTGACTTGTATTTTATTGAGTGTATTTTATTGAGAGCCACTGAGTGATGGCAAAATAGTGTAGAAGCGACCCCCCCCAAAAAAAAATTCTCAGAGGAGGGGTGTGCAGAGAGAAGTCCTGTATAGATAAGTGCTGTTTTGAAATCTGCTCTTCAGTTTCTGGAAGGTTTAATTCCTCTGCAAAAGAGGCTTCCATTTATATGGCTCATTCTCAGGAAACCTAAGGAGATCTTTAGCATTTCTGTCCAGATTTCCCAGCTAAAAAGCTGCTTCTGACAGTATTTTGCTCTTCATTTTGGCCAGCCACCTTGCAGATGGGAGGGAATCCAAACATGATGTTCCCATATGAGGCTGCAAACAAACCATATACAACTTCCCCCAAAGAGTCTTGGGAACTGTAGTTTGCTAAGAGTGCTGGGAATTACAGTTTCCATTATTCTTCGGGGGATGTCATGTCCTTTAAATGTGCTTTAAGTGTATGCTGTGTATGCAGCCACAAACGGAAATACTCTTACAATGTATACCTAATGCTTTTCCTACTGTGAATGTTTCTCATGTGGAGGTTGTTTTTAAGGCTAGGAAGACCCAGGTTCAATCCCATCCTTAGTCTTGAAGCTCAGTCAGCCATGCTGGATCACCTACTAATTAACCTACCTCACTGGGTTGTTGTGAAGATAAAAATGAGGTGAATTGTCAGATATATGGTAAGGGAAAGAAAGATATAAAAAAAAGACTTAAAAATGTACAAAGGAGGGCAATAGGGCAGAATTTCAAGGTAAGACGTAAACAGTGAATCAAAAACTCATAATCAAAACCAGCAACAGATGAAATGATATTTGGATGGAATTTGACATCTGTGTGACTGTGACTGTGTTGTTAAATAAGCAACAGAAAACCACCAGACAGCTGTGGCTCCACTTCTTCCCTAAGAACCTGAAGTGGGTAGGCCAATTTCTCTTACGTAGATATAAAGAAGGCTTTTATAAACCAGTCCTTCCAGCCTTGGGCCATGACTAAATTTGAAGCTGTTAGCAAATGAATTATCAGTACAGTAGTACCTTGGTTTAAGAACAGCTTAGTTTATGAGCAACTTGGATTAAGAACGCTGCAAACCCGGAAGTAGGTGTTTTGGTTTGTGAACTTTGCCTTGGAATAAGAACATGTTTTGCTAACTGTTGAGTGTGTTCCATTTGTAAATTGAGTCCCCTGCTGCTACGGGAAAGCATGCCTTGGTTTAAGAACACTTTGGTTTAAGAACAGACTTCCAGAACGGATTAAGTTCATAAACCAAGGTACCACTGTATCTTGTTATGTAAATTTTAGTTACCTCCCACAAACATGGAAAGTAAGCCCAACCAGAGGTCCCTATAGACCTTCTGTCTGGTGATGGGGCTGAAAACCACTAAATCCCAAAATTTGTTTACATGCACACAATCCCACCACACATGGTAATAAGGACCCTTCACATCACAACCCCACCCACAAAAGGGGGAGCACCCTTTCAGCATGTGGTTTAGACTAAATGGGGTTAAAGAGGATTTATGTATTGTTTTAATGATTTCCCCCCCAGCCAGGGCCAAAACAGAAATAAAAGGTTCAGAGGACCAGATTTGCCCCACAAATCTCAGTCTTGATTCATCCAAGCCCACCTCCCTTTTTGTTTCTGTTTTTACTTACAACCACTCCAGAGAGCAGCTCTATCAGCCTTTTCCTCCTTAGCCTCACTGCTATTTGTGTGAAATTCAGCAGGGGAATAGTTAGAATTAGTTAGCTCTGCATGTTGGGCTCCTTGTTTAGCACCTTCCGCTAAGCTGCTGCTGGGCCTTTGTTTTCCTTTTTTTAAAAAAATGATATTTATTCAGAGTTTCAAAAATACAGAAGAGAGAAGAAAGAAAAAGAAAAAAAGAAGAAGAAAAAATACATAAAAACCAATACAACAACACCACAACAAAAAAGAAAAATACAAATCCCATATTACATCAAATCAAATATCTTTAATGCGGTCAGTGACCAGGAAGCAATTTATAAAAATATGACATTAAAAGTAGTATTGTGCTACAAATAACAGTAGAAATATGGCCAATTCACAGAATTGGTGCTTATATTTATGACCAGGTTTCGACTTTTAAAGTTTTAAAAATTCAATTCAAGTGTCGCTACTGTTTATTATCGTTCCTTCGATGTTTACAATTTGAACTCCGTTGTTGACATCATTGCTCGTCTTATTCTTGTTGCAATGTAACAGTACTTTGCCACGGACCTGTTAATTTCGGGCTCTTTGTCAGCTAAGAGGTGTCTGATATAGGTGTCGTCTGTACTACGAGGTATTTTCCTCAGCCCATATTACATCTTTCATTTGCTTATTTCCTTGACCTCCTCACACCTCCCTTTTTGTATTCTAGCTTAATTAGTTGTTTCAGCAAATTCTTTCCATCTTTATTTACCTTAATTTGTTTTAACCTTATCTTACCATAAAATACCTTAAAGTTTAAAATTTAATACTTATTTATACGTAACTCCTTATATCATTTCTACTAAAGCCAGGTAATTTCATTCCAACATTTTCCCTAATATTCATTAATTTTACACTAATTCCCAAAATAAAAAAAAATTCTTTATAGACTTTCTTCTAATTTTCATCCAGCGTCCCTTCTTCCTGGTCTCGGGTTATGTCAGCCCTTACTGTCCATTCCATCCAGTCCATCAACCTGGTGATCTTATGTCCGAGGACCTTAAGTCTCTTCCATGCCCCTTCTGCAGATTTTCTTCTTCTTGTTTTATACTTGCACTTTTCCTTGTCTTTTGTTGATTTCTTTCTTGATTTCTTTCCTTTCTCAATGAGGAATAGGTCTCTGGGAGATTCCAGCCCATAATTATCTCCATCTCCCCTCATCAGACCAGCCCATTTCCCACAGTCCCACTCCCCACAGTCATACATATAATCCAAAAAATATTTAACAGCATATTTCAAAGTCCCTCCAAAGTTAAGAGCCTCCTCAGCTCCAGGCTCCCCCTGGCCCACTCCAACTTCAATCTTCCAAAACAGCGGCTTATGCTCCTGCAGGGCTTCAGGTCTCTCCATTTGTATTACTTGAGGTGCAACCACAACCTCCTCCATTATCATCTGCCCTTGCACTTGCCCAGTCGAACCAGTTTCCTGAGTTGGTCGCTGTATGGTTTCTGTGTCAGTATTCCCTATTTGTCCACATTCACTGACTACAGCAGTCATCAAATCCAACTTCTCATTAATCAAACCCATCTTCTCATGCAACTGCTCCAGCAAAGCATTTGTCTTGCAAAAAGCAAGCACCAAAACTTCCTCCCAGCACATTTTTATTCAAGGTCAAAAGACTGGTCCCACGATCTTAATCTCGCAGCTGTAAAGTCGCCAAGTAAACTGCAGCAACAATTTGACAAGCTCCCTCTAGAGGAGACAATTTCTATTTGTGTCCATCTTTTTTAAAGCATGTCCAACAAAAGAAAGTTACTTTCAATTTTCAAATATTTTGTTTCTTTAGAATGCAGAAGGCAACATTGAAATCAGTTTGTTTCTCTTTTTTAGCTATCTGTCAAAATGTTCCATTCACAGTCAATGAACGTCTCCAACAATTTCTGTCTCTGACACCCCGTTCCCAGGTTTGAGACGGTGGAAACTTATTTTCCTTTACTCCCTCTCCTGCAGGCTTAAACAGTCAAATCCCCCCCTTTTCTCCTGCTTCCAAGGGGGTTTTAGTGGTTATAAATGAAGGAAATTTCGACCTTTACAAACAACTTTCCAGGCTATTAGCTTACAAGGTTTTTGCTTCAGTCTATTTACAAAAAGCGGAAGGTGGTCTTCCTGTTTTGAACCTTCCCGCTTCGGTGCCAAATTAGGGTGTTTCTTGATCCAATTTTCCGTTTTTACTCACGGGTACTTGTTTAGAGTCCAATTGTCGACAGGAAAAAGTCAGCGCTCTCCAGCAATGGCTATGCGGCTTCCCTCCGTGAAAGTAGCAATCAGTTCGCAGCACCGTGCCGCGCCGCTCACCCCACTTCGCCGCGCCGCTCACCCCACTTCGCTCCAGGGCCCCAAAATGGGGTTCCCCGCGAGTAGGGGAGGCGCTCCTGGTGCCCTGCCGAACCCCACGTTCCTAGGCTTCCTCCACCTGGGATTTCTAGCGGGTCCCCGCCTTCGCCGCGGCGGGAGGACCCAATTTCCACGGAGCCCGTTCCTCCGATCGGAGGAACTCCGCCATTCGCCGATGGCGCTAACCCGGAAGAGGCTGGGCCTTTGTTTTCCACCCCACCAGTCCCAATGGGCACCAAACACCACTGGGTGCGCAAATGTGAGTAGAAACTAGCCTACTGTATTAAAAGTAAAAGTTAATTCATTGCTCTGCCCACTTTTGCCTCTGGGCCCATCCACCACTGGCCCCTGGAATGTTGTTTGGGAGGGAATGTGGTCCTTGGTCTGAGAAAGGTTCCCTGTATTTGACTTCTATTTTGGATCACTTGATGCTATAACTCAAAATCAAGTCAAATGCTGTTGACTTGATACTATAACTCAGGCATGCGGAACCCTTGACCCTCCAGATGTTGCTGAATTAAAACTCTCATCAGCCCTAGCAAGCATAGCCAATGGTTGGGGATGATGAGATGATGGGAGTCCAGCAACTACTGGAGGGCAAAATGTTATTTACGTCTGCTCTCAGGGGCGTCTTATCCATAGAGGCTAGTGGCGCGGGGCACCAGGGCACCAAGTTCTGGAGGGCACCAGGGAAGAGGCGGAGGCTGGACGCGGCACCTCCCGGCATCAGTTCACCACCCTCGCCCACCTATGCCATGCCACACCAAAGCAGCGTGCCCAGAGCCTCTGTCTGCTGTGGGCACTGCGGCATGCAGAGGCCAACTGAGCAGGGAGGCAC